>NC_090268.1:451349357-451662106 GCF_040414725.1 Anabrus simplex | reverse complement strand
TGGTCAGACAATGTTACCTAGCAACCGTGCAGGCTGTCATGTAAGGTATGGAAGCATGGCCAGACAATGTTACCTAGCAACCGTGCAGGCTGTCATGTAAGGTATGGAAGCATGGCCAGACAATGTTGCCTAGCAACCGTGCAGGCAGTGATGTAAGGTATGGATATATGGCCAGACAATGTTGCCTAGCAACCGTGCAGGCTGTGATGTAAGGTATGGATATATGGCCAGACAATGTTGCCTAGCAACCGTGCAAGCAGTGATGTAAGGTATGGAAGCATGGTCAGACAATGTTACCTAGCAACCGTGCAGGCAGTGATGTAAGGTATGGAAGCATGGTCAGACAATGTTACCTAGCAACCGTGCAGGCTGTCGTGTAAGGTATGGAAGCATGGCCAGACAATGTTACCTAGCAACCGTGCAGGCTGTCATGTAAGGTATGGATATATGGCCAGACATTGTTGCCTAGCAACCGTGCAGGCAGTGATGTAAGGTATGGATATATGGCCAGACAATGTTGCCTAGCAACCGTGCAGGCTGTCGTGTAAGGTATGGAAGCATGGCCAGACAATGTTACCTAGCAACCGTGCAGGCTGTCATGTAAGGTATGGATATATGGCCAGACATTGTTGCCTAGCAACCGTGCAGGCAGTGATGTAAGGTATGGATATATGGCCAGACAATGTTGCCTAGCAACCGTGCAGGCAGTGATGTAAGGTATGGAAGCATGGTCAGACAATGTTACCTAGCAACCGTGCAGGCTGTCATGTAAGGTATGGAAGCATGGCCAGACAATGTTACCTAGCAACCGTGCAGGCTGTCATGTAAGGTATGGAAGCATGGCCAGACAATGTTACCTAGCAACCGTGCAGGCTGTCATGTAAGGTATGGATATATGGCCAGACAATGTTACCTAGCAACCGTGCAGGCTGTCATGTAAGGTATGGAAGCATGGCCAGACAATGTTACCTAGCAACCGTGCAGGCTGTCATGTAAGGTATGGAAGCATGGCCAGACATTGTTGCCTAGCAACCGTGCAGGCAGTGATGTAAGGTATGGATATATGGCCAGACAATGTTGCCTAGCAACCGTGCAGGCAGTGATGTAAGGTATGGATATATGGCCAGACAATGTTGCCTAGCAACCGTGCAGGCAGTGATGTAAGGTATGGATATATGGCCAGACAATGTTACCTAGCAACCGTGCAGGCTGTCGTGTAAGGTATGGAAGCATGGCCAGACAATGTTACCTAGCAGCCGTGCAGGCAGTGATGTAAGGTATGGATATATGGCCAGACAATGTTGCCTAGCAACCGTGCAGGCAGTGATGTAAGGTATGGAAGCATGGTCAGACAATGTTACCTAGCAACCGTGCAGGCTGTCATGTAAGGTATGGATATATGGCCAGACAATGTTACCTAGCAACCGTGCAGGCAGTGATGTAAGGTATGGATATATGGCCAGACAATGTTACCTAGCAACCGTGCAGGCAGTGATGTAAGGTATGGATATATGGCCAGACAATGTTACCTAGCAACCGTGCAGGCTGTCATGTAAGGTATGGATATATGGCCAGACATTGTTGCCTAGCAACCGTGCAGGCAGTGATGTAAGGTATGGATATATGGCCAGACAATGTTGCCTAGCAACCGTGCAGGCAGTGATGTAAGGTATGGAAGCATGGTCAGACAATGTTACCTAGCAACCGTGCAGGCTGTCATGTAAGGTATGGAAGCATGGCCAGACAATGTTACCTAGCAGCCGTGCAGGCAGTGATGTAAGGTATGGAAGCATGGTCAGACAATGTTGCCTAGCAACCGTGCAGGCTGTCATGTAAGGTATGGAAGCATGGTCAGACAATGTTACCTAGCAACCGTGCAGGCTGTCATGTAAGGTATGGAAGTATGGCCAGACAATGTTGCCTAGCAACCGTGCAGGCAGTGATGTAAGGTATGGAAGCATGGTCAGACAATGTTGCCTAGCAACCGTGCAGGCAGTGATGTAAGGTATGGAAGCATGGCCAGACAATGTTACCTAGCAACCGTGCAGGCTGTGATGTAAGGTATGGAAGCATGGCCAGACAATGTTACCTAGCAACCGTGCAGGCTGTCATGTAAGGTATGGAAGCATGGCCAGACAATGTTACCTAGCAACCGTGCAGGCTGTCATGTAAGGTATGGAAGCATGGCCGGACAATGTTACCTAGCAACCGTGGAGGCTGTGTCTTATGGCTGGTTGCCATCTGACATTAGCAGCCGTTGATGGATGGCCAAGACCGCGAGACAAATTTATCATCGTTTGATTTTCGCAAAGAAAAAAGCGGTTTACTTTTTATCGTATATAGTGTATGTTGTCCGATACCTACCGTACACGTTTCTAGACATCTGATTTCGTTTCAATTGAACACCCTTTATATTCCCTGTAGTGTTCTCAATGTGTTATTTGTTTCCCGTTTCAGGACTCAACGTTACCTGTACTACGATGCACAGAGCTGGAATATTCCTCGTGGTGTTCTACTTCCTGGTTGATCTTCAGTTCAGCCACCAGGTGAGTAAAACAGTCTGGTAGAGAGGTGTCGTAGTTACGTAATCTGTTATTCGGATGTCCGTGGGTTGTCACGAACACCCTCCTGGAATTGTGTCGATTAAGGCCGCACACGCACTGTGGCGCTCAGAAAGCGAAGATTATGGCCGCTTCTGGGTGTGAAAAATCGTTTCGTTTTTACAAGTTGATTTACGTCGCACCGACGCAGATAGGTCTTACGGTGACAATGGAAGAGGAAAGGGGTGGCAGTGGGAACGAAGCGATCGTGGCCTGGTATGAAAATGGGAAACTACGGAAAACCATCATCAGGACTGCCGACAGTGAGGTTCGAACGCACTATCTCCCTAACGGAAGTCCACAGCTGCGCGCCCTTAACCGCACGGCCAACTCGCTCGATGAGTTCCTTTCCCCGCCACTAGCGTACGCGATACCGGTCCAACCACAATATCACGAACATTTTGTTTTAATGAAAAAGAGGAAGGAAATTTTGAATTCAAGTGAGGTAGTGGTGATGATTATTGTTTTAAGAGGAAGTACAACTAGACGACCATCCTGTGCAAGTGAGTTAAGAATACGGTAATTAAACTGTATAATTGAGGCGTTGACATGGGAAAGGTCACTTTTATTACAAATTGTGTTTAATCATCCTCCTGATCAATAGCCATTTAGTTAAGGCGAGATTTCAGTTTAGATACGCTTCAACCCCAACAGAGGTTCATCCACAGTAATATACTGAAACAGGAATGCCCTGTCAGCATTCGCCGTTCATGTATTTCTTGAGGAAAACGCGATAACACCCGACTGTATGGGTTTAAAACGAGCACAGAGCGCGCAGGCATCATGGGTGACAGCATGCAAGTGATCGCTTGCTGCAGAGCACCAGCCAAGGCCAAATGACGTCACGATCGAATTTTCCATTCGCTCCGATGTCATTATATCACGAACGGGATGTCAGATCGTGATTTGAAGAAAGTAACCTTGTATGCCTGGATAACAAATAGTACTGCCAAAAATTTCATGAAAATCGGCGGAAGGATGGCCGAGATATAAAATTTTAGATAAGCTCATATTTTCAGTTTGGCCGCCCGACCTCCAGTCCCGTAGTAGAGAGTGTGTGTGTGATTTCGTCGTGTACCATCTGCCACGCCGCGCGGGCCAGCTGCGGTAGTACAGTCTGCTACTCTGTCCGGCTAAGGACCGGTGATAGAAAATACGCGATACAAGTGTCGAACATATTCTCATCGGACTCTAACTTCACGTGCAAGCAGAAAACTTATTCATTTGTAATGTCGATCTGTGGAGTTGATTAACATCATTTTCGTCTTGCGAATTTCGTATTGCAGAGACTATACAGTAATCGCTAGATATTTTTGAAAATGTGCTGTTATAAGAGTGTGAAGGGCTTAGTGCGTAAAGACTGTGCCTTAGCGAAACATTGTTCCCTTTTCCAGAGACTGTGTTAAGTTATTTCGTGAAACTGTGCCATCGTGAAAGTACATTTCTTTTCAAAGGATTGTGCTAACTCGCGTCGTGAAGGACCGTGCTAATATTTCCTTTCATTAGACTGTGTTAAATCCCCTCGTGAAAGACCGTGTCTACATTTGTTGTCGAAAGATTATGTTAAGCTACTTGTAAAACTGTGCCTCAGTGGAGAATTTATTTCTGAGAGACTGTGTGAATTTTTAAGACTGTGTCTTAATGGAACTTGGTTCTTTTTCGCGAGACTGTGTGTTAAGAGTCAAAAACTGCTTCTTTTCTGTCTTCATAGAAAGTTTAATATGTTTCCACGCGTGTGTGTGTGCTAGATCATTTCATTTGCTTCTCCGTACTCATTACAACCAGTATGAAATACTGTGTCCGTAGGATTCAATTTATTTCTCTTCTCCACACCGAGATTAAGTGAAGTTGAATCTCAGAAAGTTCCAGATTATTTTTTCGTTACCTATCACTTCGAGTTCGCCAGTCAATATTTCATGAACAGTATTAATTTCTATTATTTTCACAGAACTGTGATTTTGAATCCATTTTATCAAAGTAATGTGCGTCTAATACCATTTACAGTGGAACTTGTTCAGTTAATAAACAGTGTCTCGCCACAACTTACAGTGCAGTGTCGTATCAGATTCTATTGACATTCTGTGCGAACCTCTTACATTTCTCTACTCCCTTCCTGGATCTTTGGTGGAATACAAAGCTAATAAACTATTCCACGCTGCTCTATCACCACACGACCGACCCGAGGTTCGAGTCTGCTTTAACATCGACGGTCGACAACCGCCGTGGGATGACGTGGTACCTTGGAGGGAGATGAGGAGTTCAGCGACGTGGGACGACGCCGACGCAGAGGGACGACGTCTTCTCCACATCTTTCAGGACACTCAAACCATTCATGTGTCAAGGTGATACAATTTCTATGTATTCTTGAATAAACTACAAGTTCCACTTAAAATGAACTTATTGCACTACCCTTCTCTCTTATACTCTCAGAGCATAGACCGTACACGCCCTGGCATCAATCCATGCTCTCGACTAAGCTAAGGTACGGGAGTTCCTGTTTCAATACATTATAATAATCTAAAATAATTAGACACACGATTTAAAGAGTGTCTGTTAAAGATGTTTTTCATTAAAGATCATGATGAAATTACAATACGAGGTGACTGTCATTACAAATATTTTTGTACTGGAGGTCTTTTTGTTGTAACTCCCTCTTAGCCCCTTAATGCAGTTCAAATATACGAACACTGTGGTCTCTCGATTATTGTTTTAGGTCAGAGGCTAAAATTATGTGAGTTGCTAGTGATCTCGATCGAGAGCTGGACTCCGCAGTCAGCAAACGAGGGAAGGTCAAGTAGGCCACGTAACGTTTTGAATCAGACGGTTCAACTTCACTAGCGACTTTCATAATGTTATCCTCTGACTTCTCACAGTGTTCGTATATTTGAACTGCATCAAGGGGCAAAGAGGGATGTACAACAAAAAGTCTCCAGCACAAAAACATTTATAATGACCATTACCTCGTATTGTAATTTAGTCATGATTTTTGATGAAAATCTGTTTTAACAAGCACTGTGTACAATTGTGTGTCTGATGTTTTTACATTATTATAATGTATATCGCTGACGATCACCCTATGTTAGGGTTCAAGTATGTCTAATTGAAAGCTCATCTTAGCTATGTATTGATCAGGAGGATAATTAAATACAATTTGACAATTTGTGAAAAGTTCAACCGTTAATACGGATTAAACTTGAGATTTATAGTCTGTAATAATGCGAAGGCGAAAAAAGAAAAAGAAATTAAGTTTCTTCATGGAGAACGTAGTAAACGCTCATACCAATGACACGGAAAATGTAGTAAGTAAACTGGCACAGTAGATTAGTTTCTAGGATTGGCTCAAGATGGAACCTGTGTTTAGTCCACGGCGTTTGGCATAGAGAAGGTAGTAAGTGCCTCTGGTGGAATTAGGTATAACCTTCGCCATTTTTTGAAAGTCAACTGTGTGTAAACCTTGTTTATAGTTACTATAGCTCGTCATATTGATCATTTAGTTACCAGAATGCCTCCGAAATCTATTCAGTTCAAAATGGTAATTCGTTATTGCCAGCATCTTGACATGACGTTCATTCTAGTACTTTGTTTCCAAAAATAGATACTACGTGTGTCGAACAATAGTTCCTGAAGAAGATGCGGAAATAATCAGAGAGGCTAGACATTTTCAACCATTTCATGTAATCATGATGACGGTCTGTGATGTATTAGGACTGTGAGCTGGATAAGAATATCAGTAGCTGAACTTCCCTCAGACAAGACAACGCCATCATTCAACGAGTTAAAACCGTGGAAGGAGCACAATATCCTCTAAAGAGGACGCCCCTATCGCGCGTTCAACATGCAGACCTTACAACCTTCAGCGAACCGAAATAAGGATTATTTTATTGACCATTGAACCCTTCTTGGCCTGGAATACGAAGCCGCAGTGAAAGCAAAGTTCAAGTATCCACGACAACAAATGTGGCAACGCCCAGGGCCTGTGCAGGATTCGAACACACTTCTCCGCAACGTTGATCTTAACAACTGGATCTCGTGGGGTGGATTGTCCGTATCTAAAATATATATCTAGCTTACAGGCTTAAGGGTGTGGAGGAAATTCGGGACGCACTATTGTACGGCAAAATGAAATTCTTCCAATAGGAGCAAAATAAATTTAAATGTCCTTGGCAAAATAAAATAGTTTTTAAGATAATATAGTGTAAAAGTCTTTGGGACCATACCACCCATTACATGTAACTACGAAGTACATAAATTAACAGAATAATATTCATTTCCCGGACAAGATGATTGTTAGTCTTTATTCAGATAAATGCATCCCCAATATAGTATCTAACAGGTTACTGTAATTACGAATGCGTCAGTGAAACATACTTGACATTCCCTTCGACACTGGGAACCAAATTACAATTAAACAAGAAAAACACTTGAAACTAGTTGAGTGGTTAATCCCCCTTTACAATTAATAGACAAAACAAAACAAAAAAAAATGAAATTACATACAGAATAAAATGGTCCACTACTCGCGAGAGAAAATACGACCCAACATCATTACGTGAGTAAAGTCAGAATTTACTTACAACACATAATCAAGTCACTTGTATAAACAGTCAAGAAACACAAAGAAAAATACACATTCAAACACTGGCTGTATGAATATATCTGTCCAGGTCAAAGGAACCCGAACCATTCCACGCTGGATGTGCCGGGATTCGAATCATGGGTCTTCTGGTATCGTAGCGGGTTGCTGAAAGTAAAACCCTATCTATTTTATTTTCAAAGGGATCCTATCACCTAAATTCATTAATTAATTACATGGCCCTGCGGCAGAACAATTTATTTGTATACGACACAGAGCTCCTTGTGGCAGAGAATACGATTCTGGTCCCGGGCCTATCTTCACTGTAACACAGCCTCCCCTCAGTCATCCATTTCATAGTGACAGCCGAAACAAATGGGACACGACCCACCAATCGGCCTTCCTTCGCTTACAACGCCCTTCTTTAAAATCTCCGTGTGACCCTCCATACTATTCTTAACTTCTCATTCTATTGAAAACAAATCACATGCTTTTAAACTTCTCATATAAATTACCGTAGCAATCCCCTTTGGTAAGATAGCAAGTCAAAACGTTAATTAGTTAGATCATTAGCAGGGATCTTCTCACCATTCAATTCACACTGACACAGACTCAAGCAATACATACCCGGGTTCTTGACCTGAGCACGCTGAAGAATAACAAAGAAACGGTGTTTTTAAACTCTATAATTAGGCATATGAGAAACATTATACTTCTTTACAATGCAGGGGAATAGAATAAATAACATAAATGCTTCCTTACGGAAACCCCTATCTAAAATGGAGGTTTTTGGATTCCAATCCCAGCGTCGTTCATCATACATCATACAGCATATCTGTATCAAAGAACCCTTATGCTATAAATCTATTGAACCCATAATTCTACGGTGAGAAAATTTTTCATTTTTCTCAAATATTTATTTGGCATTCAGGAACTACTGTATGTTTGAGGGCAGCCATTTTGCGCTCCCAAGAGCCCGATGTTGCGTGGGAAGGTTCCCGCAAGGCGAGCTCGTGGATTGCCGGGACACCTCGGTGGAACTCGAGTGCCCGACAATTTTCTAAATTAATGAATTCTGCACAACGAGGGATTTTGACAAGATAGTAAAGGAAGAAATAAATAAGCAAAATTATTCATACACCCTCTGTGAAGGTAGTGACACCAGGGACAATTTTAGATGCAGTTAAGCCTAAGTGTGTGTTAGCGTGAGAACAGCGAGCTAGTTACACGTGCCAAGGTCGTGGGCAGAAGAAAACGCGCGAAACGCACGGGCAGAAACAATTTATTTCTCCTGTTGTGAGTGTAGGAAAATTATAAAATTAACATCGAACATAAGTGCAAGTCTGTCCGGAGTTCTGGGACAAATCTTATCAAAATTGGTCTATTAGAAGCAAATTTGGCAGATTTCACAACCAAGCCTCATAGAGGGGATAGCGTCCTTCTGGAAATTATAAAAGAAACCCCCCACCGTAGATTTTTCAGTGTCGATCTGGAACTTGAAGCCGCGGGAGCTCGTGCCCGTCGTCATTAGAAATTCGCGCCAGATTGACCGACAATAATTCAATACATGCTCGTGGCTAAAGTCCATATATTTAGTTAAGAAGAAAAGTGATTGGAGAAACTGTGAACGTTTGCAGACGAACTGGGAAGGTGTAGGCTGGTTGAAAATTACACAGCAGAATTTATGTTTATCATTTCCTGTACTCTTGTAAGTGAAGAAGGTCTGGGGGAAGCGATTCAAAATAGTTCTACTCCCTTATCGGCCGAACACCTGTTCTTGTTGAAACAACGGGGAGAGAAACCACTCTGGGAAGCGCATCAGACAGTTAGAGTCGACTGCAGAACGAGGGAAGTTCGTGGTGCAAGTTACAAAGAAAGTGCATTATTTATGGTAATTTTAATCTCGTGTGTGTGTGAAGGGTAGTGTTTGGATGAGTGAAATGTTGAAAATGAAAATGTTGTCCGTGAAAATGAGTGGTTAAGTACGAGGTTGCTGGAGATGATGTAATCAGAATGCTGAGAATGTCACCAATGTGCAGGTCTGTCTATTTTACATTATGTTGTAGTTAGTTAGTTAGTTCCTGTCTGTCCTAACCAAAATTTCCAGATGATTGTCGGGTGATATGCGTGATTATCAGGCGAAAGGCGTTGTAAATTTTGGTCAGCGTGTGAAAATTTCAGTGTGTAAATTTCATGTCAAGAACGGTAAAATGCGACGCTTAAAATTTTGTGTCGAGATGAGATATCATTCAAAGTGCGGATTTGTGAACGTTATAAGTGTAAATTTGTCGTGGCGAATATTGTAAATTCAGGTGTCAGTTGCATTTAGAAACGCTGGTTAATAATAATAATAATAATAATAATAATAATAATAATAATAATAATAATAATAATGTCTACCGCGGGATAAGGAAATTCCTCTCTGTTAAATTACATTTAACCAGTTATTTCGACAAGGATCGTAAGCATATTTAGATAATGTCAATAAAATTTGTTAGAGTCACAGTCATTAATGGGAAGGAAATTGTGAGACATCGTGTATACTTGAATTGCGAAAGGTCGAGGTGTGCTCTTGGATTCTTGAGGTCTGAAAGTCTTAATAATAGTAAGGTAAGAGATGTGTTTAATGATGGTTATCGTTTTCACCAGGGGATCGAAGTATGGAAAAGGGTCGTGAAGGAAAAGGGATTGAAAGCGATGGATTTATACGTACGTGGAGATGAGATGGAAGTAATGCCGCTGGGATAAAGCGAGGAGAAAGTGTGTTGAGACAAGTTGTATTTTTGTAGAGGAAGTATTTAGAAACAGGCTGTGTGAGGCAGGCTGTATTGTTTTCCGCAATCAATCCGAATTTGAGATGACTATGATGTGAAGCATTGTGAAATTTATAGAACGATTCCAAGTGAAAACGACTCTAGTAAAATGTAAAGGTCTGGGTAGTAAACATCCAGTGATTTTTGTTAAGATAATGAACGATCTTCAGGATCAGAGAGCACTCTGGACACACGGTTGGGTTATATTTAATTTGTTCATTGGAGAGGTCATGGATAAGATGGTTGGAGTTGTTTGAGAATTGCATTTCGCCTGATATGTTAAGGGAGACGCAGTACGACCCACTTTGACGCCCGACGATAGATTTAGGACGTCACGTGTTTATTCTTGGAGTCATTGATGATGAGACGTCCTAGGTCACGCCCGACGATAGGACTTGGAAGGCATCATGTATATACTGATTAGGTTTAGGGTGTACAGATTTCAAGTGAGCCCGACGATAGGTCTGGGATGGTAGCTGTACACACTCAAGTCTCAGTTTAGATTTTTTTTTTCCTTTTGTTTCTTTTGTGAAGTGGCCTGGTTGAAGGTAGCCATTACAGTGCGATATGATTTATTGTAGAGGGTCTATGCGAAGCTCTCATTGAGATAACGGGACTGCTGTTGACAAACGAGGGCTGTCCAAGTGTGGGACATCGACCCGATCTAGATTATATTTTTACTGTGTTTCTTCGTGCGTGTTAAGCTGTATGACTTCGAGATGTTAATTTATTTTTTTACGGACTTTATTGTTTCCTCGTCTTGACGTCCGTTTTCATTGATAGTGTGCATTATTGACACTCAGTGTTTTGGAATGAGACTTGAGTTGCGAATGCGGTTTCGATTCGTCAGCCAGTAATTTTATTTTATTATTTTCATCTTGTCGTATTTTCATTCGTATTCATAGTTAGAATAAGTAAGTAATCACTTTACCAGTAGTGTGTTGGGACAGACAGTAAATAGAGAGATCTGTACTGGTAGCATTGTTGTCAAGGGAAAGAATTCCTTAAAATTGTAGTAAATGTTAGCGTGGACTGGTAAATTTATTAAGCATAATAAACCCATTTCTAACCTGAAAATCGGTTCAATAATAATATTTTCAAGTGACTTTTCACTTTTTGATTAACTTCAGTGTTTGGCATTTCTTCTAAATGCATGATTAGTAAATGTTTCCTGCATTTCGCAGTTTTGTTCCTTTAGAACGACTTAACGTAAGATCCTCCCGGATCATGTTGTTGTTGGTTCCTTCCGAACAGTTGTTTGGGGTGATGCACGTTTAGCATCGGGATATCTTATCACTTAAGGGTGTCATGAATGACAAATACATGGTGGAATTTTATTTCAATTGTGAATGATGCCATTAACTTGTAGTGAACACCATGCTTTCCCATAATATTTCGCAACCTATCCAAAGCAACTGATAGTCAGTTTGGTTCGATTAAGGGTCCATTCGGCGGATGTTCCGTATCCGTGAAGGGTATTTGACTGGTGGATAACCTTAATTAAGAGAAAATCAGGCGTTCTACTTGTTGAAAGTCAGATTTTCCACGGATCGTGTGGATTAACTCTCAGTTCTCGTTTGGAATGATAGGTGCCCGGTTTTCAGGTCTTCCCTTTTTCAGTTTTTCAGTTTCGCTGTCCACTAACATATTAGCTTCTCCGAAGCAACTCTTCGATATTGGAAGAAATGAAGTGACGTTATGTAATGTGACTGTGTTAGGAACTTTTCAAAAATCAATAATTAAATGTTTTTATGTTTTGTGGCAAGAATGCATATAAAATTAACGATGTTATCGTGCTCTTTCAGTTTAAATAAAAGTTAGTAAGCACATTTTTGCTCCTCATTTCAAGTAGTTAGGCTTTCTTCTGAACCCCATCGTTTGGTTAAGATCGTGACCGAATTTATTCCCGCAGCGACCCAAGATTTAAGAGTTCTAAATTGTTCTACTATAGCAGCCGTGGCCGACCAACGATGGAATGGTAAGTTCAAGGGTTCACTATTACTAATTTGATATTTCAAGGAAAATGTATTGAGTGTATAACTACATCTAGAGAAATACATGCATTAATTATACTATATTTACATGTAGTGAATACCTGCCTACGATATATATATTCCACCATCTTAATCTTTAACCTAATGCACTCCTAAGCTAAATTTTAAAAGCTTCAATTCAAAAATACTGTGCATGTAACCTGCTATCAAAATGAATTACGCGATTGCTGTAACCCGATGGTGAATGTGGATTAATTACACCGATTCCACCATGATTTTTAGCAAATCAATAACATTAACTCACTCAACAAGCTTCCTACACTAACCACTGAAATATAATTTTCTTTTTAAGATACAACCTACTCTACTATAAACTTATTTACAAGATACGCATTCATAGTTACTAAAAATGGAATGCACTTATGTGAAAACTTAATGATGCCTTCCGTTCAAGCCTCGGGCGGGTCCATGCTGGGAAACTTTAGCCCTCCATATCGGCAACGATCATCACTGGTATCGTCCGACTCGTTGGCTGAATGGTCAGCGTACTGGCCTTCGGTTCAGAGGGTCCCGGGTTCGATTCCCGGCAGGGTCGGGGATTTTAACCTTAATTGGTTAATTCCAATGGCCCGGGGGCTGGGTGTTTGTGCTGTCCCCAACATCCCTGCAACTCACACACCACACATAACACTACCTCCACCACAATAACACGCAGTTACCTACACATGGCAGATGCCGCCCACCCTCATCGGAGGGTCTGCCTTACAAGGGCTGCAATCGGCTAGTAATAGCCACACGAAATTATTATCACTGGTATCGCAAGGGTCCAGAGCTGGGTGGCTGTTTCTTGGTTGAATCTCTCGTTCTCCACTGAAGACAGTGTTACACCAACACAGAATATTATCCACTCATGAACTTAATGTTACAATCACCCTTTATCGTGATTTCAGGGCTACTGTCACGCACAGAAATTACGCTCTGTTATCTATAAAAATTATCAATATCCGATTTAACAGTTATAGAACTTATTCCGTATTTGATCGCTGTCAAACACATACGTTCGTGTACTGTTTTGCCAATACGAGCTTATATATCTCAAATCATTCCCGCACAAAGAAGCATAGTCTTGTGACGAGTGACGTGAAGTAGGCTCCAAGACTACTTCAGTAGTATAATTGGACAGTTCGGCGGCCGCCGCCGCCGCACGCCTCCTCCTCCGCCGCCTCCGCCGCCGCCACCCACGGGAAATTTGAATTTTGGCGGGAAATTTGAATTTTGGCGGGAGATTTGAATTTGTAAACAAAGCCACGTGCTTTTTGACAGCTGTCATCGACAACAAACCATCGCTAACCTCACTGCTGCCATCTTGACGGGCCTAAACCTCACTAGTGCCAACTTAACCTAACTAGCATGAGGTAAACAAAGCCACGTGTTTTTTGACAGCCACGTGCTTTTTGACAGACAAAAACGCATCGCTAACCTCTGTACTGCCATCTTGACGGGCCTAAACCTCAGTAGTGCCAACTTAACCTCACTAGCATGAGGTAAACAAAGCCACGTGTTTTTTGACAGCCACGTGCTTTTTGACAGATTTGTAAACAAAGCCACGTGCTTTTTGACAGACAACAACGCATCGCTAACCTCAGTACTGCCATCTTGACGGGCCTAAACCTTAGTGGTACCAACTTAACCTAACTAGCATGAGGTAAACAAAGCCACGTGCTTTTTTGACAGCTGTCATCCGCCATCTTTAAACCACAGAGCACTGTGCTGCCCTCTTGCGTCACCTGTCATCGGCAGTGCTGCCATCTTGACGGGCCTAAACCTTAGTGCTACCAACTTAACCTCACTAGCTCGAGATAAACAAATCCACGTGCTTTTTGACAGCCACGTGCTTTTTTTGGACAGCTGTCATCCGCCATCTTTAATCTATAGAGCACAGTGCTGCCCTCTTTAGCTACTTACCTTTGAAATGTGGTGGCGGATAATTTGAAAAATGCTTTTCGACAAGCAGCCATCTTTAATCCAGAGAGAACAGTGCTACCCTCTATGTGGTGGCGGCAAATTGAAAAATTCCACGTGCTCTTGTTTGAAAACAAACTCACGTGCTTTTTGACAGCTGTCATTTGCCATCTTTAATATATAGAGCACAGTGCTGCCCTCTTTAGTTTGAAATGTGGTGGCGGTAAATTCCACGTGCTCTTGTTTGGAAACAAAGCCATGTGCTTTTTTGACAGCTGTCATCCGCCATCTTTAATCAACAGAGCACCGTGCTGCTATCATGCGGGCAATTTCATCACCTATCACCCGCCGTCTTTAATCTACAGAACACCGTGCTGCCCTCTTTATGGCTACTACCTTAAGCATGTAGTAGCGGGCAATTTGAAAAGTTCTGTTAGCTATCATCCACCATCTTTAATCAAGAGAGCACCGTGCTGCCATCTTTAGCTAGATACCTTTGAAATGTGGTGGCGGCAAATTGAAAAATTCCACGTGCTCTTGTTTGGAAACAAACTCACGTGCTTTTTTGTCAGCTACCATCCGCCATCTTTAATCAACAGAGCATAGTGCTGCCCTCTTTAGTTTGAAATGTGCTGGCGGCAAATTCCACATGCTCTTGTTTGGTAAACATAGCTACGTGCTTTTTTGACAGCTGTCATCCGCCATCTTTAATCCAGAGAGCACCGTGCTGCCCTCTTTATCGTAGTAGATGTAAATTCGTCACCTGTCATACGCAGTGCTGCTATCTTTAGCTAGATACCTTTGAAATGTGGTGGTGGATAATTTAAAAAGAAAAATTCTTCAGCAGTCCTCTCTCGACGCTAATTGCATAAGATGGCGGCTATACATGACTCCTTAAGGATGCTTACGCAAGATGGCTGCTATACACAGGTTCTTATGAGACGCCCTTGGGATGCTTGCGCAAGATGGCGGTTATACAAGGCTCCTTATGAGACGCCCTGGTGATGCTTGCGCAAGATGGCGGTTGCTCTTATGAGGCGGCTTAAGGGTCCTTGCACAAGATGGCTAGAGACGCCCTAAGGATGCTTGCGCAAGATGGCGGACACAAGATGGCGGCTATACACGTCTCCTTATGAGACGCCTTAAGGGTGCTTGCGCAAGATGGCTGCTGCTCTTAGCTTAGAGGCTAACACGTCGTGCTAGTTCGATTCATTAAATTTGGGGCTTAAATGCAAAATGTTAAATATCTCGAAAGCGATGCATCGTAGAGCAAACCGGACAAAAAATTTTCTGCCCAGTACCTCGGTTCGCAGTACGAGGAACAAGAAAAACATAGTCTAATGATGAGATCAACGGTTCGGTTCCTACTTAGGCCCTTTAGCATTCGCTCTGTTTTAGCTTGTATTGAAGCAAGTCTTCGTAACATGATCAGGTTTAGCTATGGTAGAGAGTATAACGTGCCGTGCAGGTTCGATTCATTAAATTTGGGGCTTAAATGCAAAATGTTAAATATCTCGAAAACGGACAAAATTTTTCTACCTGATACCTAGGTTTGCAGTATCAGGAACATGATAGCATAAGAAAAACATAGTCTAATGATGAGATCGACGGTTCGATTCCTACTTAGGCCCTTTGGCATTGGCAGCTATCTATTTCTACAAGATGGTGACTATACATAGCTTCTTATGAGACAGCTTAAGAGCGCTTGCACAAGATGACTGCTGCTCTTATGAGACGCCCTAGGGGTGCTTGCGGGAGGTAGCAGCGACAAGACGATGACTATACACAGCTGCTTATGATACGGTCTAGAGGTGCTTACACAAGATGGTGGCTGCTCTGATGAAGAAAGCTAGCTTTGCATCGTGCGGGTATCTTTACAGCACTAAACCTCATACCTTTGAAATGTGGTGGCGGGCAATTTGAAAAATTCGACGTGCTTTTTCTTCACAGCAGCTATCTTTAAACAATAGCGGCTATACATAAGCTGTTAAGGCCTCCTCTGATGTCAAGGCATAGCTCTATCGAACAAGTTTAAACCTGCATCGGGATAGCTAGAGTAAGCATGTGCTGCAGTGATGACGTCATTATGCATGTTTAGACTTGCAAATCACTAAAGAAACATAACAAGACTAGAATCGAACACCGCACTCTATGCCGTTAACTTTATCATGTGATCGGAACATTGATTGAAGTGTTTAGAACACTAAATAAGTGATCAAGACTATAATAGAACACTGTACTCGATACAACATGTGTTTAGAACATGTCAGGGGATACCTTTGTTCTAAGAAGATTAGATTACCGCACATTCCTTGTAGGGCTAATAGGCTAAAGGGCTAATGGGCTAAAGGGCTAATGGGCTAAAGGGCTAAAGGGCTAAAGGGCTAATGGGCTAATGGGCTAAAGGGCTAGGGCGCCTCTCCTCTCTTTATCCGGGCTTGAGACCGGCTCTACAACTAGAGGCGGAGTTAACACCCTAAGGAAGGGAGAATGTTGGGAAATAATCTATACGAATATAGCTACTCGATCGACTATATACTACAGATGGATGACTTAGGTGAGGGTAAGCGCTTACTTAATAATACCTACACGACGTAATTCATACTCTATTTCAAAAATATCTTCTTTGTACTGTGTGTAACCAGCATCATGATAGGCTCTTAGCAGTTGTAAACGTTTTACGAGTACGTTGGGGTCTTTACAGTAGCTTATATCTACATAGGGTAACAGAGGCTTGTTGTGAACTTTGAGTCTATATGCAGACAGTTGATGTGCAGGGACTTGTTTTGATGTAATACGTGCTTCAGCAGTAGCGTTTCTAGGTACAAACATAACTTGTTTCGATAGCGATGAAGCGTTGAAATTTCCTTCTTCTTTACCTTGCATCTCTTCTTGAGATGTTTGCACTTCGACAGAACGTGTAGTAGGCTTAGGAAATGAAGTAAAATCATCAAGCTGTAATGGCAATGAATTTTCTTCTTCTACTTTCCCTTTACTACTGTTTTGATCAACATCATTATCCTTATTATCATAATCATGATCTTGCCTCTCTTTATCTTGAAGTTTGTGCTCAGTAACAGAACTTGCAGCAGGCCTAGACAGCAAGGGAGAATTAAAAATCTCTCGCAGAGGTGTACTTTTTAAACATAAATCAGTGTTCGCTGGAATATGGTTGAGCTCTTTGTATTTTGTTCCCGATGAAGCTACATTACACGCGGCTTCATGACGTTGAGCGTTGTATGCGTTCTTGAACTCTCTTCTACAACGTTTGCATTGAAAAATCGTCCTACATGATATCTCATGACGTCTCCTGTGATAGCTTCGGGAAAATGCTTTTCCACACTCTTCGCAAATATACCTAGAAATAGGTTTTTCCATGACGGACTTTTATCTTCTGCTAACAGATTCTTCTTTAAATCTACTCGACATTTGTTACTCTCTACTTCGATGATGCGAACAGCTTAGCGATTAATAGTAAACTAACACAAAAGCGTATAACCAAGGTAGCAACAGTAAGGTTTAAGCCCACCAAGATGGCAAGAGTGAGGTTAGCGACGTTCTGCTGTTGGATTTTAAATTCCGCGCTGTAACATGCATAAGGTGGCAGCCTTGAGGTTTACTGCCGTAAAGATGGCAGCAGTGAGGTTAGCGGCGCTCTATTGTCCTTCAAAGTGAGGTTAGGGTTCATCAAGAAGACAGCTGTCAAAAAAGCACGTGGCTATGTTTACCAAACAAGAGCACGTGGTCGTAACGTCACGGTCACGTAGTATGCTGCTTCAGCATGCAATGTTCAATGTCTACACCTACCTAGTAAACACTCTGCTATGTTCACAAAATTTTTACTCACAACTATTTTTTATGCTTTAAGTTCGTGCACATAGGTTATGTTAAGATAGCAGCACACGTACAAGCGATGGTCACGTGCTCTAGTAGAAGATGCATGCATTATCAAAAGGTGATACGTACACGCTTTTGAACCTTGCTATTCTTACTGCTACTATGTTCGCAAGATTTTCAAAGATCGCTATTCTTTGTGCTTTAAGTTCGTTCGCATAGGTCATGCTAAAGTAGCAGAGCAAACACATGCGAACGTTGTACATTCTAGCGGAATGTGTTTAGTACGATAGTTGATGCATGTAAAATCGATAGGTGTTGTGTACACGCTTTGAAACTTAACTATTCTTCGTGCTTTAAATCCGTGCACATAGGTTATGCTAAGATAGCAGCACACTCTAGCGGGAGAAGTTTAGTACTCTAGTTGATGCATGTATAATCGATAGGCAATGCGTACACGCTTTTAAAACATTGCTATTCTTACTGCTGCTGCTATGTTCACAAGATTTTTATACATCGCTATTCTTTATGCTTTAAGTTCATGCGTATAAGTTATACTAAGTTAGCAGCATACTTATAAGGTTGTTGCACGCTCTAGTGGAAAAGTTTAGTAAGAAAGACGATGCATGCAAAATCGATAGGTGATGTGTACACGCTTTGAACTTGGGTATTTTTTGTGTTTTAACTTCGTGCACATAGGTTATGTTAAGATTGTAGCACACACAAGCGATGATCGCACGCTGTTGTGGCAGAAGTTTAGTACAAGAGTTAATGCGTGCAAAATTGACTGGTGTTGTGTACACGCTATTCTTTGTGCTTTAAGTCCACGCACATAGGTAGCAGCACACAATTGCGAACGTTGTACACTCTAGCGGTAGAAGTTTAGTACGATAGTCGATGCATGCAAAATTGATAGGTGATGTGTACACGCTTTGGAGCATAGCTATTCTTTGTGCTTTAACTTTATACACATACGTTAGCAATACACATATGCGATCGTTGTACACTCTGGTGGTAAAAAATAGTCGATGCATGCAAAATCAATAGGTGATGTGTACACGCTGTTAAACATTGTTATTTTTGTGCTTTAAGTTCGTGCGTATAGGCTATGCTAAGATAGGAGTACAATCTAGCGGAAGAAGTTCAGGGTGATCTGTACACGCTTTGAAACATGATTATTCTTTGTACTTTAAGTTCATGCACATAGGTTATGCTAAGATAGCAGCTCAATCTAGAGGAAGAAGTTTAGTACGAGAGTCGATGCTTGCAAAATCGATAAGTAATATGTACACGCTTTGAAACATGGCTATTCTTTGTACTTTAAGTTCATGGGTATAGGTTATGCTAAGATAGCAGCGCAATCTAGCGCAAGAAGTTTAGTACGAGACTCGATGAATGCGAAATCGATAGGTGTTGTGTACACGCTTTGAAACATGGCTATTCTTTGTACTTTAAGTTCATGCTAAGATACCAGCACAATCTACCTGAAGAAGTTCAGTACGAGATTCGATACATGCAAAATCGATAGTTGATGCGTACACGCTTTAAAACATGACTATTCATTGTACTTTAAGGTCATGCGTATAGGTTATGCTAAGATAGCAGCACGATCTAGCGGAAGAAGTTTAGTACGAGAGTCGATGCATGTAAAATCGCTAGGTGATGTCTACACGCTTTAAAACATGGCTATTCATACTGCTGCTCTGTTCCTAAGATTTTTAAACATAGCTAATCCTAATGCTGCTCTTAACGACGTAGAGCTAAGGATTGATGAAGTGACCGTGACGTCACGACCACGTGCTCTTGTTTGGTAAACATAGCCACGTGCTTCTTTGACAGCTGTCTTCTTGACGAAACCTAACCTCACTTTGAAGGACAATAGAGCGCCGCTAACCTCACTGCTGCCATCTTTACGGCACTAAACCTCAAGGCTGCCACCTTATGCATGTTACAGCGCGGAATTTAAAATCCAACAGCAGAACGTCGCTAACCTCACTCTTGCCATCTTGATGGGCTTAAACCTTACTGTTGCTACCTTGGTTATACGCTTTTGTGTTAGTTTACTATTAATCGCTAAGCTGTTCGCATCATCGAAGTAGAGAGTAACAAATGTCGAGTAGATTTAAAGAAGAATCTGTTAGCAGAAGATAAAAGTCCGTCATGGAAAAACCTATTTCTAGGTATATTTGCGAAGAGTGTGGAAAAGCATTTTCCCGAAGCTATCACAGGAGACGTCATGAGATATCATGTAGGACGATTTTTCAATGCAAACATTGTAGAAGAGAGTTCAAGAACGCATACAACGCTCAACGTCATGAAGCCGCGTGTAATGTAGCTTCATCGGGAACAAAATACAAAGAGCTCAACCATATTCCAGCGAACACTGATTTATGTTTAAAAAGTACACCTCTGCGAGAGATTTTTAATTCTCCCTTGCTGTCTAGGCCTGCTGCAAGTTCTGTTACTGAGCACAAACTTCAAGATAAAGAGAGGCAAGATCATGATTATGATAATAAGGATAATGATGTTGATCAAAACAGTAGTAAAGGGAAAGTAGAAGAGGAAAATTCATTGCCATTACAGCTTGATGATTTTACTTCATTTCCTAAGCCTACTACACGTTCTGTCGAAGTGCAAACATCTCAAGAAGAGATGCAAGGTAAAGAAGAAGGAAATTTCAACGCTTCATCGCTATCGAAACAAGTTATGTTTGTACCTAGAAACGCTACTGCTGAAGCACGTATTACATCAAAACAAGTCCCTGCACATCAACTGTCTGCATATAGACTCAAAGTTCACAACAAGCCTCTGTTACCCTATGTAGATATAAGCTACTGTAAAGACCCCAACGTACTCGTAAAACGTTTACAACTGCTAAGAGCCTATCATGATGCTGGTTACACACAGTACAAAGAAGATATTTTTGAAATAGAGTATGAATTACGTCGTGTAGGTATTATTAAGTAAGCGCTTACCCTCACCTAAGTCATCCATCTGTAGTATATAGTCGATCGAGTAGCTATATTCGTATAGATTATTTCCCAACATTCTCCCTTCCTTAGGGTGTTAACTCCGCCTCTAGTTGTAGAGCCGGTCTCAAGCCCGGATAAAGAGAGGAGAGGCGCCCTAGCCCTTTAGCCCATTAGCCCATTAGCCCTTTAGCCCTTTAGCCCTTTAGCCCATTAGCCCTTTAGCCCATTAGCCCTTTAGCCTATTAGCCCTACAAGGAATGTGCGGTAATCTAATCTTCTTAGAACAAAGGTATCCCCTGACATGTTCTAAACACATGTTGTATCGAGTACAGTGTTCTATTATAGTCTTGATCACTTATTTAGTGTTCTAAACACTTCAATCAATGTTCCGATCACATGATAAAGTTAACGGCATAGAGTGCGGTGTTCGATTCTAGTCTTGTTATGTTTCTTTAGTGATTTGCAAGTCTAAACATGCATAATGACGTCATCACTGCAGCACATGCTTACTCTAGCTATCCCGATGCAGGTTTAAACTTGTTCGATAGAGCTATGCCTTGACATCAGAGGAGGCCTTAACAGCTTATGTATAGCCGCTATTGTTTAAAGATAGCTGCTGTGAAGAAAAAGCACGTCGAATTTTTCAAATTGCCCGCCACCACATTTCAAAGGTATGAGGTTTAGTGCTGTAAAGATACCCGCACGATGCAAAGCTAGCTTTCTTCATCAGAGCAGCCACCATCTTGTGTAAGCACCTCTAGACCGTATCATAAGCAGCTGTGTATAGTCATCGTCTTGTCGCTGCTACCTCCCGCAAGCACCCCTAGGGCGTCTCATAAGAGCAGCAGTCATCTTGTGCAAGCGCTCTTAAGCTGTCTCATAAGAAGCTATGTATAGTCACCATCTTGTAGAAATAGATAGCTGCCAATGCCAAAGGGCCTAAGTAGGAATCGAACCGTCGATCTCATCATTAGACTATGTTTTTCTTATGCTATCATGTTCCTGATACTGCATACCTAGGTATCAGGTAGAAAAATTTTGTCCGTTTTCGAGATATTTAACATTTTGCATTTAAGCCCCAAATTTAATGAATCGAACCTGCACGGCACGTTATACTCTCTACCATAGCTAAACCTGATCATGTTACGAAGACTTGCTTCAATACAAGCTAAAACAGAGCGAATGCTAAAGGGCCTAAGTAGGAACCGAACCGTTGATCTCATCATTAGACTATGTTTTTCTTGTTCCTCGTACTGCGAACCGAGGTACTGGGCAGAAAATTTTTTGTCCGGTTTGCTCTACGATGCATCGCTTTCGAGATATTTAACATTTTGCATTTAAGCCCCAAATTTAATGAATCGAACTAGCACGACGTGTTAGCCTCTAAGCTAAGAGCAGCAGCCATCTTGCGCAAGCACCCTTAAGGCGTCTCATAAGGAGACGTGTATAGCCGCCATCTTGTGTCCGCCATCTTGCGCAAGCATCCTTAGGGCGTCTCTAGCCATCTTGTGCAAGGACCCTTAAGCCGCCTCATAAGAGCAACCGCCATCTTGCGCAAGCATCACCAGGGCGTCTCATAAGGAGCCTTGTATAACCGCCATCTTGCGCAAGCATCCCAAGGGCGTCTCATAAGAACCTGTGTATAGCAGCCATCTTGCGTAAGCATCCTTAAGGAGTCATGTATAGCCGCCATCTTATGCAATTAGCGTCGAGAGAGGACTGCTGAAGAATTTTTCTTTTTAAATTATCCACCACCACATTTCAAAGGTATCTAGCTAAAGATAGCAGCACTGCGTATGACAGGTGACGAATTTACATCTACTACGATAAAGAGGGCAGCACGGTGCTCTCTGGATTAAAGATGGCGGATGACAGCTGTCAAAAAAGCACGTAGCTATGTTTACCAAACAAGAGCATGTGGAATTTGCCGCCAGCACATTTCAAACTAAAGAGGGCAGCACTATGCTCTGTTGATTAAAGATGGCGGATGGTAGCTGACAAAAAAGCACGTGAGTTTGTTTCCAAACAAGAGCACGTGGAATTTTTCAATTTGCCGCCACCACATTTCAAAGGTATCTAGCTAAAGATGGCAGCACGGTGCTCTCTTGATTAAAGATGGTGGATGATAGCTAACAGAACTTTTCAAATTGCCCGCTACTACATGCTTAAGGTAGTAGCCATAAAGAGGGCAGCACGGTGTTCTGTAGATTAAAGATGGCGGGTGATAAGTGATGAAATTGCCCGCATGATAGCAGCACGGTGCTCTGTTGATTAAAGATGGCGGATGACAGCTGTCAAAAAAGCACATGGCTTTGTTTCCAAATAAGAGCACGTGGAATTTACCGCCACCACATTTCAAACTAAAGAGGGCAGCACTGTGCTCTATAGATTAAAGATGGCAGATGACAGCTGTCAAAAAAGCACGTGAGTTTGTTTTCAAACAAGAGCACGTGGAATTTTTCAATTTGCCGCCACCACATAGAGGGTAGCACTGTTCTGTCTGGATTAAAGATGGCTGCTTGTCGAAAAGCATTTTTCAAATTATCCGCCACCACATTTCAAAGGTAAGTAGCTAAAGAGGGCAGCACTGTGCTCTATAGATTAAAGATGGCGGATGACAGCTGTCAAAAAAAGCACGTGGCTGTCAAAAAGCACGTGGATTTGTTTATCTCGAGCTAGTGAGGTTAAGTTGGTAGCACTAAGGTTTAGGCCCATCAAGATGGCAGCACTGCCGATGACAGGTGACGCAAGAGGGCAGCACAGTGCTCTGTGGTTTAAAGATGGCGGATGACAGCTGTCAAAAAAGCACGTGGCTTTGTTTACCTCATGCTAGTTAGGTTAAGTTGGTACCACTAAGGTTTAGGCCCGTCAATATGGCAGTACTGAGGTTAGCGATGCGTTGTTGTCTGTCAAAAAGCACGTGGCTTTGTTTACAAATCTGTCAAAAAGCACGTGGCTGTCAAAAAACACGTGGCTTTGTTTACCTCATGCTAGTGAGGTTAAGTTGGCACTACTGAGGTTTAGGCCCGTCAAGATGGCAGTACAGAGGTTAGCGATGCGTTTTTGTCTGTCAAAAAGCACGTGGCTGTCAAAAAACACGTGGCTTTGTTTACCTCATGCTAGTTAGGTTAAGTTGGCACTAGTGAGGTTTAGGCCCGTCAAGATGGCAGCAGTGAGGTTAGCGATGCGTTGTTGTCGATGACAGCTGTCAAAAAGCACGTGGCTTTGTTTACAAATTCAAATCTCCCGCCAAAATTCAAATTTCCCGCCAAAATTCAAATTTCCCGCGGGCTGCGGCGGCGGCGTAGGCGGCGGAGGAGGAGGCGTGCGGCGGCGGCGGCCGCCGAACTGTCCAATTATACTACTTACTTCCAGACTGACTTAGGGTGCGCCTGCTGCTGCTCTATATGTAAGACTGTCACACAATGGCTGACCCTAGACTCCTCCCGGAGAGGATATCAATCTATTCCATTGATATCACGAATAACAGTGAAGCCGTGCGATCGAGAGGTAGCTAAACGTATTCCATGAATCTCGATTGTGTGCGGAAGCTGATCCATTCATAAACTATCTCGCAATATCCATAGCAACATCCCTGCCTCTCAAGCGACTGGCCACGTGTTCAGTGTTTCGCGTGGGACGCTTTCTTTATGTGATAGAATCACTACTGCGTAATTTAAATTCCGCGGGATATTTAGCATACCCCTTCCGGACAATCTCTCCACATAATTCCAAAGATGCATGTGGTGTCATTTGTTCTCCTAATCATACTATAATTTGAGATGATAATTTAATCTCTCCTCACCATTTCGTGAGATTTCTCTGCGGAATGTTGGCTATCCGCGATTTTCGCCCCCACTGTATTATCACGTGGTACGGGATCGAGGCCTGCCCTCTTCTATTCTCGTCACACAGATATCTCCATCGCATTCGCTCCTTGGATTGAACTTCCCCTGGCTCTCAACCCTCACGCGTTTCCCTTCCTAGAATCCGCGCGTGCCAAATACAGGACATGCTTAATAAAATTTTGAACGCATGCGCCTGGATCACTAATTCAAGGCTCTGATACGTCACACTATGCTGGAAAAATATAATTTGTGTAATTGTGAAATTTCCCCTTGAAATATACACGTCACCTGACAAACAGATTACGCGGTGAATTATTACAACAGCTGTTGTACCTGATTCATCATTAGTATAAAATTGTGTGTTAAACTGGCAAATTGATTGATCTTTGATTTTACATGATTTATTTTCTGTTACATCTGTTTCAAAATATTGGAAAAACTATTTTCTTCTCATGTGAACTTCACATTTTATGACTTAACTAGCTTTCCCACCGGGAGAGTTGGCCGTGCGGTTAGGAGCCCGCAGCTGTGAGCTTACATCGGGAGATAGTGGGTTCGAATCCCACTGTCCGCAGCTCGGAAGAAGTTTTTCCATGGTTTCTAATTTTCCCACCAGGAAAATGCTGAGGCGCCTCCTTAGTTAAGGCCACGACCGCCTCCTTCCTACTCCCAACCCTTTCGTATCGCATCATCGCCACAAGACCTGTCTGTGTCGGCGCGACGTCAAGAAAATTGTAAAGATGAAAGGAAAACTACGTTTCGCGCCTCAATTAGCCTCAATTAGCCTCAATTAGCCTCAATTAGACTCAATTAGCCTCAATTAGCCTGTGTTTCAATTGCCGGATGTAGTTCATTACTTAGCGTGATATAAAAACGTGAGACTGAGAATAGCGCCCACGTGTAGAACCGTCTGTATTAACATATTTTGATATTTTTACTTTAGTGTGTTTCAAGAATTCGCATGTTTCGTAAAGATTGTAAAGGGAGTGAAATGTTCCAGAGGTCGACCCCCGGCTCCGCTACGTACACGGCCGCGGTGGTGGAGTACGCGCCTCCTCTCGGCGTCACGATGGACAACAAGGAGGAGCATTTCCGCCACAACGTGGAGGCGTACCGGCAGTTCGCCGAGACAGCTGCTGGGATGGTGAGTAGCTTAGACCCACTGAACTGTTACACCAAGACGGAACCAAAGATGAAAGTCAATAATACATTTCGTTCCAAGATAGATGGCCCCATGTAGTTTCAGTCCGCGCCTCAATACGCACTGTGTGCAATACCTTAATATTATTATCAACAGATAGCACAAAGAAGTGACTTCCGCCGTAGCGACGCACATCCGGTTATGCTCACCACAACCCCTCCCTCCTCCTTCTATCCTAATCCCCCTCCTTCACCACACCCCCTCACCAACTATGAGGATTATAATGCAGTTATAATATTTCCATTCCCAATACATTATAGTTAATATATTTTTATTTTCAAGTACTTGCTATGTCCGAAATAATAATAATCTGGTACCCCTAGTTCGTACGTCATACTATGTTACTGGGAGCATAACATCACACAACAAAGTAGTTTTACCTTGAAATGGATGATTGACACATTACCATAAAGCTGATTAATACATTCCTTCAAAAGCAAGACAGCGGAGATGGGTATCACATGAAAATTAAAGTAACAGAATTAAGTGCACTGAGAGTGAAGAACAGAAGCATTCAGCGTCCAGCCCCTGAGGTGGACTCAATCAGGAAATAGAGGATTTCAGGGGGACACCACAGGCACGTGGGCACTTACTGTACCATCATTGGAACTATCGCTTAAAGTCGATATTTGTTCGAACAAGATTAATTGATTGGGTAAAGTCGGATTCAATACAATCCATCAATATTATCTCCATAATACTTGACGTTATACGACTGATTCTTTGTCAGAACGACCCACTGATTGAAGTTAGACTTGAAATACTTCACTTCGGGGCAAACAGCCTTTAATTACAAAAGTCGCTATTTTCATGCCCACTTGCCTGCCATCAAGAGAACTTCCTACAACTAGCTACACGCTGCGAATGACCTCCAGCGCCATCCAAAAATTACGACTGGAACTACCTAAAGCTGGCTGCAGATTGGAACCATAATTCCCATAAGACTTTCACCGGGGGGGGGGGGGGGGGGACTGAACAACATTCATAGCGCTAGTGAATGAGTAGCATGTGACGTTGCGTCCCCTGATGATTCTAAATATTTCGTTGTCTGCGGCGTTTCTATTAACATTTTATTCGGATCCTTTTTATGTGCTAAGCATGTTTTGATATTCTCATGAATGTTTCATTCTAAACCATAATTGCATTTGGAGATTAATTCATTGTCTTCCATATTCAATATGCATGCCATAAATGTTGATTATTGCTGCGAATATGTTCCTCAAAAGCAGAATATTTGTTATATTGCTCGGGTATTATTATTATTATTATTATTATTATTATTATTATTATTATTATTATTATTATTATTATTATTATTATTATTATTATTATTATTATTATTATTATTATTATTATTATTATTATTATTATTATTATTATTATTATTATTGTTACCGTGTTTTGGTGGATCAGCAGGGGTGAAGGAAGCGACTGGGGGTGAATAGGTCTCAACTACAAAGTTAAAGGTAATTTAAAACTTTAACAAAGGTTATATTTTCTCTTCAAAATAACAGGTGACAACAAGTAACAAAAGCGTAACAGGTACCCAGTAGCAATTCAACAAATTGAGAAATGATAGATTACAGTTTTTACCAGTTCAGGGGCTCGAACCCCGTTTTACATTCCTTGAGCCCACAGCTCACAACCACCATTGCCGAAGGGCAGAAAACCCCTAAGAACAAGGAGCGCTTGCTCCTAATTACAGAGTTAAGAAAAGGAGCAGACCCGCTCTCATTTATACAAGCCTATCAAAGGCTACAACAAACTTCATTTCTATCTGCCCTCAAGGCACACCAAGAAACAGGGGTATTTGATACCCAACCTACAGGGCCTTTACGTGAGCAAAATCAAACATCAGGTTACTTTACTGACCCATAATACAAAATAGAATGGAGACGAAGCTTGCACTCCTATTACACTTTTAAAACCTACTTGGCACTAGGCCGCTTACGCCGGGGCTAATCCCATACTAAGGAGGTGACACGATAAGAAAATTTTATTACATTACGAAGAGAAGGAAAACGGTTATGAAAACGTAGTCACCTCAAAACAATATGAGTGGGAGCTCGAGGGGGGTAGGCACTCTCTATCCCAATTTGTAGTTAAAGAGACAGAATTTATACCAAGTGTCTTTTACATTTTAAATATAGGTTACATGAGGAAAGTTTCGAACCCGCCCCGAGGGTTAAACTGCTGAGCTAGCAAGAAAATAAGTTATAAAACGGCCATTACCTGATGGTT
Organism: Anabrus simplex; assembly: GCF_040414725.1. NCBI lineage: Eukaryota > Metazoa > Arthropoda > Insecta > Orthoptera > Tettigoniidae > Anabrus > Anabrus simplex. The sequence goes on along the minus strand of NC_090268.1, from coordinate 451,634,068 downwards.
GAACTGCTGCCCGAAGAAAGAGGCGCTTCTCGCCCCCTGCTACATAATTACACAATGAGAGATGTTACTGAAGTGGCCCCGAGACTAAAAAATTAGCAGTTTATACACCCTCGCGGAAAATTCGAGACGTTTCATGAATGATAATCCCCGCCCACAAGCTTTTTATTGGACGGCCAAAAGATTACAAGTCAAAACTGAAGAAGACATCTAGGATTGGTGGAAAATTAATTAAAAAAATCACTCATTGGTCGAATTCAAAACTGGCGGAAAGAGAAGGGTTATACAGCCAACCTAAACAATGACTGAAAGAAATTTAACAAAGAACAAACTTATGCATACTAAAATACTTAAAAAAAAACAGTTCCTTCACTTCGCACTAGGGTGCACCGTTGTATTTCTTCAGTAGTGCCATCTAGAAGAGAATGTTCACACTTCTCACTACAGAGAAAACAAAAATAAATCGAAAAAGACACAGTTCAGAACTCTTCAAAATTTACAGATAGCGACATCTTCTGATAACCTTTAGAATTAACATGGTTGTTAAAGTTCAGGTTTCCTCCAGTAGGGGAGTTCCAACTGGCGCAATGTTTAAATTAGCGGCGCGGAGGTGTACCGCGCGGTACAATTATTATTATTATTATTATTATTATTATTATTATTATTATTATTATTATTATTATTATTTCAGCCAGCCATGTGGAGTAGAACAGATTAGAGCAAGATTTTCTCAAGCTCTTACTTACAGCTTATAAGCATACCTCATAATGACAGAAATCACCGAGCATACCGAATGACACCCACATTATCCCCTGCCTGTCATAAGAGGCGATTGAAAGGGGTCCCATATTCTCTTAACTTGGCAGCGTGGGTTGGCTACCACGGGCTCTTAGCTGAGTCCAGGCATTATTCCACTGCTCACTTTGATCTATTCTATCCGACCTCGGTTGATCAACTCATGTTAAACGTTGAAGTCTAAATGGTGTGACAGAGCGTGGTTAGCCAGATCGAATCCCGTTAGTGGAAAAATGTTCACCATCAGAATGTTGGCCGGCAGCGTAGGGTAGGTGGTGGTATACAATTTGTAATCACTAGAGTCCGTGCAAAAAACCTCTTATATAGGGCTTCTGATAAGTTCACCTGCATACACCCCGGCGTCAGTGGGTAGGGTCGGACACATCCCACTCTGATGAGTCTAGTGTCAGACCTAAGACGAAACGCTGGTTAATAGAGCAAACGCCTGAAAAGAGTTACATCTGATCCATTTTTTGACATGCTCTGTTGGTGAAAAATATCTAATTCCCTCCTGGGGAACATAGAATTTCCATTCGGAATTGCTAGGCGGGCAATAATTCCATTGTGGAGTTTTATCTCCCGTATGCAGTTACCAGACTGTGCCTCTTATATAGGGCTTCTGATAAGTTCACCTGCTGACCCCTCTTCGCTTCCGGCGCGACGATCCATTGTAAGAACTATGCAGTGGTGCCAACCCCTCCGGACATTCAAGCCCAACTCTCTGAATCACCAACACTAGTCCCAGTTGTTAACGAGCCCACATCCTGGACGACGCTTCAACCATCAACACCCTCGTTCCCAACAACCACCACGACGTCCGCTAGTATCCTTTCTTCTCTTCCTGTCACAACAGTTACCACTTGTTACCCATCACCAGTTATGTCGTCATCTCTCCCAATTTCTTCGCCCACTGCCCTTCAGCAACTCCCCGCTAACACGCCAGAATCAAATGTCACCGCTTCGCCTTCGATATCATCGCCAGTCAACACCGCAGCAGCCGCCGCCCAGACATCATCATCGACCCAGTCGTCTTCACCGTCCCCTCCAGCTGTGTATAGCTGTGTACTACGTGGAATCCCACCTGAAATCTCCGACAGGGACGTTCTACAAGAACTTCGTGCGGCGGGAGTTCCGGTCCGACGTGCTATTCGGATTCGGAACGCCCATGGCCCAACATTTCTGGTGCGGCTCCAACTGCCTACATCTGATGCCGTCCACCAGCACATCACCAACGCTGCCATTGTCCACGACGAACATTATCGAGTGGAACCCTTTCATTCCCCACCCTCACCCGGTCGCCAACCCCCTGATCAAACGTCTCGTCGCCCCCTGCCAGTTCCCCCTCCTGTTTACCTATCTCCACCAGTGTGTCCACCCCTTCCTCCAAATGGTTTCATCCCTCCACCCCTCCCAACGTTTGAACTCCTTCGTCTTCTCATCGCTTCCCTCCATCTCCTTACCTTGCACCTTTACCCCGGCACTTCCTTCTGAACTTCATCTCTCCCACTTGCACTCCACCTTTTCCCTCAAACCATTCCGCAAATCATCTATTGTCTCGCATGTACTTCTGAATTAAGTAAAGCGTTTGTTCAATCCTCAGGCATAGACATAATTCCTCTCCCATCTCCTACTTCTTCACATCTTTTACCCATCTCCTTCTTCCATCACATCTCCCCAACCCGCCCGCATCTCTTGGCCAGAGTGAGGGCGTTACCCTATAGGTGGCCCGCCCCACCCCTTCAGCGTGGGGAATGAAAGCATTTGGTAGTAGTAGTAGTTCACCTGCATACACCCCAGCGTCAGTGGGTAGGGTCTGACCCATCCCACTCTGAGGAGTCTAGTGTCAGACTTAAGACGAAAGGCTGGTTAATAGAGCAAACGCCTGAAAAGCCTTACATCTGATCTCTTGGATGAACTACAATGCTGTTACAGAAACACTTTGTGACAACTAACAATCTCTCACCTCATATCTGAACTAATATTTCCAGAACAAAAACTAACAACTTGACTTACAAATTTTTACTGTTATTTTCCTCTCATCAACTCTACACAGATGTCAACAGACTTTGGAATAGCAATCGATGTGACAAAATTTTATCGATCTCGCTTCTTAACTTCCCTCGAATAAAATTTTACATGGCTTAACACAACAGTGCGCCTTCACGCCAGCCTTAACTGAATAACCACGGATTACGCCTACATGAATTTCATCTTTACATTGAACAGAATTTTAGATAAATTAATATCTTAACTTTGACAAACCACAAATGTAGAAAATAAACGTACGGAAATGATACTTTGCTTTAGACATTATATTCGTTTCTCTACCATCAAAATCTACTACTCTACAACACTTCACATGCTAGTTTCGCGACTTTCCCGATTATTCAAGAAACACAAACAAATAATGACCTTTTGCCATACTTCTCTGACATTTTCACGAAGTAAAAGGGTGATAAAAATGCGTCACAGATTCGCACACAAAGAATGGTGACATCATGTAATAAATAAATGTATTTTAGAAATCTTTACAGATTCACCGGCATCTCCATCTTTATTTAGCCACCTCGTCAGATAGCGGCTTTACAAAACATTTTTTTCCTTTCGTTTTAATTTTATTTCCATTCACCTGAAAATAATGACATATGTCGGTTCTCTTATGGACAATCTTCTACGAAGTCGCGGTTCTCCCACGTTACTTCGGTGAGTTGACTGTTCGAGAATCGAATTCGGGACCCTGCACTACCTGACTCCAAATTTTTATATGTGCCTGTCGTGACCTACCTGTCCTGTGAGACGTTCTAGTAGGTTGGTCACCAGGACGTTGGATGTTGAATTGACGTATTATCTGTCCTGCCGAGCGGAAGGTAGGGAGGTAATTGAAGGTACGACTCTGTCCCGCAACTCACGAAATGAAAGAATAAATATTCTCCACTGTCTTTTATTACCTAGGACGACTAAGTCTACTATATACAAGATATTTACAAGTTGAATGTGTTAATCTGAAGAGAGAGCTTGTTCCACGCGCCTACTCTACGGCTACGCGAATATCTGAACTCTGCCGTGTGGCACGTATATCCTACTGACACTATTAGCTGCTCCCAAGAGCCTGGTCCTGATAATACGAATTACTGGTCGGAAGAGAGCCATCTTGGCTTAGGGTTATATCAGCTCTCCTAGAATCAAAGGTTGATCCCTCACCACTACCTTGGGGGTTAGGTCTAATGGGCGTTACTTAGCTGCTCACCTAGTCGATGGCGCCCTCAACTAATTATTCTCAAATAATTATCGCGGTACGTGCTGCCCTCTGAGCACTACTGTCTCTGTCTCACTTTGTACTATTCTTTCCTTGTTTCTCTAAAGTGCAACTGTACTGGCTTTGTTTCTTTGCCGGCTCGCCGCGCGGCTCGCATACCGACTCTGTTTGTCCACATCCAACAAACAAGTAAATATCCGTTGTTGTCAACAGGTTTTCGTAAGCGCATTTTCCAAGCTCTCCGCCTAACTAAGGCTTCTCTGCTACATGTAACTTCTTGAAACATTCCTTCTTCTTTTCTATTATTATATCTGACTTATGATTACTATACAATTACTCTGATACTACAAAGTGCTCATATCACTGATTATTATTCTAATACTATGTTTCCCTTGACACCTTGAGATCGAGTCTCGGCTGCAAAACCCGGCTGCCGTCCATCTGGCAGTCCGCCGGTTTGAGTCCCTGCGGAGGTCCTTATACGACACATAAACAACAAATATCCTTCACACGTTCTCTTCCTTGAGCGGACCGAACACGTCTGTCGAACACCGACCCGCACACGCAACATTTTAGAACACAAAAATTATATTTACAACTTCAATTGCAGGAACGAGGCATTAGAATGACCGTCTGTTACCTGTCCCTGAAAAACGACGTGAGGATTCCTCGCTTGGAATGCTCTCGATTACTTTTATCGGAAGAATACTTTGACTGACTAATTTTATGTTACGCAACTTTCGGCTATTGCCGACCTGAACACTATAACACAACAGTTTAAAACGTAGTTCATAGAATGTTTACGATTGCGTACTTTTAAAACCTATCTCCAGTTGGAGATGATGTTTCAGCAGCTTCGGTAAAAATCTATCTTTCCTTGGGACTTACAGTAGTCTTTCAAACGCTGGTTTATAAAGTTACTCTGAAATTCGTGCACTCGCCTCAAAATCACTGGACAAAATGCAAGTTTGCAAATGCATCATCGATGTTTTATACAATTTACTACAACTCTCATGCCATTTGCACTTACCGCCAAAATTTTACACACACCTTTTCTACTCTATAAAAATGTACTGAAGGCAGGTCTCGATGTAACACATAGTTGTTTAGTTTAGGAGCAGTGTTATTGAGAAGCACTTAACCGACTGAATATTGTTAAATTACCTCATAAGATAGGATGTAACAGGCGCGTCTCTTGACAAACATCCCTATGTATCATTAATGACAAAATTGTTTCACTTACAGTTCCCTAACATTTACTTAAAATGTACCTTTTATCAGAACAAATAGTCCAACATATCCACGTGCCATCTCTGGTCAGAGATAAAAATGAACGTGTAATTTATATTGGTCATCATATTGGTCACCATGTGACCTTGCCGCGGTGGGGAGGCTTGCGTGTCCCAATGATGCAGATAGCCGAGCCGCAGATGCAACCATATCGGATGGGTATCTGTTGAGAGACCAGACTAACGAATGGTTCATCGAAAGGGGGGTAGCAGCCTTTCGGTAGTTGCAAGGGCGGCAGTCTAGATGATTGACTGATACGGCCTTGTAATAATACTCACCATGGCTTAGCTGTGTTGATACTGCTACACGGCTGAAAGCAACGGGAAACTACAGCCGTAACCACCTCCCGAGGACATGCAGCTCTCTCTGTATGAATGATGTACTGATGATGGCTTCCTCCCGGGTAAAATATTCCGGAGGTAAACTAGTCCCCCATTCGGATCTCCGGGTGGGGACTACACGAGAGGGGGCGATCATCAGGAAGATGGGTACTGACATTCTGCGAGTCGGAGCGTGGAATGTTAGAAGTTTGAATCGTTGTGGTAGGTTAGAGAATCTGAAAAGGGAGATGGATAGGCTAAAGTTAGATGTAGTTGGTATAAGTGAAGTATGTTGGCAGGAAGAACAGGATTTTTGGTCAGGCGACTACCGAATTATCAACACGAAATCAAACAGGGGTAATGCAGGAGTTGGTTTAATAATGAATAAGAAAATAGGGCAGCGGATAAGCTACTACGACCAGCATAGTGAAAGAATTATTGTCGCCAAGATAGACACCAAACCAATGCCCACCACAATAGTGCAGGTCTATATGCCTACTAGTTCAGCGGATGATGAAGAAATTGAAAGAATATATGAGGAGATAGAAGATTTAATACAATAATATGTCAAAGGTGACGAGAATCTAATTGTGATGGGAGACTGGAACGCAGTGGTAGGCCAAGGAAGAGAAGGTAGCACAGTAGGAGAATTTGGATTGGGACAAAGGAACGAAAGAGGAAGTCGGCTGGTTGAATTCTGCACTGACCATAATTTAGTCCTCGCCAATACTTGGTTCAAACACCACAAACGACGGCTGTATACGTGGACGAGACCTGGAGACACTGGAAGGTATCAAATAGACTTCATTATGATTAGGCAGAGATTCAGAAACCAGGTGTTGGATTGCAAAACTTTCCCAGGAGCAGACGTGGACTCTGACCACAACTTGTTGGTCATGAAATGCCATCTGAAATTGAAGAAATTGAAGAAAGGAAAGAATGCAAAAAGATGGGATCTAGACAAGTTGAAAGAAAAGAGTGTGATGGATTGTTTCAAGGAACATGTTGCACAAGGACTAAATGAAAAGGCCGAAGGAAACACAGTAGAGGAAGAGTGGAGAGTCATGAAAAATGAAGTCAGTAGGGCTGCTGAAGAAATGTTAGGAAGGAAGAAAAGATCAACTAAGAATCAGTGGATAACTCAGGAGATACTAGACCTGATTGATGAATGACGAAAATACAAGAATGCTAGAAATGAAGAGGGCAGAAAAGAATACAGGCGATTAAAGAATGAAGTGGATAGAAAGTGCAGGGTAGCTAAGGAAGAATGGCTGAAGGAGAAGTGCAAGGATGTCGAAGGCTGTATGGTCCTGGGAAAAGTAGATGCTGCATACAGGAAAATCAAGGAAACCTTTGGAGAAAGGAAATTTAGGTGCATGAATATTAAGAGCTCAGATGGAAAGCCAATTCTAGGGAAAGAAGACAAAGCAGAAAGGTGGCAGGACCATATCCAACAGTTGTATCAAGGTAAAGATGTAGATAATTTCGTTTTGGAACATGAAGAGGCTGTTGATGCTGATGAAATGGGAGACCCAATTTTGAGGTCAGAGTTTGACAGAGCTGTGAGTGACCTAAATACTAACAAGGCACCTGGAATTGATTATATTCCCGCTGAATTACTGACTGCCTTAGGAGAAACCAGCATGGTAAGGTTATTTCATTTAGTGTGCAAGATGTATGAGACAGGAGAAGTCCCATCCGATTTTCAGCAGAATGTTGTTATACCTATTCCCAAGAAAGCCGGTGCTGACAGGTGTGAAAACTACCGCACTATTAGTTTAGTATCTCATGCCTGCAAAATTTTAACACGTATTATTTACAGAAGAATGGAAAAACAAGTTGAAGCTGAGTTGGGGGAAGATCAATTTGGCTTCAGAAGAAATGTAGGAACACGTGAAGCAATCCTGACTTTACGTCTGATCTTAGAGGATCGAATCAAGAAGGACAAGCCCACGTATATGGCATTTGTAGATCTAGAAAAGGCATTCGATAATGTTGATTGGACCAGGCTATTTATGATTCTGAAGATGATAGGGATCAGATACCGAGAACGAAGAATTATCTACAACCTGTATAAAAATCAGTCTGCAGTGATAAGAATCGAGGGCTTTGAAAAAGAAGCAGCAATCCAGAAAGGAGTGAGGCAAGGCTGCAGTTTGTCCCCTCTCCTTTTCAATGTTTACATAGAACAGGCAGTAAAGGAAATCAAAGAGAAATTTGGAAAGGGAATCACAGTCCAAGGAGAGGAAATCAAAACCTTGAGATTTGCCGATGATATTGTTATTTTATCTGAGACTGCAGAAGATCTCGAGAAGTTGCTGAATGGTATGGATGAAGTCTTAGGTAAGGAGTACAAGATGAAAATAAATAAGTCCAAAACAAAGGTAATGGAGTGTAGTCGAACGAAGGCAGGTGTTATAGGCAATATTAGATTAGGAAACGAAGTCTTAAAGGAAGTAGATGAATATTGTTATTTGGGTAGTAAAATAACCAACGATGGCAGAAGTAAGGAGGACATAAAATGCAGACTAGCACAAGCAAGGAAGAACTTTCTTAAGAAAAGAAATTTGCTCACTTCAAACATTGATATCGGAATTAGAAAGACGTTTTTGAAGACTTTTGTGTGGAGCGTGGCATTGTATGGAAGTGAAACATGGACGATAACTAGCTCAGAAAGAAAGAGAATAGAAGCTTTTGAAATGTGGTGTTACAGAAGAATGCTGAAGGTGAGATGGATAGATCGAATCACGAATGAAGAGATACTGAATCGAATTGGTGAGAGGAGATCGATTTGGCTAAATTTGACGAGAAGAAGAGATAGAATGATAGGACACATCTTAAGACACCCAGGACTTGTTCAGTTGGTTTTTGAAGGAAGTGTAGGTGGCAAGAACGGTAGGGGTAGACCAAGGTATGAATATGACAAACAGATTAGAGCAGATGTAGGATGCAATAGCTACGTAGAAATGAAAAGTTTAGCACAGGATAGGGTGGCATGGAGAGCTGCATCAAACCAGTCTATGGACTGATGACTCAAACAACAACATATAATGACTTTAAGACTCCGGTTCCTTATGACACAAATGTCACGGGTTGAATGTCAATGTCATAAAAGTTGATTATTGCTGTGAATATGGTCCGCAAAAGCAGAATATTTGTTACATTGCACGGGTTTAATTATAAGAAGTCTATCGAGCCATCAGCTCTGTTTACAATGACTCTCCCTCTTTTTCTATCATATGTCACGTTACTCATTTCATCTCATTAACTCCTCTGATGAGGTTAACGTCAGAAAGGGCAACCTGTAAAAAAAAGTCCGCCACGGTAGATTCTTCTCACCTGAGACCCGACCCTGTAAGTAAGAGCTTGAGAAGATCTTCTTCTATTCTCTTCTACTCTTCACTTCACAATTAACATCCTTGAACTGGCCGGAGAACGAACCCAGAGCCTTGGAATAAAAGAAATGCGCGCTAGCTCTACAACACAGGACTGGCTGAAATAATAATAATAATAATAATAGCTGCCTTTGTGGATTAGGGGCAGTGTTGGCTTCCGGATCCTAACATAGCGGGTTCAGACCCGAAAGAGGTAGTCGCATTTTTGAAGGGTGGAAAAGTCCATTCCACACTCCATGTCGTAAGATGTCGGCATGTAAATATCTCTGATGACACGTCTGGTGTTTACCCGTCAAAATTCATTAAAACTCAACTCAGAATGTGACGGAACGTCGAAATTAACAAGCAGATAGGCTGATGGAGGGTGCGGTGGAATAACACCCACATTATCGCCTGCCTGTCATAAGGGGCGATTTGAAAGGGCCCCATATGCTCTTAACTTGGCAGCATGGGTTGGCAACCGCGGGGTCCTGGAATTAATTCCACTCCTCACTTCTCTCTATCCTATCCCACCTCTGTTGATCAACTCTTGTTCTCTTCCGACCCCGTCGCTATTAGTTGTACTTCCTCTCAAAGAATAATCACCACTACCAGCAGTTCGTGCTGTGCCCGGTAGGTAACGTTGTAGGCGATGCCTCAACGACATTGAAACACTTGCTTCCTGCCAGCATGGTGAAACTGTTCACCGTCCATGAAGAGATCCACGGTTTGGAAGAGAATGGAATCACTTGAAGGATCGAGCACAAAGTAGTCCTGACGATGTTCATCGTGAGAAGGAAGAATACTAGTCATGGGCATGCTAATTGGGAGTAGGAACAAGATACCTGGAGAATTCCAGCTGCCAAAATCCTTGAGCATTGATTTGCTTTGATATCATGAGTAAGTATTTTAAGAACCCACTTAACCTCTAAAGTGAGAAACATTTACTGTGTAATAAATATATCATATATTTACGATTTTAGACTGTATTTTATTTTCTTGCTTCCTAGTGTCGATACACTCATTCCTGTTCTGAATCTCTTTCTCTCTCGTTATAACATTGCGATAATACGATCTGACCAATCAAACTCATTCTCAAAATGTCTGTAGCCGTTTTTACGTATTGCTTAGGTTTCAGCATTTTGAAGAGTCTGTTACCTATAGCTTGAACTATGTTCTCTCATATCATGGAGCAGGAGGATCACTGATGTTATTACTGCCGATATTTTTGTCCACTTTTACAATCATTGCAACCATAAAAACAACCTACATACTGTACACAATTGTCAAGATGGTGCACCCATGACTTGAAAAAATTTCTCAACATTTATACTCAGATTCATTTAGAGGCCACCATGAAGAAAAGAAGAAGAAGATACACTATAATTCCAAATATGACAAATAATTTCTACGTACTTGCGTAAATACACCAGTGTTGTAAATATTTAATGAAGTCAATCACACCGATAATATGTGTAACTAAAGCCAGTTTTTGATAACCCGTACGAAGAACGGGTACTTCTGCTAGTATATTATAAAGAGGAAAAATGTGTATGCTTGTTTGTATCGGATATACTAAAAAACTACTCAACCGATTGTAAAAATTACTTCATCTATAGAAAGCTACGTTGCCAGTGAGTAACATGGGTTGTATTTTATTTTCAAAACAATTCGAGGTGGCGGGCACGGGGGGGGGGGGGAGGGTGGAGGCGAATATAAGAATAATAGGGTAATATAGGCAAAATATCGAATTTGTCGTACGAGGACGAGATAAAGCTCAGTTTAATCCCCTTGACGCAAAGAACAACACTCGCCAAGCCCTAGAACCAACCGTTACGGAGATATTGGCACCACACTACCCCTGCTCTAGGAATCGGATAAAAAAATGAATTGCCGTAACCATGGCAACGTCAGTTCCAGTATTCTACAGCAGCGAGATTATCTACATATATCACAAAAACATAACATGTTACAGACATGAAATTTGGTATTTGGAATCTCGTTTAAAATAAAAGAACACAAATTTTGGTTTTCATAAAATCCACTTAAGGTGTGAGGGGGGCGGGTTTGAAGAGAACGGAGGTAGGAGTTGAATTCATTATATGAGGATAGATATATCCCAAAAACTGAAGACGTTACTTACGTGAAAATTGGTAGGACCTACTTGGAATCTCTCTTAAAAATAAATGAAGACACTTTTTTTTGGAAAATCCACTTAAGGGATGGAAAGAATAAAAAGGCGCGTGAATTTTTTTAATAACTTCTTCCTCCAGCGGTTTTCCCACACCTGCAGGGTCGCGGGTGCGAACTGTGTCGCACATGTGCATTTGACGCTGTTTAACGGCTGGATGCCCTTCCTGACGCCAACCCTATGTGTAGGGATGTAATTACTATTGCGTATTTCTGTTGTGGTGTGTTGAGTGGATGTGTTGGGACAAACACAAACAACCGAGCCAGAAGAATTAATCACACATAAAATCCCCGACCCAGCCCGGAATCGAAACCTGAACCCTGTGAACCGAAGGCCTCAATGCTGAACACTCAGCCAAAGAGTGGGGCAGTTTTTAAATGAGAATATCTACCGTATACGTCATGTTACAGGCGTGTTACTTGTAATCCTCTTTAAAATAAAGAAACACCTACTTCTTGTTTTTGGAGATTGAAAATAAGTTAAGGAGGACTTGAATTCTCTTTATGAGGATATTTATATCTCAAAAACTAAGATCTTACAGACGTGGAAATTGGTATTTGGAATCTCCTTTAGAAATAAAGGAACCCTTTTTTTGTTTCGACGTAAACGAGGACTGTTTCTCACATGTAGAATTCCATGGCGCATGTTCCGGGTTTAGCTCTGCCAGTAGCTTGGTCAACTTAGCCACAAACGTAGTTTGCTAAGAGGTTCTGGGGTAAATTAAATACAATTTTTCGGTGAGTTTTTATACTTGAGGGATTTTCAGGTAATGTCTTAGGGCAGTGGCGAGGAAAAATTAATTTTTATTAAATTACGAAATTCTCGCGAGCGAAGCCGTGGGGAACAGCTAGTTTATGAAATAAAAATACAGAATTTAAATACAAATATTTGGTATTGAACTAAACCATCATTTTAAAGATTTAAAGAAACGAATTAGAGTTAACTGTATCTAAAATCTAGGCATCAAATAAGTTAAATATCTTTAGAAAACATGAACTTTAATATATTTAATCAATGAATAAGTAACGTAAAATCGTACGTATTATATATAAAGAAAAGAAATAAGAATTTTAAATATAATTATTCAGTGCAATATTGGCAGTTCTTTCTTCTGGCGCCAAGCTACTTGGAGAACTTACTCTGGAACTGTCAGTGGGAAAAACAGTCTTCGCGTGGGTCGATTTTATGGATCATTGTACCAATGGTTATCAAGCTGTTATCTTCGTAATTCATTTCAGGATCGCAAGACAACCCGGAACGAAACTTAATTTTCCATGGACGCAATCGCCCCAGGGTGATGTTGCTCATATCGCCTTTGAATTGTCCTGTGATTTTCACGATTAATTTTCTGGTATGTCGATGCCGCTGCTTTCGCGTGGCCTGTTTTACCAGTTGTACGAATTAAATAATTCCTTTATACTGTAAGCGGCTGCATAACTTACTAACAAAACGGTAATAATTGTGCTTGATAAAACAACATCCCTGTTAAAGAAGCCGCCAAGAGACACAATCGATCCTGCAGACTGCAACCCGTTCCGCTATTATCACTGACAAACATTCCTATATACTGTTAATTGTATTTTATTTCCATTAAGGACTTGGTTCATTGCCTTCTTTAAAAAAACGGAAGCGGAGTGAATTGGCGCGTACACTTACTGTATATGCTGGAAAGTGCCGCGGCCATTTTTGATTGGCAAAAGTCAAAGATTCATGCGCAAAAGGGAAGTATTTAATCTGAAAAATCTTGAAAAGGAATGTATTTCCGTTGAGTTTTCAAGAAACTCAAAACTTTTGCTGTACTACTGAGACGATTTCTAAGATTGAATGAATATATGTACAACATTTTTCACAAAAAACGGAGATGTTGAACACAAATTTAAAACCACATTTCACCCATTTTCACCCCTTTAAAGTAGGAATATTTGAAAATCCTTCCTTAGTGTGCATCTACACTACAGTAGGAACATGTCCTCAAATTTTCATGCAATTATCTCCAGTAGGTTTTGCTGTGCGTTGATTATCAGTCAGTCAGTCAGTCAGTCAGTCAGTCAGTCAGTCAGTCAGTCAGTCAGCTTTATAAGAATCATCAAAAATTTTAGGAAATCATTGTGAAAATAGTACTTTAAAAAGCTGGTCTAGGTCCATCATCAACTTTTGAGGAAATCCGGAAAAAGAGAAGTAACCGAAACATGGTAGTTGAAAGTAATGTAAAGCGCTTTTCGTATTTGTACGAATTAGCTCATATTTATCCACCATTTTCTTTTATAAGCCGTAGAGACAGAGCAATCTTTGAGCAGGAAATGACACTTTGATAACAGATAAGCAGTTTAAACCTAGCGTGCGAGGAATTATGTGCAACGATACGGCCTAGCCAGCGAGGAATTAGGTGCAACGACACGGCCTAGCGTGCGAGGAATTAGGTGCAACGATACGGCCTAGCGTGCGAGGAATTAGATGCAACGACACGGCCTAGCGTGCGAGGAATTAGATGCAACGACACGGCCTAGCGTGCGAGGAATTAGATGCAACGACACGGCCTAGCGTGCGAGGAATTAGATGCAACGACACGGCCTAGCGTGCGAGGAATTAGGTGCAACGATACGGCCTAGCCTGCGAGGATTTAGATGCAACGATACGGCCTAGCCTGCGAGGAATTAGATGCAACGATACGGCCTAGCGTGCGAGGAATTAGATGCAACGACACGGCCTAGCCTGCGAGGAATTAGATGCAACGACACGGCCTAGCGTGCGAGGAATTAGCTGCAACGACACGGCCTAGCCTGCGAGGAATTAGATGCAACGACACGGCCTAGCGTGCGAGGAATTAGATGCAAAGACACGGCCTAGCGTGCGAGGAATTAGCTGCAACGACACGGCCTAGCGTGCGAGGAATTAGCTGCAACGGCACGGCTCAGGCAGCCAGAAAAAAGAGCTATCTAAGTTAGAACTTCCATGTTGGGGGCTGAGCACGTGAACAACGCATGATAGCTCTAGAACATACGAGAAAAATTTCTACTAACTTTTCATCCCATGGAGATATCAAATAATGACCTGCAGCATCTTGTAGCCCGTGCTTTAAAAGTAAACATGTCTAAATTTAATTAAAATCGACCCGCGGATTTCAAAGCTTTTCCACCGTAAAGAAATGCAATTTTATCAGAAGGGGAGGAAAGCTCATGCAGCTACCTAGTACGAAAGAGCAGGCATTTACCCTGGTAAGACAGTTCTCAACTCACAGCAGTCTGTAGAACGCGGATATACACGTGGAGAATCGAACTTTGTTATCGCATGGCGGTACTATGCATCAGTAGTCCAGTGACAAGTGTGGAACTTGGAAAATTTTCAGGACTTGATAAATCTCACCATTAACGGTGCTGTGATAACAATTTACTTTATATCTTTAATTTTAACTGAATGAACTTGACTGTTTAAAACTTGTAATATTCTTCGAGGCAGAATAGCTTAAAACATTTACAGCTGATGAACGTGCGCTAGTTAAGGACATTTTCTTGTGAGTATTTCGTTTACTGAAACAAGCAATCTCATAATAATGCTTTAAAATACACGCCTAATGACAATATTGAACTATCAGCATATTGGACCTTTCGTCGCGAGTGCATGAAGTACTTCATTCTCCTCCGCCGCAATCGATACTTAAAAACTTTCACGAGATGTAACATTCCTTCATTTCGAATAGAGCGTGATCTCCGTGTGACAATACATGTATATATTCACGAGATAAAACATTTCGTCGTTTTGAACAAACTGTGATTTATGTGTGAATACACTTTTAAATATTCTCACTGTGAGGAGTTGTTAGCATTTTTATGTAAATATAGAGTACCAGGAAGGCCTAGATGCTGGCACATATAAATTTAAAACTTTATTTCCAGCATACAACTCCATTCCGATATGTGAACAGCTGAGTGAAAGAACGTGCTAGTACCCACGAGACTTCACGAACAAGCCAGGTGACGTCACTGCCTCTTGTAACTTGCCTCCCCTATAGACGTTTCTCGGAGTTTTTTTCATGAACTTTTTAACGCCTCGACCGATTAAAACAGGACCAACGCTAAATTGTAGCTGACATTATAAAAGCAAAACCCTGCAAATTTCAAGTCAGTCTGTCCAGTAGGTTTTGAAATATAACAATTTAAACTTTGGAAAGAATGAGCACTCTTCGTCACATGATTCATAGCGCCGCCCACCTGGCGGGGATATATAGGCCACTATGTCAAGGCCAGCATGCACAGAGAGAGGCAGAGGGAGAGAGAGCAGTCTGACCCTCGTGGCGAGTACAGACTGTCAGTGCAGTCTCGTCGCGTTTCGCGAGTACGTAGTTATGGCCATCATCGAACGCCGTTGAACTTGTAAAGAACGTCGCACCGTACTTATTCTAACGTGCCGCGACGACGATAAATTACTATACATTTCCGGAATATAACACTTGTGAAATTATTGGAGTGAGAATTCAAGTATTTCATATTTACAACTAGTGCATGGCATTGTATACTTTGTTAATTTTGCGTAATAGTGAACTACGACGATACCTCAAATTATCGTGTGTGATAAACAGAAACCATCATTTACGACAACTTCGATTATTCTAGGACTCATTTCTTTTCAGACAGTACATTCTTGAACTGTGTGTAACTTTATTTTCTCAGTGTTCGTGCCATATTAGGACAAGACTTTACTGTTTTTCCAGTAATAAACTCGCTGAACATTAAGAACTTTTATTTAGATAATTCATGCTAGTATAATATAATCACGGCCAGAAAATCATCTCAATCTGCATATGATAGTGGCTCAGAGACTGTGATAAAAATTATTACACATTGCATTTTTAAGTGTTTGAACTGTACTTACTACTTCACGACCGTATTTTCAGATGTTATCAGTGACGATTTTAAACTGTGTCTTGTGCAGTAAGGACTGTAATTATTCATTTAACGTCATAAAATTAGAATATGAACTGAACTGTGTTTTACGACAGTGAGTGGTAATAACAGCCGTGATTACTAAAATTAATCGTGCCAATTGAACTTTCCGTGTGCTAATATCACTTGCAAGAGCAGCGGAAATCTTGGTCAAATACTACAAGATCCAGTTACATCAAACATCATTTCATCTATGGTACCCATCGAGGGACGTCAACGTGGTCTCTTCATGGAACATCGTCGAGTTCGAGTCTCCATCTGCACTCCGCGGAATGTTCCAGACTCCCATTCTCCACTTCAACATTCGTAAGCTGAATTTTCTTTTCTGAGTAATCACAAACTGACTGACTTTCTTTTGCAAAACTATCAATCCAGAATAGTGATATTCCAGTGCTACGTGTGAATAATATTTCATAATTTTTCATCATTTTTAAGAAGTTCATATTTGGTGATAAGTTTATTTTAAAATTAAATAATTAATTCACATTCACATTACGTAGAAGAACTTTAGAGTTTTCAAGTGTATTATGATCCTTAATTTCAATTCTAACAAACTGAGAGATATTCAACATGAATTTAAATCTTTATTTCAACTTTTCAATAATAAGTGCGAGTGTTCATTTTATGGTTTAAGACTTAGAAAGACTCTAGGTGCAAAATTGATATTTAGTGTTTTCATAAGACTTAAAAAGACTATAGGATATCTATGTGCCATGAAGGAGTGATATTTATTTATTTTTTTCGAACTGATTTCAAGAAGATCTCTGGTTAAACCTTTGATTTTGACAGATTTTGATGAAAGATTTGAGTCCTATATTAAGATTGCAGTGTGATGAATTTTTGAATATTATTAATAAATTGTTTGGAAAAAGTATAACCATCTATTATTCACCCTGCGATTCTATCCTTCTCTGTATCGGCTCCAAAATCACCGTACACACCTGAGGTCCTTCTCATGCCCTAAACCCACAAACATTTCCTGGTACAATAGGTACTAGTATTACTCAGGATTGTTGTACTGTTGTACTGGTTTGATAAGTTTACTGCTACAGAAATAAAATTTCGATTTCCAGGGCAGTGATCATTAATAATTTACTGCCATACTTTGTACATATGCACTTAACATGACACTATGTTCGTCATCTGATTCATAAAAATCTGAAATAGTTTAGACAGGACATTCAATAATCATTACTAGTCAGTTGAACTGTTTCGTTTTTAAACCCAATAAAATGCGTTAAAATCTGACGAGTGACTATTATAATCATATATACGTGTCAACGTGGAATTGGAGACGTGGATTCAACGCGGCATCGGAGACGTGGTACCAAGGGTGACGACATCACGACACCGGCTGCCAAGGACGTCAACATGTGGTTCGCTGAACCGCATATCTTTACAATCCAGTCCTGAGTTCCAGATTACAGGTAATATGAGTGTTTTTGGACTCTTTTTAAAATTCCACAAAACTAACTTTTCATTGGTGGCATTTTAGAAACAGTGACTATTGATAGCAGTTCAACAAACAATTTTACTGAAAATCGTAGTATTCCAACAGTATTACCACAGTGTTCAAACTTCAATTCATAAAGAAATAATAAGACTGGACCTTGTACGAAATGAATAATTTGCGATATTTTAGAAGTTTAAAGTCTTAAATTTTAAAGAAACTCTAGAAGAGACTTTAACAATTTCAATTGTTAGATTATTAGAAGAGACTTCAGAAAAAATTTCCATATTTCGAGTGAAAGAAATTTAACTTAAATTAAATCATTTCCATTTCAAACGAGTTCTAGAAAGAATTTTAAGGACTTTTGAAGGAAAAATGATACTTTGAATGAAACTTTATTTTGGAATAAAAAACATTCATTATAACTGATTTGGTAGTAACTTCAAGAAGAAAGTGAATCCCTTTATGAAAAATAATTTTTCTGTTCAAGTAAATCATAAGGAAAGGTCAAGTCACAATCAAGAAAATGAACACAATTTGTTTTTAAAAATCAACTATTATTTTGATCAGCGTATACCTCTCTCTGTACCTGCTCGATAAGGACCGTTGTTGACTCTCATGCCCTTATTATCCATTTGTTCCCGGTACAATATATCTATAAATAATAATATTTACAGTTTAAAAAAAGACAGGTGTAGATAAAGAAATGATGATTTGTTACCTTTAAAGAAATTTCATGATGAATCCAAAAAATTATCGCATTCTAAAAATCTACTGATGATAATGTCTATTAAAGGGTGGGTGTTGATAACAAAATTAAAGATTAAACTATGGATGATAATGTTTATAAGAAGACAGATGTAGATAACTAAATTAAAGATTTGTTACATAAAAAATTGATGAAGAATCCAAAATAATGTTAGATTTAGTAAAAATCTGCTAGCGTTAATGTCTATAAACAGAAGGATGTAGATAACAAAATAAAAATTTGATATCTAAATACAAATATGATGAAGAATTCAAAAATATAATCTGGTATACTGAGTGCACCGAGTGCCTCCGTGGCTTAGGCGGCAGCGCATCGGCCTCTCACCGCTGGATACCTTGGTTCAAATCCCTATCACTCCATGTGAGATTTGTGCTGGACAAAGCGGAGGCGGGACAGGTTTTTCTCCGGGTACTCCTATTTTCCCTGTCATATTTCATTCCAGCAACACTCTCCATTCTCATTTCATAGCATCTATCACTCATTAATAACATCACTTTGGGAATGGCGACCCCATCGTACTAATAGCCTATATATGATTCATTCATTTCATTCCTGACCCTGTCAATGACTGGAAAACAGGTTGTAGGTTTTCATTTTCATTTCACTGAGTGCACCAGAAGGTACACCAGCCTCGTTCATTTAAACAAAGCGCCTGGGAGAACGCCATTTACCATCTAAAAGTTGCAACAACTAATACAAGAAGTTTGGACATTTTCCTACAAATATCTCTACTATAAATTTACGTTATGCTCTCTGGTGTGAAGATTGACTACTAAAATTATTAAGTAATTTTTTATTCCTAAGTTTCCTAAACTGAAGTAATTATTCTTCGGTTTTTGGTGGGTTAAAAGTTACAACACTTTGATCTCTTCCCGCCAACTTAAGATGTTGACCAATATAAACTTTTGTATATTTGTTTTTTCAGCCAATAAGCGGTGTCTTGTATTTATGTAATTACCCAATCAAAACTGGGGGTGTGTCTGGCCTTTGCCCAGAGTTTTCTGGAACATTCCTCTTGGGTACAGAAGCTGACACATTTTCGAACCAGGTTGTCTTATTGATCGTTCCAGTGAATAGAGTGTGGGTTAATGAAGGAGGCGGGGGCGCCTTGTCCATCGTCGATTAGTACACCAGCTCAAGTTAATGGCAGCCCTGGTTCAACTAAATGATAGTCTTTGAAAGCTAGATGGAGGGGAAGGTTTTCAACCTTTAATAATATTAACTTTAATTTTCTAAAATGCAAATTTCAACTTTAATGTAAATTTCACACATGTCGAAGGAACTTAACCGAAATCAGGGAGTATATAGTGAACTACATTCTCGTGTTCCCTTTGAACTTGATTTTGAGGTGACTGATTTTGTAATCGTTTTCGGTTTGTAATCTCTGTAACGTAAGTATTTCTCCATGTAGTCACTTCAGTGGTATAGGCTTAGCCTCTAACTTCTGGCCAGAAGCGCAGGTAACCGCTTGTTTTCCGGGCCAGTAACTTATCCCGTTGTTTTTCACAAAGGCCTGGTAGGATGGCTACTCTATACCCCTGTTGAATATTTTTTATTCCTTTTAAGTAAAGATATAGACAATGAACGTAGAAAACAGTGAATACTGTTTGATTTTTATAAATGCAGGTCGTGCCTTTTGATAGAACTTGGTAATGTGAATTTTTGGAAACAGGTACATAATTGTAATCTAATAGAGCAAAGACGTCCCTCCAATTAATGCAAAGGTTGAACCGTGGCTTTGGAGAGTTGTCTTCCAGATAATTTGTGGAGCAAAAGGTGCTCTTTGAAGATTATATATTATAAATACTCTGTCTCCTGTTGATGTAAAAGAAATTGTGAGCTTCGTCCCCTTGACTAACCCGTACATTTGTTCTCTGATTATTCTTGAACTCTCTAAAATGTTTTTCAAGCTTTTAATATAAGGTTCTGTAACCAATCATTGTTACTTATTGACGAGTTGGGATTTTGAAAAGAAACCAAAAATAGCAGAGAAAATTTTAAATTAATTTTCTGATTGTCTTACATCGACCAATTAATGCCCGCACCTTTTTTAACCTCTGTCCACTACAAAATCCCGGTAACAAGTGGTAGCAGAGCGTGGTTGAATGGGTTTGAATAAAGCCCCTTTTGACAGCTAATCATAGAAATCAACTCCGAACTCTGAACATTCTCTTGGTTGCTGGAAATTTTCAAAATTCGTTACATTTTCTATCAATATGTCTGGTCCTCGGGAATTGCTTTCCCCAGAGTACCTGCGCAAGGAGGAATTGATTTATAAACTTCTAATTAGGAAGTTGCAATGTGGTGACACGGTTGTGGCAGATATTGCCAAACTTGAGGAATATTAAGGATTTCCCATATGTATCCCGGTATTTGGGGACAAAGAAATTGATAAGGCTCTGTCCACTATCACGGATAATACCACCGAGCTAGCTTCGGTTGTTAGTTTCTTTGAAGTTAGTGATCTTTCTGCTAATCAACTTAAAATATTTCAGGCTAGACTGATCCATTTTTATAACAGGGCTAGATACCTATTATCTCTAAAACTATTATTATTATTATTATTATTATTATTATTATTATTATTAAAGCGTCTTTATTGTGGCGAAGTTAGGGCTCCCGGCCCTTTCTTACACTTAACCACTTCATGTATATACAATGTATATTTTACATAAAATTTAAACATATGAAATCTTTACAACCTAAAGTATAACTAAAGCAACTAAAGTATCACTAACTAAACTAAGGTGAGTAAAGTATAACTAAATTATATACAGGAACACATTGCAATAAACAACCATATTCACTCTCATTCATGCATCCCATTCACACTCAAGAAAGACTGGAAGTGCTTAAAAGATGACGCTGGCAAAGGATTTTAAATTTTGTCTTAGATTTAGCTTCCCTGATGTCATTGGGGAGTTTATTCCACCAGCTCGTGGCGGTGATAGTAAACGATCTGTTGTAGGTTGCGGTTCGATGCACAGGAATTTCTAGCGTACAGCCTGACCGGGTATTGAACAGGTGCAGGGAACTAAGGTAGCGAAATCTGGTGGATAGGTAAGGAGGAGTGTTTTCAGAAAGCACTTGATACACCAAAGTAGTTGCGTGGAGTCTACGTCTGTCATTCAGTCGTAACCAAGATAATTGTGTATAGAATGGGGATACATGGGCGTATGGTTGTATGTCGAATGCATACCTGATGCA
Source organism: Anabrus simplex (assembly GCF_040414725.1). Taxonomy (NCBI): domain Eukaryota; kingdom Metazoa; phylum Arthropoda; class Insecta; order Orthoptera; family Tettigoniidae; genus Anabrus; species Anabrus simplex. Next base: position 451,612,479 of record NC_090268.1, on the reverse strand, counting down.
TGCATTTTGAACACGTTGCAGTCTCATGCTTTGCTCGTTATTGATATCAATAAAAACTGTATCACAGTATTCGAGAATTGGAAACAAGAGTGATTGAATGAGCTTTATTTTCAAGGACCGAGGAAATATATTTTTAAACCGCTTCAGAGGATGCAGGCTTTGATATACCTTTTGGCACACTTTCGTCACATGTTGCGACCAGTTCAATGTTTCGCTTATAGCCACACCAAGATTCATAACTGTTTCACAAAATGGAATAATGGTATTGTTTAGTGCTACAGGAGGAATTTCATATTGTTTTAAGACGTGTAAGTTTTTTGAAGTACCAATGATTATTGCTTGCGTTTTAAGAGGATTAATTTTGAGATTGTTACTCAATGCAAAATTACTTATGAGACTTAAATCAGCATTAACTTTTTCTACAGCACTCTGAATTTTATCAGTTCTTGAGTGGTAGTAGATCTGCAGATCATCAGCATAAAGATGATACTTGCAATGTGTAATCGATTTGGCAACATCGTGTAAGTAGATTGCAAACAGCAATGGTCCAAGTACAGACCCTTGGGGGACACCGAGGGGGTTTGTTAAGCCACTCAGATCTGCTATTATTTACTTTGACACACTGACGGCAATTTTTGAGGTACGAACTGAAAAAGTTTATTGCCGTCTTGCTGAAATTTAATGAATCCAATTTTGAAAGTAGCAGTTGAGGAACAACAGTATCAAAAGCACTAGAAAAATCAAGTAGAACCAGTACAGTCACTTGTCGAGTGTCCATTGCCTGTCGGGTATCATCAGTTACTTTCAGTAGGGCAGTCGTTGTGCTGTGTCCTTTCTTGAAACCAGATTGGTAAGGGTCAAGCAGTGAGACGTTAGTCAAGTAAGTGAGGACTTGTTCGTGTACCAAGCGTTCTAGTACTTTGGAAAGGGGTGGGAGAATGGATATAGGGCGATAATCTGATGGTAAACTAGGAGAATTCTTCTTAGGAATAGGAATGACGATACCGTGCTTCCACACAGTTGGGAATACTCCCTGTACAAGGCAATGATTAAATATATGCGTCAGAATAGGTAATATGGCACCAATAATATTTTTTATGAAAGATAATGGTATGTCGTTATTACCCGGAGCATCAGACTTGAGGGAGTAAATTACACGCTTCACATCGTTCGCCCCAACTTTTTTGAAAGTGAATTTTACTTGATTTACTCGGGAATGAGCATTTATGGCGTTAATATCATCATCAGTTAGGTCATCAACTGGTTGATGATGATGATGATGATGATTATTATTATCATTATTAGGATAGTTAGCATCATAGTCATTATTGTCAGTAATATCATTATTAGTGTATGCTGCTTTCGTAAAATGAGAATTTAGATCATCAAGTGGTATACTGGGTGTCTGCATGGTCAGGCTGCGACCTATACCCATCTGATGCAAATGTTTCCATATTAGTGCTGAATTTCGTCTGTTTGTTATCTCTTGAATATATTTATACTTGCTGTTACGAATTAATTTCTTAACTTGATTTCGGAGAATACGGTAATTTTCGAAATCACTAGTGCTTTCAGTTCGCCTAAATCGCCTATACCAAGCATCACGATTTGCCATGACCGACTTAATTTCATTTGTTAGCCAAGGAGAAGAAGGATGAGAAACTCGAATTTGCTTCTTCGGAGCGTGTTTGTCATACAGTCCTAATATTCAGTCTGTCAACCTTATCATCAATGTCATTAGTCAGTAAAATGTCATTCCACGGCAATTGATATGCTTCATTTCGTATTATCTCAGTATTAAAATGCTTGAAGTCTCTTCGCATTATGTACCTGGTTTTGTACTTTGGTGCCTTGAGAGAGTAACATAAGTATATGAGATCGTGGGTCGAAATACCTGGTACAGGAAGCTGTCCATGTTTTACCACTTTCTGCGGATTGTTTGTTATAATAAGGTCAATCAGTGTGTGAGACGTGTGGTTTATTCTGTGAACATGGTTAGTCGCGTCTAGTGTCAGTATATAGTAATCCATGCCATGGAATAGGTTTTGTAAGTATGTTGATTCGTTACTTGTAACTAGGAGATTAGTATTGAAGTCACCAAGAATGATTATGTTTTCGTACAGCGGAGTTAACTTCGATAATGCCACTTCTAGGTCAGATATATGTTGTATGTCCGGCGCCTTGTATACCACTCCGATCAGTAGTTTTTGATTATTAACCAAGAGTTCAACAAACATGAATTCAGGTCGAAATGGAGTCTTAGGATCTGAGGTCATAATTATTTTACTTTTTAAGTCGCTACGGCAATATATAGCGCAACCGCCCCCTACACGATTTAAACGATCTAGGCGATGTAACGTCATGTTATTCAGCTTTACGAGATCAGATTTGAGTGACTGCTGTAACCATGTCTCTGTTACACAAATACAATGCAAGTTACTGTTACTAAATAGAGCCTGTATTTCGTCAAAGTGACAAAGAAGCGATTGTGCATTGATATGACAACACTGAAAATATTGTTGGTGGGGAGCTAACCTTTCCTTAAGAATGTCTCCTGCCACGGCTGGTGAAGGGGAAGGTAAGGGTGAAGGCGGACGACAATGAAGAGGGATAGGGTCAATGACATCACGGACATGCTGTTCGGTATAAATAATTGACTCATTTACGTTAGCCATTGTCAACAGAAAAATTCAAGCTACTCACCCTAGTTGTTTCATAAGCACCTCCAGAAATATTTACACAATCACTCTCGCACACACTATCAGATTCACATACACAAACATTATACGCTATTATATCACTCATTGTTTTTCCTAGTCAATCTCGTCGCTCACATAAGGCTTATTAATTGTGCCATGCTGCTAACAAACATTTTCTGTCCATTGTCTTTCAAAACAACAATGCGGCCGTCCTGTGTCCACACCCTTCGGAGTCCGAAGTGATCACGTGCCCTGTTTAGAATAGTTTTTCTGATACCTGTCAGGGATTCAGTCAGTAGAAGGCTAGTTCCTTTTAACAGCCGCTTGGCCCTCCAAACTCTGTCCCGGTCATGGTAACGCACGAACTTTATAATTATAGGGCGCTTACCCGTAGCAACAACCTGAGCTGTGGTTCGTTTTAGCACTCCTAAACGATGGCAACGATCTATATCAGACATAGTTATATCTACATTTAACTTGCCCTTCATCGTGTTGATAACGTTCTCTGTCGGCTCCTCATGCAGCACTAAGCTGTACTGTTCAACTTCATCAAGCAGTTCGGCCTGTTGTTCGAGGCGCTGTTCAGTAAATTCCAGTTTTTTTGTTATGTCTTTCAGCTCACTAGACACCTTTTCTTGGAACAGGGAGAACTCAGCCTTTAGTCGCTGCAGCTCATCCGCGCGGCAGGTGCAGCTTGCGACGTGTTCCAAGCGGCCTTGGAAGTCCTTCATAACATCTTCAATAGACGCTACACGACGAATAGCTTCTTTCGCGGACATACTGAATGATGCTTCAGGTCAATTACAGTTTAGTTACACTGAGAAAGTCACAAATGGCACTTGTTGGCTGTTAATCTTGCTAATTAACGAGATTACTGGAGAGGCGTTTCACACAACAGCAGCAGTTGGCGCCAGGATGATCATGCGAAGGAGGTTAGTAATTTGGTCGAAAATCTGTCGGACATGTCTAATAGGATTAGTCAATTGTTGTCTGGGGGCCGCTACTGCTAAAAGCGACCATGTTCCTACGGTAAACTTGCTTACGGAAAATGACTCTAGCAGGTCTATTGAGAGTAGCAAATCGCTGGCTACTCAACAAACATCTGCCCCATCGGAACAAGTGTCTGATCATCTAAGGCAACTTCCACGGTTCTTTATGAGTAATGCAGTGTTTGAACCTTCTCAGCCTCCAATGCCATCACCTGGTATGTCGCCTGCGTTTAGCAGTTTGCCCCACCCCTTAGCCATGTTGCTAAAGGTATATCCAACTTTTTCATTAACTCAAGTAATGATGTGATTTCATTCCCAAGATCCTTAGTCGAATTTCAAAATCATGCTTTTTGTATTTGCTCTTTCTCACTCTCAAATTCTTCAAATAATTTACCCGTATTCTGTAGGCGTCCTCTCGGACAAAATAGTAAAAGAAATATACAAGATTTCCACGCCCACCTCTTAGCTAATTTCATTCCGGCTAGAGATATGTCATCTTTAATACAGAAGTACTACTTCAGAGTACAGAGGTTGGACGAGAACTTTGCCGACTTTATTCAAGATGTAAAATTTTATTCTAGGGTAGTCGCTGTCCATTTTCCAGAACAGCAAATTGTACAAACCTTGGCAGAAGGAATCTCTCTGCCCTGTAGGTAATACTTAGGTTTTGCCACTCGACCCAAACCTTCTCGGAACTCGAGGCAATGCCAGTGGCAGCAGAAGGTGTAAGATACGCCGATACCTTCCTTCCCCTTCTCGGCCACCACCTCGCCGATCCTTCCCCACACGCAAGTGTTATGCGTGCGATCGACTGAACAACTTAGAAATACGTGTCCCTTGGTAAAATCTAGTGGAACTAGGAACGGAGCAGTTCCGTCCCAAGGGTGTTTTTAAGTTCGGGTCGTTCTCCCACCTAGCCAAGAATTGCACTTGTCTAAACAGCACATCGTCCTGTTCAACTTGTGGTATTGCCTTAACTAAACCAGAAGATAGGAAGTGATAAGTGTCATCAGATGAGTTACCTTCCCGAGGTTCAGTCCCCGTTCAATCAGGCAACGAATACTTCAAGGAAGAGACTTACTCTAATTTATTATTTGAAGACCTTTGGAAATGCCATAAAATTTCTTCGGAAACCCCAAGATTCGTCCCCTTTCTGAAAAGTCAGGTGAATAACGAACCCTTTACGGCACTATTAGATTCAGGGAGGGTTAGCTCCATTATTTCCTAGGAGTGGTACTCTGAACCAATAGCTTGCTCTAAATTTCCGGACTATTGTTTGTCTTCTATTAAATGTGTTTCGGCAAACTCGTCACCATTAGGAATTTTTAGATTAATTTTTGCTGAAGTTCGAATCTCAATATTTAATTGGAAAATTAAATTACTTGTGGCTAAACAATTGCCTTGCCCTGTAATGCAGGGGGCCGATTTCATGTCTCATTCGGGTCTGGTGCTCGATCTTCAGAGTAAGTCATGCACCTTCAAGTTTGTTAGTAACCTTAAAATTCCTCTTTTGAAATGTAATTCTGTGTCAATTTCATCTATTTCGCCTACCCAGAGTAAGATGTCCTTAGATCTTAAGCATCTACCTGAGGATAGAGGCTGAAAGTTGTCTCAGTCTTTTCCTCACATATTTTCAGAAACTTTTGACGTCACTGACCTTATTAAGTACATGATTGAGCTAAACGACTCTATTCCAGTGAGGTTTCCTTCTTATAGGCTATCTCCACTAAAATGAAGGCTCTTAAGGAAATCATTGATCAGATGTTAAGAGATGGTATTATTCAACCTTCAAAGTCGGCGCATTCATCACCCATTTTTCTTGTACCGAAACCCCAAGGTGGTTTCAGGCTTGTCATTGATTACATGGCTTTGAACCGGAAGGTCGTGTTACAGTCTCTGCCACTTCCTGATATTCATTCTTGTTTTTATTTGGTTTCGCAAGGCTATGTTCTTTATCATCTTAGATCGTAACCAGGCATATAACCAGATACCTCTGGCAGAAGATTCCAAACATATGATGGCTTTCGCCACTCATTGGAATTTGTATCCTCCCCACGGGCGAGGCTGTCCTTACTAGACTGCTGGATAGGGTCTTTTCCGATATCAAATTTGAATATCATTATCTCGACGATGTCGTCGGGTTTTCGAAGACCTTTCAAAAACACTTAGATCATCTGAAGGAAGTCCTCTATCGCCTTCGTAAGGCTGAGTTGACTGTCAAATTACTGTATCTAAGGTGGCTTTTGCTAGCCTTGTATATCTGTATTAGCGCATATTGTGTCGCCCGATGGTGCTTCAATCGACCATTCCAGAACGCAGGCTATTCGTGACTTTAAGCCTCCTAAGGACATCAAGGGAATGGCTAGTTTCGTAGGCATGGTGAGTTTCTTTAGGAAATTTATCTCTAAATTCACTAATATGGCGGCACCCCTGAACGGCGCCGTCGCAGCAAAGATTTTAGCTATGCCTCTTCCTCTGCTGTTGCTGCTATTCTTCTTTAGGAAGCGGAACGTGAAGCTGGCCTATCGCCTATGCTTCTAGGACTTTATCCGCTCAAGAAGCCAAGTATTCCATCTATGAAATAGAAGGTTTGCCCGTTCTGTTTGCCTTGGAGAAGTTCCGCCTCTATCTGGAGCATGTCAAATTTGAATTAGAAACAGACAATCAAGCTTTAAGTTGGGTTTTACATAGGCCCCGTCGTCAGGGACGTATCGCCCGTTGGGCTAGCAGAATTTCAGCCTTTCATGTTTTATAGACATTAACGTTAGCAGATTTTTACTAAATCTAACATTCTTTTGGATTCGTCATCAATTTTTTTAGTAACAAATCTTTAATTTAGTTATCTACATCTGTCTTATAAACATTATCATCCATAGTTTAATCTTTAATTTTATTATCTACACCCACCCTTTAATAGACATTATCATCAATAGATTTTTAGAATCTGATAATTTTTTTTGATTCGTCATGAAATTTCTTTATAGTTAACAAATCTTTATTTCTTTATCTACACCTGTCTTTTTTATAAAAACTATAAATAATATTATTTATAGATATATTGTTTTTTTTGCTAGTTGCTTTACGTCGCGCCGGCACAGAGCGGTCTTATGGCGACGATGGGACAGGAAAGTGCTAGGAGTGGGAAGGAAGCGGCCGTGGCCTTAATTAAGGTACAGCCCCAGCATTTGCTTGGTGTGAAAAAGGGAAACCACGGAAAACCATCTTCAGGGCTGCCGACAGTGGGGCTCGAACCTACTGTTTCCCGAATACTGGATACTGACCGCACATAAGCGACTGCAGCTATCGAGCTCGGTAGATATACTGTATATATATATATATATATATTGCAGCGGGAACAGACGGATAGTAAGGACATGAAAGTCAACAACGGTCCATATCGAGCAGGTACAGAGAGAGGTATACGCTGATCAAAATAATAGTTGATTTTTAAACATGAATAGCGACTTACTCATATTACATCTTTTATTTGTGGTTTTCTTAATTATATTTAGTTCTACAAACACATTTAACGGTAACTGCCCTAGGTGATGGATGGCTTCTGGAAATTTTCATATTGTGGTGTGTTGTAAAGGTAGTGTGACCGGACATCATTCTTTACCTGGAGCTGCCCATTGTCCGGGGTCCGGGTCGATTATGTAAAAAACCGAAATGTTCTCTTTTAGTGAAGCTGTTCTCATTTACTACTTCGTGATGCAACCGTTCATCTATATAGTATCGATATATCGAAATGTTATTATGTTACGCACGATTATTCTCTGCATGCGTTGTATTTACCACATTGTATGTCCGGCCCCATGGGTAAATGATTAGCGTGCTGGCCTGTGGTCATATTGACCCGGGTTCGATTCCCGGCAGGATCGGGAATTTTAACCATAATTGGTTAATTTCGCTGGCACGGGGTCTGGGTGTATGTATTGTCTTTATCATCATCATTTCATGCTCATCACGACGCGCAGGTCTTCTACGTGAGTCAAATCAAAAGACCTCCATCTGGCGAGCTGAACTTGTAATCGGACACTCCCGGCACCAAAAGCCATATCCCATTTCATTTGTGTAGTGCATACTTCTCTCTCATCGATACCCTGACATAACACTGCTATGTGAATGTGTAGTGCATACTTCTCTCTCAGCAATATGCTGACATAACACTGCTATGTGAATGTGTAGTGCATACTTCTCTCTCAGCAATACCCTGACAGAACACTGCTATGTGAATGTGAAGTGCATACTTCTCTCTCAGCAATACACTGACGTAACACTGCTATGTGAATGTGTAGTGCATACTTCTCTCTCAGCAATACCCTGACAGAACACTGCTATGTGAATGTGTAGTGCATACTTCTCTCTCAGCAATACCCTGACATAACACTGCTATGTGAATGTGTAGTGCATACTTCTCTCTCAGCAATACCCTGACAGAACACTGCTATGTGAATGTGTAGTGCATACTTCTCTCTCAGCAATATGCTGACATAACACTGCTATGTGAATGTGTAGTGCATACTTCTCTCTCAGCAATACCCTGACATAACACTGCTATGTGAATGTGTAGTGCATACTTCTCTCTCAGCAATACCCTGACATAACACTGCTATGTGAATGTGAAGTGCATACTTCTCTCTCAGCAATATGCTGACATAACACTGCTATGTGAATGTGTAGTGCATACTTCTCTCTCAGCAATACCCTGACATAACACTGCTATGTGAATGTGAAGTGCATACTTCTCTCTCAGCAATACCCTGACAGAACACTGCTATGTGAATGTGAAGTGCATACTTCTCTCTCAGCAATACCCTGACATAACACTGCTATGTGAATGTGAAGTGCATACTTCTCTCTCAGCAATATGCTGACATAACACTGCTATGTGAATGTGAAGTGCATACTTCTCTCTCAGCAATACCCTGACAGAACACTGCTATGTGAATGTGAAGTGCATACTTCTCTCTCAGCAATACCCTGACATAACACTGCTATGTGAATGTGTGACAGCTTACAACGACAGAAGACAACCGGGATTTGAAGGAACCCTGATCAGTTCTGCAGTTTCAAACAATTCCTGAATGACAGTATAAATCGCTTTATCTTGTAGTCAGAAATGGGCTGTAGTTCGCAGTGTTATTAAAATTTGCAGAATACCATTTCCCTACACCAGGGCACAATGCAAACGTAGAGAGAGTATTTTCATTGATCCTAGCACAATGGACTGATAATAGGAAACGTTTCAAACTCGAATGTCATATTAATGGTGCCCAATGGAACTTACAAGTGTACTTTTTTATAATGTTGGACACGCGAAAACTCCTAAAGGCAACAGAATGTTCAGAAGAGTATCAGCAAGGCGTGCAAATTAGTTGCATTATTTACATTTTGTAAAAATTTATGTATAATATGGAAAGAGATACATTTTATTCATGTATGTGAAAATTAGAATAGATTTCCAAATTCACACTCACAATGGAGGATTTTAGTGTCCTTCTTTTTCGACATCGTCCTCCTTTTAAAATAATTTTGTCTTCCTCTTCGCATCTCCCCTGTGGAATGTGGACCCGGGGAGGCCTAGTGCACCCTTCGCATCTGAGTGTGTGGTGAACGTCTCCATCTGACAGACGAACAATCATCATCAGCAGTAGTACCTCATCCATTACTGGTGAAGCTCCTGGTTCGTCTGCAGCAGAACCTCCGCACTGCCATGCGATGTACTGTGTACCGATTACAATTTTATTTAAAGAAATAAAACGCGAGTAAACATTACTAAGATGTGCAGTTCAAATACATTTTGTTTGTCGTTTACCCTCCAGGGTTGGTTTGTCCTTCGGACTCGGTGAGAGATCGCACTTCCACCGCCTCAAAGCCAGTGTCCTGGAGCGTGAGACATTTAGTCGGAGATACAACTGTGGAGGAGGACCAGTATTGCGCCCAGACGCTCTCACCTGCTATGCCGAAAAAGGGCCTTATGGGTGGATGGGAAGATTGGAAGGGAAAGACCCAATCATGAGGAAAATGCTGGGACATCATCAGTCCCGAGGAAAACTATCTGCCACATGTGTCCATAAAAAAAGGAGGATGAGAATAACAACATCGTTCAGCACTGTTTGTTGTAACTGGCGCACCGAGCGTTAAATGTTCCCATTGTTGTTTCATAGTGAATTCTTTTGTCGGTTTTGTGGCGAAGCAAACAGGTAATTATTGTCCAGAGGATTCTATACACTTCGCCGATCTTTCAGGTAAGTTATGAATACCATGCCAGAAAAACTGCTTGTCTTTTGCGGGAAAGCATTCGTCGACCCATTTTTCAACTTCCTCGAAATTTTGAAGTGTTGCTCTGCGAGCGCGTGACTTATTGATGCGAAGAGGTCATAGATGGTGCCATGTCAGGGCAGTACGGCGGGTGCGGGAGGATGTCCAATCCAAGCGATTTCAAGGTGTCTTTCACTGGTGTTGATGTGTGAGACGGCGCATTGTCGTGTAGCAAAACCTCTTTGCCATGTCTTCTGCCCATTCCGGTCGTCTTTCGGTCAATGTGTGATTTAAATTAATCATTTATAGGCGATAGCGTCGTGAATTAAGGCTTCAAGAGTCTTCGCACTTTTGTGGTCTACCAGAGCGCGCACTTTGTGTAACACTTGGAGCGTGTTTACCAGCAAACGATGACTTTCCACAGCTTTTTCCTTTTGATTAAATAAGAAAAGCAATTCGTACCGCAAATGTCCTTTTTCAGGCACAAACGTCGACATGATCACTGAACGATACAGCACAGACGCTAGTGTTTGGCGCACTCAACTTGTGTTGGTAGTTTAATGTCAGACGAAGAAACTGACGTATGTCAAATTCATACGCTGCGTACTGTTCGCTCGCGCGGTCTCTTAATGAAACCGGAAAAGAGTTATGCATACGCCTGGTAATAAAAAGTGTTGCCAAATTGTCCTTATTCTTGTCATCTGAAAATCACGTACGTTTGTGATATAAGGTAATTGAAGGAGGTTTGTTTAGAGGAAGTACAATTATGACCAACCACCCTTCGTTAACACTAATCAGAAGGTCCGAATGAAGTTATAGCCAGATGGAAGGCCGGGGCCACAATGGGCGTATATAGGAAATACTCCCCACTCCTTACAAACATAATACAATGCGGATCGGAAGAGAACAATAGTTGACCGAGCGAGGTCAGATAGAAAAGATGAAAGATGGAAGTAATACCACGCTCATGAAGGGTAACGTTGGTCGCCAACCTACCCCCTTTCCTTTACAGTCTGCGCCGCAATGATAGTAACACCAGGCAACACTATGTGGCGCAGGTGAACGCTTCCACTGGTAGCGCTGACGTGAGTAGAATAACAACTGTTGGTTTGATATGTTGTCTCTTTTTCTGTTTCGTTGCCGTGCGGTCAGTATGAGCCACGGCCATAAGGAGACGCATCTCGAAGGGAGCGTGACAGAGATTGCTCTGGATGTGCAAAAATACTTTACAACTATTAAATGACCTCTTTGTTCTTGCCATAAGCCGCGAGATTAAAGGAGCAATTAACAAAGTGTAAGGTTACCGTCCGACACTTTCAAACTTCGCTGGCCTCTTTAGTCTTTTTTTCTTCTGCAGTGGTTGATAAAGAAATCTCTGTCTCTTCATTGGTGGGAATGACGTCTTCTGCCAATGTCCGTGATCCTTGGCAGAAGCAACGGATAAAGGCGCCCGGATCATTACTTTAGGTTATAAAAGTAATTATACATCTAGGAGTCGATCGGATGGACCCTGACAGGCGTAATGAGCACATCTCTCCTCCAGAATCATTTCTGTGTAAGAACAGCAGCACTGATATGAGGCGCTGACAACCAAACTACTTTTGTTTTGATTCATTCAGAACGGGGTTGTCTTCTTTAAGAGCCGAAGAAGCTCAACCACATTTCAATATTTATTCTTACTATAAATTTATTTTCGCGCCACTGAAAACTCTTTAGTTTTACAATGCCAAAGGAACTCAACCGATGAAATCATATGGTCTGTTTAAAGTTAGGCTACGGCTGATGGTTGAGTTGTATTATTTGACTGATTGATTCTACATTTCTCTTTATTAAGTCTTAATACAAAAATGGTCTAATCTGTATTGTGTGTTTTCGTAATATTAGTTGTTATTATGGTTTTTAAACTGGCTGTGACCTATGTATCCACCGAGATGGTAATTTAAATCTCAAGCAATCGTGCCGTAGTAGCTTAAGTACACAGTATTATTTTCTAAAACTGTGTTCATGTGCGAAACACATGTGATAACTATGTACTCAATCATATTCTTACAATAAACTACGTATTTTGAAGGGTTGTGTTAAACTTTGCCTCTGTTCTAATGTGTTATCATCATCTTAACAGGAAAGTGACTGAAAGCCAAAAAGTACCAAAGAAAGCGACTTCAAGTGATAGTTATAGGCAACTTTCCAAAATCCAAAGAGGCTCAAGTACCATTTAAAATGAAAATAGCTAAATAATTCTGATGTTCGAAAGAGTGTTCCCAAAGTTCTTTAAAATATCAGTCCAGTCACATAATACAATGTGTATAGCCTTTTCGGCAAAATAATTACTAGATATTTCATATTGTCAAAAACTTGGAAGCCAATTTTCTCAGAATCAATTATATGGCACTTGAGCCTGTATGGTTCTGAGCGCCTAATATAATCCTTGCGGGGTGGACTCTATAATTCTACCACCTTTCCTTTCCCCGTGGCGCAACAGTCCCGCACAGCCTTGGCCTACCAAGCGACCGCTGCTCAGCCCCAACTCCTGCAGATTATGAGGTGTTGTTTAGTCAGCACAACAAATCCTCTCGGCCGTTATTTTTGGATTTCCTTACTGGGAGCGCGATTTCACTGTCAGATAGCTCCTCAATTGTTATCACATAGGCCGATTAGACCTCGAACTAGCCCTCAGATACAGGTAAATAATCACTGACCTCGACGGGAATCGAACTTGGGGCCTCCGGGTAAGAGGAGTGGGCACAGCGGGGCCGGCAGTCGGTTTGAATTTGAGAGCGTCTACTTTGAAGCCCTTAAGGTTCATTCGTCTTAGTCACCTCTTATGAAATTAAATGGCGTATGGCTTTTAGTGGCGGGAGGGTCCGAGGACATGTTCGGCTCCCCACGTGCAGGTCTGTTATGACAGGCGAGGACTACCATGGATACGTGTGAATGACAGTTATCATCATTGCTTTCTTGTGCTGCAGGAAGCGGACATCATCGTGTTCCCGGAGTATGGACTGGTATCCCTGGGACTACCTCGACATCCGGACGGGTCGCCTGCGCTGGCTGTGACAGTTCCTGCTCCCAGCGAGGCTGTCATCCCCTGCCTGGACACTCCTAGTGGTCAATATGAGGTTAGTCACTCGGACGATAAGCAGGTGTGTAACCTGTTGTGATGATCCTTCTGCACATATTTTCCCCTCTTAAGGGTAACAGACATAGAGAGAGAGTCAGTATCTAGAAGAAGGCAGTTGGGTTAAGGTGTCACAAAATGTACCACTTCAGATCTTACGGCGACTGTAACATTTTAACGAACTTCAGTGATACCATACAGTCGCCCGGTCATTCATACAGCCAGTTCGAATAATAATAATAATAATAATAATAATAATAATAATAATAATAATAATAATAATAATAATAATAATAATAATAATAATAATAATGGAAACGCCGAGACAGAAGAAGGGGTGGGTGGGAATTGACTCATTCCGTGCAGAAGAAAATGATATAAAATGTCGTGCAGTTTTGTAAGGAAGAGAAAAAAGAGAACAAAGTAATTATACCTCTTCAAAATGTAATTTCAAAGGCGGCACATGTGGTTGGTAAGTCCAAAAAAACCGTAAGAAATATTTTGAAAGACACTGAAAAGGCGGTGAAACCGGCGAAAAGGTTTCAACACCACGAAAAAAATGGTCTGAAAGAAAAGTGATTTCTATAGATGACTTCGATAAATGTTGTATTCGTAGAAAATTCCTAGAGTATGATGAACAAAAGAAAGAAATTCCAACACTGCGGAAACTGCTTGTATTTGCGAAACATGAAATACAGTTTAAGGGAGGAAAAGAAACTTTCCGGAAAATTGTAAAAGAAATGGTGTTTTATTTCGGGAAGTGTAAAAATAAACGAACTATCCTCGCGGAAAGGTCAGACATTGTTGCTAGACGTGCGGACTACTCACGAGCTATAAGAAATAACGCGAAGGGTCCAAATACATCAGTAGTGTACACGGATGAAACGTGGGTTCACACACACTACAGTGTAAAAAAAATGTTGGCAACATGAAGACGTCGCAGGGGTTATGACGAATCACAGTCCAGGACAACGAGCTCCATGCGGAAGGGAGCAGATTTAATTTATGACTCACAATCCAAATCACAAGATTACCACGATGAAATGAATAGCTGCAATTATCAGAAATGGGTAGAAGATAAACTTATTCCAAATATTCCACCCGAGAGCATAGTTGTTATCGATAACGCGCCTTATCATACTGCGCAAGTCAATAAAGCCCTCACTAACGCATCTCGTAAGACTGAAATGGTAGACTGACTTACTCAGCATAACATATATTGTGATCCCACTGGGAGACGAGGTGAAATTTTGAAACTTATAACACGTAATAAGCCAAAACCGGCATATAGAGTGGATACAATGTTAGAACAAAAGGGGTTTACTGTCTTAAGGCTCCCTCCATACTATTGTGTTGTGACCTTAATCCGATTGGACTTATTTGTAATTTGTTTAAACAAAAGATTACTGCTAAAAATGTCTCTGCTATTAGCTTAAAAACCCTAAAGGAACTGACGAACACTTCTTTACGAGAAATCACTCAACAGGACTGGGCAAAAGCTTGCGAAAAAGTACGAAAAATTGAGGAAAGTTATTGGTACAGGGATGGTTAATGGAGGACACCATAGAAAATGTCATCATAAATGTTGGCCTTGACAGTGACGATAGTGATGATGAAAATGAGTGTCGTGGCAACACTGAACAAAGTGATATGGATACTGATACTGCAAGTGAACCTGGTACGGACAATAGTGGGAATAGTGAGACAGACACAGCTGATGAAGAACCTGGTATCTATCCTTTGTGTGCAGGACCATCATTGTATGACTGTACATGCCTCTCTCCCGTCCGCGGCAGCCTTACCGTGGCGAGCTGCCGCGCTCCATGTCTAGCGGTAACAATTCCCTGGGGGAGTAGTATGTGTCTTACCCACCCAACCTCTTTGACGTTTTAAAAAGGGTACAATATTTCCACGTACACGAGTTCGTGGGACATTGCTGCACAGATTGTTTTAAAAGCGGGGACCTGTTTCATGAAATGTGATGAACACTCTGGTAAACACTCCACGATCAGAAAGCTTCTCTCTCGCACTCACAACACGGGCTACTTTAATGGCGGAGCAATGAGTTAGGCTGCGCTAGAATATAACGTCAAAGAGTTTGGGTGGGTAAGACTCACGTGTGCGCAACTATTCGGAATAGGCCATATGTACATACGAAAATTTTTGTTTCAACTGATAGTTCGAGTCATATCGCTCTGGGACAGCCTGTATACGGCATACATTATTTTAAAGTACATTCTTGTTTTAAAGGCTGTATCGGAGAAAGTGTGAATAAGCAGTAGAACTTCATTTGTAACATAGAGTGGAATAAATGCTTTCTAAATATCCATATATTGTAATAACAATATAATTAGGTTATCTAAATTAGTTGACAACATCTAATTGTGAAGTATCGGTCCAGGTTATCACTTCCTCTCGTGCGCGACACTATCATCTTCTTTGTTTTCGTCACAGAATTTTCAATACCAACTAATTGAATTTTCAACTTCTGTGAGTGTTAATGATTTCTTCGCACTACCCCGTGATGGTCTGCAGTTGTCCGAAAGATTTTTTATAAGCACTGCAGTTGACGAAGTTACTCGGCTTCTCTTTAACACAGAGCTGAAATTAGTGATATTTGCTCTGGGGTCACTTATTGTATTAGCTTAGGGAATCCCTAGCTGGCGCTGATTTTGGAATTTATTTCTTATTTGTATTTCATCAAATAAAATCTGGTCCCAAGTGGAAATCTGTGAGCGAAAAATCTGAACCCTGGAAAACATTACGATCCAAAGGCCAAATTCCGTTCTGTGAAATATCACTTCACCGTATGCCCTCCCAGGAGCCTGACGAAGCTATGTCTAGTGCTTTGAAGAATTGCACATCTATGTGAATGGTATGAGGTAGAAGGCAGATCACTATCCCTGGTCAGATTCATGGCTTGGAAATTTTTTGGTGTGTGTTATTGAAAAAGAGAATCCGCAAGCCCGTTTCCAGTCATTCGACCGGGTCACGAAAGTAACGGATGAAGTCCCTATCTATCTGCGAGGACAGGAATTGTGCCGGCTGCCGAAGCTTCGCGCACTCTCTTGGAGAAATGATTAGACTTACAGATGAAATGTTATGATACTGGAGAGTATTTGTGGAAAGAAAGATGATCGGATTATCCGGAGAAAAACCTGTCCCGGCTGCGTTTTGTTCAGCACATATCTGACCTGCAGTGACCGTGATTTGAAGTACGGAACCCAGCGGGGAGAGGCCGGCGCGCTCCGCCTGAGCCTTGCAGGCTCGGTGTGTTTACTATGAAATGTCATTGTTCTTCTTAACAAAATTATAATTCCTTATCTAGTATTCTGATAACTAAACCCGTATAAAAATCCCTCTGGTGTTATTTTTAGAAAATTCCTTTAAAATCTACCGATATATATTAGAAGAAAAATAGTGGCACAGTTTAAAACACACAGCATTTTCTTTCCAGCACAGGCCCATTTTACAACGGAGTAAAGACATTTCCAGTAATCCTGACCTTAAGAACAGTTATTTATATCTGGCAACAAAGTCGATTCAGACTTACTTATGAGTGCGTAGTGGCTTAGATCGTCGTGGAATTTTTTACTCCTTGGACCATGAAAAAGAACAATCTGCTACCTTCAAGGCAATAATGCTTCATGTTGTCCCTTTCCACAAGAGCTTCTCAACTTCTTCAAAAAGTCCTTCCAAAAGACGCAAGTTGTAAAATGTAAATGCCGGTGCAATTTGTGAGACTCCTTGGGTTTGGACACCTGATATTCTAGTAGATATATCTCCATCATTTCCTCAATGTATTGCGTAGGATGTTATTGAGCAAAGATTCAAAGTCCTTACAAGGAGCTATTTTGAGATATTTAAGAATTACTCCCCGTCGTCAGACTGTCATGTGCTGACATTAGGTCTAGGAAGTCCGGCTCCATGGCTAAATGATTAGCGTGCTGGTCTTTGGTTCCAGGGGTCCCGAGTTCTATTCCCGGCAGGGTCGGGAATTTTAACCAGCAATGGTTAATTTCGCTGGCTTGAGGGCTGGGTGTATGTGTCGTCTTCATCAACATTTGGTCCTCATCACGACGCGCAGGTCGCCTACTGGCATCAAAAGACGTGCATCTGGCGAGCCGAACATATCCTCGGACACTCCCGGCACTAAAAGCCATACACCATTTCATTTGGTCCAAGAACAGAGGCATTGTCTCCTTCATGTCCTCAGAACATTCCTGTTGGAATCCTCTCTCTCCTCGACCTGTTGCAGATCATTCTCTCTAACAATTTGCAGCATATGCTTAGCGTGTCTGCCCTCTGGATTGCTTTCAGTGTATTCTTGGATTTAGTGCAGCAACTACAAAATATATAAAAGTCTACCATTTCGCAGGATGTGATTGTTCCCTTCAAAACCGCTGCAAGCTCCGGAATAGACAATTCTTCCAAGAGAGAAAGTTGTTATCCGTTCTATTTTAGGTTTTTCCAGCTAATTCTCTGTTGCTGTCTGCTATATTTCTGGTTAATCAGACCATCCTACGTGCCAGAGGTTTCGGTTTTACCTTTCAAATCTTAATGGTACATTCAGGAGAAATACCACACAGTTTGAATTAAAAGAAAAACCACTTCACCTTTTGCGAAATTCCAATCATCTTAAATATGTCTCTCGATCATAGCCATCCATTAACAATGCAATGGTAACGAACTTTAAGGCATAGCCTGCACAGTTGCTAGGTAACACTGATCATTCATCCGTACCTTACATCACTGCCTGCATAGTTGCTAGGTAACATTGTCCGATCATTCATCCGTACCTTACATCACTGCCTGCACAGTTGCTAGGTAACACTGATCATTCATCCGTACCTTACATCACTGCCTGCACAGTTGCTAGGTAACACTGATCATTCATCCGTACCTTACATCACTGCCTGCATAGTTGCTAGGTAACACTGATCATTCATCCGTACCTTACATCACTGCCTGCACAGTTGCTAGGTAGCATTGTCCGATCATTCATCCGTACCTTACATCACAGCCTGCATAGTTGCTAGGTAACATTGTCCGATCATTCATCCGTACCTTACATCACTGCCTGCACAGTTGCTAGGTAACACTGATCATTCATCCGTACCTTACATCACTGCCTGCACAGTTGCTAGGTAACATTGTCCGATCATTCATCCGTACCTTACATCACTGCCTGCACAGTTGCTAGGTAACATTGTCCGATCATTCATCCGTACCTTACATCACTGCCTGCACAGTTGCTAGGTAACATTGTCCGATCATTCATCCGTACCTTACATCACTGCCTGCATAGTTGCTAGGTAACACTGATCATTCATCCGTACATTACATCACTGCCTGCATAGTTGCTAGGTAACATTGTCCGATCATTCATCCGTACCTTACATCACTGCCTGCATAGTTGCTAGGTAACACTGATCATTCATCCGTACATTACATCACTGCCTGCACAGTTGCTAGGTAACATTGTCCGATCATTCATCCGTACCTTACATCACTGCCTGCATAGTTGCTAGGTAACATTGTCCGATCATTCATCCGTACCTTACATCACTGCCTGCACAGTTGCTAGGTAACACTGATCATTCATCCGTACCTTACATCACTGCCTGCACAGTTGCTAGGTAACACTGATCATTCATCCGTACCTTACATCACTGCCTGCATAGTTGCTAGGTAACACTGATCATTCATCCGTACCTTACATCACTGCCTGCACAGTTGCTAGGTAGCATTGTCCGATCATTCATCCGTACCTTACATCACAGCCTGCATAGTTGCTAGGTAACATTGTCCGATCATTCATCCGTACCTTACATCACTGCCTGCACAGTTGCTAGGTAACACTGATCATTCATCCGTACCTTACATCACTGCCTGCACAGTTGCTAGGTAACATTGTCCGATCATTCATCCGTACCTTACATCACTGCCTGCACAGTTGCTAGGTAACATTGTCCGATCATTCATCCGTACCTTACATCACTGCCTGCACAGTTGCTAGGTAACATTGTCCGATCATTCATCCGTACCTTACATCACTGCCTGCATAGTTGCTAGGTAACACTGATCATTCATCCGTACATTACATCACTGCCTGCATAGTTGCTAGGTAACATTGTCCGATCATTCATCCGTACCTTACATCACTGCCTGCATAGTTGCTAGGTAACACTGATCATTCATCCGTACATTACATCACTGCCTGCACAGTTGCTAGGTAACATTGTCCGATCATTCATCCGTACCTTACATCACTGCCTGCACAGTTGCTAGGTAACATTGTCCGATCATTCATCCGTACCTTACATCACTGCCTGCATAGTTGCTAGGTAACATTGTCCGATCATTCATCCGTACCTTACATCACTGCCTGCACAGTTGCTAGGTAACACTGATCATTCATCCGTACATTACATCACTGCCTGCACAGTTGCTAGGTAACACTGATCATTCATCCGTACCTTACATCACTGCCTGCACAGTTGCTAGGTAACACTGATCATTCATCCGTACCTTACATCACTGCCTGCACAGTTGCTAGGTAACACTGATCATTCATCCGTACCTTACATCACTGCCTGCACAGTTGCTAGGTAACACTGATCATTCATCCGTACCTTACATCACTGCCTGCACAGTTGCTAGGTAACACTGATCATTCATCCGTACCTTACATCACTGCCTGGACAGTTGCTAGGTAACATTGTCCGATCATTCATCCATACATTTTGTCACAGCCTGCACATTTCCTATGATTATACTTCCGTCACACGTTTTGTCACGTTGCTACGTTACACTAAATTTCAGATGATCTGCAACCATATATCAAATTGACCATCCAGGTCTGCTTGAATATTGATAGTTCAAATTACCTGTTAATGAATTCCATTTATGTTTTCTGACTGCATCTAAGCAACCTGTGTTTTATAACTGAGTATTTATTCCGCATATGATTCATTTCATTTGTGGCTCCAGCAAGGAACACATTCCTTTCCAAATCCCCTGAGGATGCACTTCATGTCTATGGCAGGTACAGCTCAAGCAAACCGGTTCGAATTTTTGATAATTGGATTTATTAATGTATCTGGTTTGAT
Source organism: Anabrus simplex (assembly GCF_040414725.1). Lineage (NCBI taxonomy): Eukaryota > Metazoa > Arthropoda > Insecta > Orthoptera > Tettigoniidae > Anabrus > Anabrus simplex. The sequence goes on along the minus strand of NC_090268.1, from coordinate 451,592,297 downwards.
CCGCAGATATGTGAATTGCAATGAGGATACTACCTGCCTGATTACAAGGAGCCTTTCTCTTCGACATCATACATGCTCAGCATCGGGCATATGCTTTCGTCAGCCTTGTTAATAAATACGGTTATCCAACAATATCCATGGGCATATTCGTTAATAAAGAAAATTCGGTGTTCATAAACTTTTCGGCCATATTTATAAACAAAATGTCTTTAATTTTTTACGAAAGAATATTTTCATTATCTTTTCGTGTTTCTGCTCATATTTGGGTTCGCTCATGCGCGAAGAGCACGCAAATTCGTAGCGCGGAATACGATGCTTTCTTACTTCTTCTAAACATTGACTAACAAATAGCAAGTGAAAGTTCTATAAACAGTATTTGGCCATGTTTACGGCCGGATGCCCTTCCTGACTCCATCTCTATGTGGATGATGGATGTAACCACTACTGCGTGTTTCTGTGGTGGTTGGTAGTGTAGTGTGTTGTGTGAATATGAAGAGGAGAGTCTTGCTACGGACACAAAGACCCAGTCCCCGAGCCAGAAGAATTAATCAGAAGGGATTAATATTCCGACCCGGGCGGCAATCGAACCCGTGACCGTCTGAATCGAAGGCCCGTACGCTGACTATTCAGCCAAAGAATCGGACAATTGGACATATCCCAGTGGCAATTACAGTCGTGTGATACAACAAGCACCATTATTTTAAGATTCCACATCCAGCAACAGCCTACTAGTAGACAAGTAAAGTTAAACAACAACAACAACTAACTACCACAACATGAGCGCAATAAGCAATTCCATGGAAAGAGAAACAAATACTACTAGTTTCTTTCTTTCTTTCCTTCTTAATCTGCTTACTCTCCAGGGTAGGTTTTTCCCTCGGACTCAGCGAGGGATCCCACCTCTACCGCCCCAAAGGCAATGTCCTGGAGCGTGAGACGTTGGTCGGGGGATACAGCTAGGGAGGCTGACCAGTACCTCGCCCAGGCGGCCTCACCTGCTATGCTGAACAGGGGCCTTGGTGGGGTATGGGAAGATTGGAAGGGATAGACAAGGAAGAGGGAAGGAAGCGGCCGTGGCCTTAAGTTAGGTACCATCCCGGCATTTGCCTTGAGGAGAAGTGGGAGACCACGGAAAACCACTTCCAGGATGGCTGAGGTCGGAATCGAACCCATCTCTACTCAGTTGACCTCCCGAGGCTGAGTGGACCCTGTTCCAGCCCTCGTACCACTTTTCAAATTTCGTGGTAGAGCCGGGAATCGAACCCGGGCCTCCGGGCGTGGCTGCTAATCACACTAACCACTACACCACAGAGGCGGACAATACTACTAGTTTAACATTCTAAATCAAGCAGGAAATCACAAATTACAACTTTTAATTTTCACTTTGCACAGTCGCCAATGGTCTTCTTAAACGTCTCGATACCGGAAGGGAATCTATCAATGACTGATGCCGGAAATTTATTTCGATCCCGTATGGTCCTGTTTACGAAGGGAAAATTGTTCACATTCGTATGCTGGTTTCTGGCTCTAATTTCATGCTTGTGATCATTTCTCGACAAGTACGAGGGAGGTTCCTAATACTACTCCAGGCAGTCCTTCGAGCTCTACTTATTCTAGATTAAAGACTTTCCCAATTAATGGTATTCCTCCTATTCCCGTTTACGAAACGCATCGCTTTTTTTAAAACTTTTCCTAGGGAATTTATTAAGCCTACTATGGCCATTGTCTGCGAGTATGGTGATGACCTAGGGAAAGGTCCCATTCTTGCAATATTTTGGAGAGGCAAACGGTTTTACTCCTGCGTCATGGTGTGGGGAGTCATCGGGTGTGACTTCAGGTGGTGACTGGTAGTGACTGAGGGAACTCTGACGGGTACAGTGGTACGTGACGGAGACACCTCTGATGCGACAGTATCGCGGAGCCATTCTTCATCCACACACGGCACGAGTCTGCGTGATGTTGAGCGACTCCGTACATCTGTCGCGGATAGAGCATGTGTGGACGCAACTCCATCCTAGTGTCAGTATACAGTTTAGGGCCCAGGAGAGGATGCAACGGCTTTATGTCACCCTTCCCAACTGAACCAGTGCAACGTCATACTGATAAGTGGGCTCGTACATTAGTCTCGATTTTGTCATCACCAAAATAACATCACATTCCCTCGCCCCCCCCCCCTTCAGCGCGTTTCAACTATGTTTCTCACGTCAAGGCGGAAACGGGTTCCAGGAATTATAAATGGCCAAGGGGAGTGTATACGTGAGGATTTAGCGAAGGCTGAAGTATTTAGCATGCAGTATGTAGGCCTAAATATAGTTGGATATAAGGATAATGTCCAAATAGAGGAGGTGACTAATACTTGTGAAAAACTGAATTTTGCTTTGATAATAAAGATATTTACAATATGATACAAAAGTTGAAAGCTAGAAAACCAGCTGGGTTTTTAAACATTTCTTGGGATAAACTAAAGACAATGGGTTAGGATATAATATTATATCTGAAGTATTTATCTGGTTACTTTTTGCATGAAGGAACTATAACAATAGGTAAGTTGCAATTGTAGTCCCACTTTACAAACGAAATGGTGATAAACATCAAATGGATATTTAAAGGCTAGTCAGCTTGACATGTTGGGAATGCATTCTTCCTGATTATATTAGATACAAATTGGTTTGAGAAAAGGCAGTTCATGTCGAGGAAAGGTTATTCCAATGAAGCTCAACTTGTTGGTTTTCAGCAAGATACAGCAGATATTTCGGATTTAGGAGTTCAGATTGACTGTACAGCTAATGGCTTATCCAAGTAGATCATGGGAGATTACTGAGGAAAAGGAGCGGTATTGGACTAGACAAAATGTGACTGAATGAGTCGCTACATTTCTGGAAAACAAAACTCGGAGAATCAGAGTAGGTGAACTGTTCTCTGATTCTATAATGATTAACAGTGAGGGGGGAGGGGTTACCAAGAAGTGTTACTGGACCTCTGTCGTTACTTATATCTATAAATGATATGAGTGAGGGACGGGAATCAGAGATGAAGCTTTGTGTGGCTGATGTTATAGAGTGACTACAAAGGTATGATGATTAACGGGGCTGAAGGGTCAGGTTGTAAGAATCTCAAAGAGGACGAGTCCTTTCTGTTTTAATTGCTGTGTTGATGGGTGAGAATACCTCATGGGTATCATCACTCTAATTTTACACTTTACAAACCCTATAATGCAAGAGCTTCCTACTCTCCGATAGTGGTAGCTTCGTTGAGTCCCTGTGAGTTTGTTTCTCCTATTGTGGTAGGTTCTAAGCTCTAATTATCCTTTGTCGTTATTCCAATAATCTCAACCGTAAGGAAGTTTGACTACTTATTTTATGTTCGCAAATTATCATTCGTCCAATTGTTTAAAAAGTAAGAATGATTCATTCTACTCCACTCTGTCTCTGAACACTACCCTTTTCCCTGAATTTTGAGAGCACCTGTGGCCGCTCCTATACTCGGGCCTGGCGCGAAGACGGCCATGGGTGGACCATTACTCGCCTCCTGCTTCTTTTCCTCTTCACTGTAAAACGTGTAGAAAGCCGTTCGGGTTCAATCGCTGTGTTGAGAGCTGATAGTAATGGATGATCAAATCTCATCTTTCTCCAAAGACAGAGGCGGTTCCGGAAGTCTAGTGATAGGGGTCTTGTCTCCACTTAGGGGCTGAGGAACCTGTCGTGCGCGGCTCGGGACAACGCCATCTACATGGTGGTGAACTTACCGGAGAAGTCTTCTCAGGACGAGGATGACGTCTTCTACAACGCGAACGTGGTGTTCGATCGCCAGGGAGCGGTCATTGCCAGGTAAAACTTCCACTTCGTTTCGATTTTTAGTCAACTGTCAAACCTTGCTCTGGACTATGCTGGCAGCGCGATGTGAACGCCCGCTGCGAGCATAGGTTAGACTGGAATGAGTTCAAAACAACGTGAATCTAGTAAACGAGCGTTAGAGGTTTGGTCACACTGTATCATCTGCTCAAGTTAGCCGATCAGATCGCTTCATGGGAGAAGTCAAATGGGCTTTGCAAGGCGGTGTTGTTTCTCTTCAAATATTAATTTAGCATGCGTCATCCCCCCCCCCCTCCCTGATGTATGGGTTGAGGCCCGGGACTATATTCCAAAAACTCCATTTTCCAAATTACAAAAGTTCATTACGTATAATGACAAGAGGCACCCCACTGTTAGATCTCAGATAAAGAAAATGACCAAGTCTAGAATTCTCCTGAGTCAGTCAAACGATCGTAATCCTAAAAGGAACAAGAAGAACACCGCGATACCTGCTCTGGTACCTCCCCACTAATCCACATTTCATTAATTACAACAAAACTAAATCCCTGAAAAGGCCCGTTTGTTACGAAAGTGAGATTCTTCCACCTGCCATCTCTTCAGTCACATAATTCAACACCACTATTTATTTGTATTTCAAAATTTCTAGCGACGAGGAGGGTTCTTCACTTACACGGATGTAAAATATCGCCTCCATGAAAGATCACTTTGTCCCCCGCCAATGCAGCACAATGGAGATTTTTCGACTCATCGGGTATTTATCGCACACATATGAGTAAAGGGAATAATTTTCACACAGGGTGCCTCAACAAAAAGTAAGCTGGCACGATACCACCAGTCCGAGCAGACAGGATCGCACAGCAGCACACCTGCCGAAACGAACGATCCTGCATGGTTCTCAACCACTCTTAACTCACACGCAGATTTGGCAACACTGCCCATTTCAATTCACTCGCGAAGCGATCTGATTGGTTTACGGCGCCAAATATGACCGGTGCACATATGTTCGCAGGTACCGCAAGACTCACTTGTTCGGAGAGACAGGCCTCACGTCACCACCAGAGACAGATTTTACCTTCTTTGAAACCGACTTTGGTGTGCGCTTCGGAACCTTCATCTGTTTCGACTTGATGTTCGAGCAGCCAGGCATGAAACTAGTTCAGGAGCTGGGAGTACGGGACATAGTGTTCCCGACGGCGTGGTTCTCAGAACTACCCTTCTTAACAGGTAATGCAGAAAATTATCATCACTATTGCTACGTATGAAGCACTGACCGTCTTATTGGTCTAATTTACATTTCGGATGATATTAGTGCACGCCTTTATACTCGACAGAAAATGCGAAGACTTCACTAATTGGTCGCTTCTTACAGAAGCCTCTTGTTATCAGACCAGTTCTTCACTTGTTGGTGTTTATCTCAGTTAATGAGTCACTACTGATTTGCGTTCAGGGCAGTCGCCCAGGTGGCAGATTACTATCTGTTGTTTCCCTAGTCTTTTCTCAAATAATTGCAAATAATTTGAAAGTTAATTGAACATCTCAGTTCCAAAAATTATTCCAATCCCTACCTCTACTTCCTATAAACAAATATGTCCCATTGAATTCTAACTTTATCTTCATATCGTGATCTTAAACACCACTCAAACTTATTCAACGCCATATCTCTACTGACGCCATGAACATACCGCTTAATCGAGCAGTTCGTCTCATTTCTTCCAAGTCTTTCCAGCCCTTACTCCTTTGTCTGAAATCACCCATAACAAATCAAGCCGCATTTTCTTGGATATTTTCCTGTATTCGTAATAAAGTAATCCTGGTGTTGGTCCCATACCCTGGAACCTTCTCTAGTTGGGGTCTTACCAGAGACTTATATGCTCTGTGCTTGATATCCCTTTAGGGTCCCCTAATACCCTCATAACATGAGAGGATCTTTAACTTTTATTTACAATCCCGGAGTGATCGCCATGATATAGTGAGCGCTGTTCGGTTCTCAGATATTTCACCATCATCTCAGTGTCTAATGTCCATCTCTCACCTTTGTCGAGGTGTGTTTGCAGTCTCTCACATTCTTGTAACTTACGAGGGCTGATCAACAAAGACTGAGACTGATTTTTTCACAGATGTTTATTACTCCATTTCAAAGTTTACATGATCTTTTCTTACGAAGATGTCTCCTACTACCTCAATGAGCGTCTCTGGCAGTCCTTGAACACATGCTGCAGACCATTCTGTGTCAAGTCCTTGAGAATCGCCTCGCTTTCCTTAAACACTGCTTCAGAGTTCTCAAATTGAATGCCCCTAAGCTTAGCCTTCAGGGTGATGCGGATGAGGTGCGACGTGAGGCTGTGCGCCACCCAGTCCGGAAAGCACTGGTCGTTTCTTTGCAATGTGCTTCCTCAGTGAAGCCAATACTGGCCTGTAGTATGCTGCTGTAGTGCTACTCTTGCGTCACCCCCATTGTCTGGAACGCGAAATGCACGTAGTGCCTACACAATGGAACATTACTACCAACCAACCAACCGTGAAGATAGTGCTGCCGCCTACGGACATTATACATAAAAACCTGCTCATTTCGAATATTTATCTTACAGATAGGAAACTATCACTGATGCTACAAAAAATGACACACAGACTTTATTAAGGGGCCTACGTATTCATTACTCCATTCATAGTAAAATCAACCACAAATCTGTCATTCCAGTTCCTACGGGCGATCCTCATTGAGAGATTTCAACTTTCACATCGCATGCATCAATGTTACTTCATATAACAGCTCCATTCAATCAGGTTCGAACACACGAACTTTACATGTCGCGCACCATGCATTCGGTACACTCTTCTCGACTCCAGACCAGACTGACAATTCTCACAGTCAATTCACGTGACTGCTGTACATTGTGCTCGACTCTAAACAAGACTGACAAGTCGCACAATCAACTCACGTGACTGCAGTACACTGTCTTCGACTGTAGACCAGACTGACAATTCGCACAGTCAACTAAGGTGACTGCTGTACACTGTGTTCCACTCCAGACAAGACTGACAATTCGCACAGTCAATTCACATGACTGCTGTACATTGTGCTCGACTCTAGACAAGACTGACAATTCGCAAAATCAGCTCACGTGACTGCAGTACACTGTCTTCGATTGTAGACCAGACTGACAATTTGCACAATCAACTAACGTGACTGTTGTACACTGAGCTCGACTGCAGACAAGGCTGCCAATTTGCACAATCAGCTCACGTGACTACTGTACACTGTGCTCGACTCCAGACATGACTGACAATTGACACAATCAACTTCACTGCTGTTCACTGTGCTCGACTCCAGACAAGGCTGACAATTCGCTCAATCAAATCACGTGACTGCTTCACACACTGAACTACTTAACACAAGACAACAAAAACAAACAAGTCAACTCTCTAAGAATTCTGCTCGTTGTTGACGGTGAACCTGCTTCTATGTGACTGGTAATAAAATAAATGGCGTGTGGCGCCGGGAGAAGCCCGATGCAGGTTTTTCGATTTGACGCCGTTAAGACGATCTGCGCGTCTGTGAGGATGGAGCCCTATCAAGGTGAAATCTAATGCTGAAAACCTCACACACACCCAGTCCCCGAACCGTAGGAATTAACTAAAGAAATTTATAATCCCAGAGCCGACCGGGAATGTAACCCGAGACCCTCTGAATCAAGGGCCAGCATGATAACCATTAAGCCATGGGTCGGCACATATGCCTGGTGATGGGGATCCAGTATATTGGGGTGCGGCTGGAATAGGAACTTTCTGGTGTCGTCTTCCAGATAAGCCACGGAGACGGAAAGTACAATATGAACAGAGGCCGTCATGAGCCCCCAGGCCGGCCTAACTCACTCATCCCTTGTAGGAAATACCGGGAGAGGTTGCAGCTGTATGAACGCTTAACATTATTACTATTATTATTATTATTGTTATTATTATTATTATTATTATTATTATTATATGCGAATAAGCCCATTAAGACTTCGCAAATAACTTAGAATCGTACATTTGCCTTCCTCTGTGCCCCTATTTCTTTCATTCTTTCACTGTGGGCTTCCTTTCTGCCTTCAGACCAGCTTGTTCCAGTCTTCTTCTTTGGTCTTTCCTATTGCTCAACTTGCCTTTTATGAAATTTGGATCTGAAGATTACCCTGTTTTTGACAAATGCTGGTCTAATTTCTGTCTGTTTCAAATCGGTTTTAATTTCGCCAATCCATTTCATTTTGTCTGTTTTAATCTTACTCCTATTTTTGTAGAATTCGACTATTTGTTTGTCTGAATGCATTCTTATAATATGACCATAGAACCTTAGCCTGCGTTTTCTACTATCACTCTAAATATTTGTGTATTGTTTGAGTTACTGTCTGCCTCTACAGTAAGTTGATATTGTTCGTTGGTGAGTCTTAGGCCTAAAATCTTTCTTATGCTTTTCCGTTCCTTTTTTCTCAATGGTTTCAATGCCTGCTTTCCCCTTCAAGAGTCTCGGATCCATAAAGACATTATGGTTTAATGACTGTATTTTAGTGTCTAAGTTAGCAAAACTTTTCCAAGAGCAGACGTGGACTCTGACCACAACTTGTTCGCCATGAAATGCCACCTGAAGTTGAAGAAATTGAAGAAAGGAAACAAGGCAAAAAGATGCTATCTAGAGAAGTTGAAAGAAAAAAGTGTGTGGGATTGTTTCAAGGAACATGTTGCCCTAGGACAAAATGAAAAGACTGAAGAAACTCTATAGAGGAAGAGTGGAGAGTCATGAAAAATGAAGTCATTAAGGCTGCTGAAGAAATGTTAGGAAGGAAGAAAAGATCAACTAAGAATCAGTGGATAACTCAGGAGATACTAGACCTGATTGATTAACGACGAAAATACAAGAATGCTAGAAATGAAGAGGGCAGAAAAGAATACAGGCGATTAAAGAATGAACTGGATAGAAAGTGCAAGGTAGCTAAGGAAGAATGGCTGAAGGAGATGTGCAAGGATGTTGAAGGTTGTATGGTTGTAGGGAAGGTAGATGCTGCATACAGGAAAATCAAGGAAACTTTTGGAGAAAGGAAATCTAGGTGTATGAATTTTAAGAGCTCAGAAGGAAAGCCACTTCTAGGAAATGAAGACAAAGCAGAAAGGTGGCAGGAGCATATCCAACAGGTGTATCAAGGTAAAGATGTAGATAATTTGGTTCTGGAACATGAAGAGGCTGTTGATGCTGATGAAATGGGAGACCCAATTTTGAGGTCAGAGTTTGACAGAGCTGTGAGTGACCTCCATAGGAACAAGGCACCTGGAATTGATGACATTTCCTCTGAATTACTGACTGCCTTAGGAGAAACCAACATAGCAATGTTATTTCATTTAGTGTGCAAGATGTATGAGACAGGAGAAGTCCCATCCGATTTTCGGAAGAATGTTGTTATACCTATTCCCAAGAAAGCCGGTGCTGACAGGTGTGAAAACTACCGCACCATTAGTTTAGTATCTCATGCCTGCAAAATTTTAACACGTATTTTTTACAGAAGAATGGAAAAACAAGTTGAAGCTGAGTTGGGAGAAGATCAATTTGGATTCAGAAGAAATGTAGGAACACGTGAAGCAATCCTGACTTTACTTCTGATCTTAGAGAATCGAATCAAGAAGGACAAGCCCACGTACATGGCATTCGTAGATCTAGAAAAGGCATTCGATAATGTTAATTGGACCAAGCTATTTATGATTCTGAAGATGATAGGGATCAGATACCGAGAACGGAGAATTATCTACAATCTGTATAAAAATCAGTCTGCAGTGATAAGAATCGAGGGCTTTGAAAAAGAAGCAGCAATCCAGAAAAGAGTGAGGCAAGGCTGCAGTTTGTCCCCTGTCCTTTTCAATGTTTACATAGAACAGGCAGTAATGAAAATCAAAGAGATATTTGGAAAGGGAATCACAGTCCAAGGAGAGGAAATCAAAACCTTGAGATTTGCCGATGATATTGTTATTTTATCTGAGACTGCAGAAGATCTCGAGAAGTTGCTGAATGGTATGGATGAAGTCTTGGGTAAGGAGTACAAGATGAAAATGAATAAGTCCAAAACAAAAGTAATGGAGTGCAGTCGAACGAAGATAGGTGATGTAGGAAATATTAGATTAGGAAACGAAGTCTTAAAGGAAGTAGATGAATATTGTTACTTGGGTAGTAAAATAACTAACGATAGCAGAAGTAAGGAGGACATAAAATGCAGACTAGCACAAGCAAGGAAGAGCTTTCTTAAGAAAAGAAATTTGCTCACTTCAAACACTGATATCGGGATTAGAAAGTTGTTTTTGAAGACTTTCGTGTGGAGCGTGGCATTGTATGGAAGTGAAACATGGACGATAACTGGCTCAGAAAGAAAGAGAATAGAAGCTTTTGGAATGTGGTGTTACAGAAGAATGCTGAAGGTGAGATGGATAGATCGAATCACGAATGAAGAGATACTGAATCGAATTGGTGAGAGGAGATCGATTTGGCTAAATTTGACGAGAAGAAGAGATAGAATGATAGGACACATCTTGAGACACCCAGGACTTGTTCAGTTGGTTTTTGAAGGAAGTGTAGGTGGTAAGAACGGTAGGGGTAGACCAAGGTATGAATATGACAAGCAGATTAGAGCAGATGTAGGATGCAATAGTTAGGTAGAAATGAAAAGTTTAGCACAGAATAGGGTGGCATGGAGGGCTGCATCAAACCGTCTATGGACTGATGACTCAAACAACAACAAGTTTCGTGTGCTTGGAGATACATTTTTAAGAGATATTTTGAGTTAGTCGATGTGCAGAGTCCATTTTCCTGACCTGTCTCACTTAAATTGTGATACCCGTTTGTTGCAGGTCAGGTATTCCGTCTTTTCAAAAGATATCTGAAGGCCGACCTTTCCCGCGATTTATTTCGGGAGTTCAATCCGATTTTGGGCTGTTGAAATGTCTCGGGTTCTTATTGCAGGGTCATCCACAAATGATATGCAGATTATAGCTAATTTTCTCTGTCTAAATTAATTGGTTAGTGAACTTTGACGTCCAATTTTTGTTTGCGTCATTCTTGTATTACTTTTGCTAGGACACAGTTGAATAGTCCATGTCCTTGTCTTACTACCCTTTTGGTTTCAAAGGGATCTAAGGTTTCGCCAATGATTTTAACCTTGGACTTCATGTCTGTCAGCGTCAGTTTTATGATTGATGGTGTTTTCTTGTCTAAACCTTGTTCTTTCAATATTTGAAAGAGTAATTTGCGATACACTGGATCGTAGGCCTTTTCGAAATCACCAAATGTGGACACTAAATTTTTGCTACAGATTTTCTGATGATCTGGATACGATGGGCCTGGTCTGAACCCTGCCTGATGTTCTCTGATTTGTGGTTCTAGTTGTTGCTGTACTCTATCAAGGAGACATTGGTATACAATTCTGTATGCAACAGATATTACTGAGATTCCTCCGTAGTTGTTTACATCTGTTCTGTCTCTCTTCTTGTGTAGCGGGAGATTTAATGCATTTTTCCAGTCTTCTGGGATTTGTTCTGTTTTCCAAATGTCTTGCATGATTTTTGTGATTTCTTTTATGGTGTATGGCTTGTTGATCTGAGTACATTCTGCTATGATTCCATCCTTACCCGAGGCTTTTTCGTTTTTAGGTCTTTTGATCTCTCTTGTGAATTATTCTTCATCTGGTGGCAATTTATTTGGATTAGTGTTTTCAGGTTCTTGTGGAGAAAAACCTTTGTGTTGGTTATTATTATTATCAAAAACTGTGAACCATCATAACCATTTATGAAGTAAAATACCAAATTCTGTTGTTATACTCACTCACTCACATTCTCTCTTGCCGGACTGGGCAGCTCAGTCGGTGTAGCGCTTACCTTCTGAGGTCAGGTTGGTGAGTTCGAACCTGCTTTGAGTCCTGTGGTATTTGAATGTGCACTAACACGTTCAAGATGTCCCGTGGGACTAAACTTCGGCACGTCGGCGTCTCCGAAAACCAAATATCGATTAATTCTGTCCCTCGCTTTAAAAATGCCATCGAAAGTGAAGAAACGTGTCCCGAATATTATATACATTTCATGACGAAAAATATGGGACGGAATCCATAAGGGATGGTGGAGAGAGAGGGAAAAAGGGAGAAAAATACCTCAGTATTTGTTTTGCATTTCTTTATTTCGTTTATGTATGTGTGTATGTTATGGAAATACAAAGTCAATAAGAAACAATGGACATACTGCTAAATGAAGAAGGACAGAAGGAAATTGTAGGTTTGAAATGCTCAGTAATTGTAACAGAGGAAGGATCTAGAAACCACTATGAACGCTCTGAATGGGGAAGAGAGATCCATAAAATATATATATATATTCAAATTCTTACAGGACTCATCTGGAGCAAGGATGTAGCTCAGGAAAGCAAGTAGTTTATACGGAATATTTCGTACACATTGAAGGAGATGTACTAGTTTCATGTGTTCTCTTTGTTTCAGCTGTGCAGGCTCAGGATTCCTGGGCGCTAGCCATGGATGTGAACTTCCTCGGCGCGGGCTATAACTACCCCCAGGTTGGTAGTGGTGGCAGTGGAATTTACGCAGGCAGGAAAGGGGCTGTTGTGGCAACCATGCCAGACACTAGAGGTAGCTACCTCCTGGTAGCGTCGGTGCTCAAGAAGTATTCGGAGAATGAAGACCACGACGTACGCAGTGGCTTCATCATCCCTGTATCCCCCGATCGTGAGATGTTGTCAAAAGGCTTCGAACGAGAAGAAATGGATGATAAGTTGGACAAGGAGAAGAACAAGTTGAAGAGCTACTGCCCGGAGAAGGAGCACTTATACACGGGAGGACACCGTGCTGTGGACCATGGCTACCTGCTGAAGAAGGAACACCTTGAAAAGTACACATCGCTACAGCTCACACCGCAGACCGCGCTCTACAGAGACCAGTTCACACTCTCGAGCGGTGAGTTCCACTGTACTTTCAAAATGAAGATGAACTTCAGCTTAGAAACACCGGTGCTCAGCGAGAGACAGCCCACATACCATCTGGTAGCATTCGATGGAGTCAGAACCTTTGATGGTGTTGCAACAGGCGGTTTACAAGTTTGCGCGATCCTCTTATGCGCAAACGACAAATTTGACTCGTGCGGATCACTCGTTGAAAATCCAGGAAGCAGGTACTCAAGCTTCAGGGACGTTGAAATATCTGGTGAATTTAATGGTGACCATTCTGTCATCCTGCCCAGTACTTTGGCCGATGATCGTCTCCTTCCAGTTCCAGCAACAAGTTTCGAGTTCCAGACGACGCCTGCTCCGGGTGGCAAACTCCAGGTTGTAATGAAGAGTTCTGAAGAACATTTCACTTTCCTCACGTTTGGGATATACGGTAGAAATTTTATTAAAGACTCCTCATAACTGATGATCTTCTGCGACATGTAATGATGGGAGTGGTGTAATCATACAACAGGTGTAAAGTATATATAATGGTTGAAAATACTTTAAAACTGCGATACAGCAAATTGAACTAAACAATATGACGTTTTTGAACATTCAATAAAAGTGTTTACACGAAGGGACTGGACTGGTCTGTTAACTTCCCCGCCATTACATAAAAACGTAGGACAGGACTGACACTTTTAATAATAAAAATAGCTTGCCCTTGGTTCACGAACTAGCGCGTATCTTTTTCTATCTCGGTGGATATATCGAAGTGTCAAGTAGAGACAAAGGTATTTGGGAGAGGTACATCCCGTTATTATTTAGCCGTTTTGCCTATTTCAGTTTTCGTTGTCTATTTGAAAGTTTAATGGTGCTTTTTCGGCCTTATAACACTCAAAATATTTCTTAGATCACACAATACGGTAAAGTGCCCCACTTATCATATTTCACTCAATTGTGATTAAAGTGCTGAAACGCGTTTCTTGGAGAGTTCTGTCAAATGGGAAAGGAAGATATTGGAAAACTTATTCGGTTCGAATGTTATTCACGAATAATCCGAAAGGGCAATTTTTAAAAGTGAACTTGTTATTACCCGACGTTAATTTAAAATATTTCAATAACGACTTTGATCCATTGTTAAAATATTATTATTACCGGGCGAGTTGGCCGTGCGCGTAGAGGCGCGCGGCTGTGAGCTTGCATCCGGGAGATAGCAGGTTCGAATCCCACTATCGGCAGCCCTGAAGATGGTTTTCCGTGGTTTCCCATTTTCACACCAGGCAAATGCTGGGGCTGTACCTTAATTAAGGCCACGGCCGCTTCCTTCCAACTCCTAGGCCTTTCCTATCCCATCGTCGCCATAAGACCTATCTGTGTCGGTGCGACGTAAAGCCCCTAGCAAAAAAATATTATTATTATATTATATTATTATATATGCCTTTATTTGTAGTGGCGAAGTTAGGACTCATGGTCCTCTCTTACACTTAACCACACTTCATTAACATTGTACATCTGAGAGCAATATTCACTACCATTACAAACTAGAAACAAAATATGAAACAAAATAACATAAACACTATAAATATTCTTAGTCATGTCTTAAACTATCGTTAAAAATTAAAAGTTGATTGACACTAAATACCCTAAGCACAGTAAACGCACATTCATACACACATTCACTCTACCAGATTCATTCAGCCTGGCGGCACACATCGAGGAGATGCTCACGGCAAGACAACTGAAGGAATTTAAGGATTGTATGGCTCTAATGTTGTGGGGGAGAGAATTCCATACTCTAGCTCCATTTGCAACAAAGGAACGGCTGAATGCTGCTGACCTGCTGAGAGGGATAGCAAGTGTACTGCCAGAGCGTGTGTTATGCTGGTGGAAAGAGGATAGGAAATTGAGTTGTGAAGATAAGTAGTATGGAATATTCTCTTTTAATACTCGAAAGATTAATACTGCCACGTGGAGGTTTCGATATTGTTCAAATTTTAGAAGGGAAAGTTGTCGAAAATAAGGGGTAACGTGAACATCATAGCGTAAGGAAAAGATAAATCTAATACACGAGTTCATAGCACGTTGTAATCGGTTTAGTTGTTCTCTCGTGGCATCAATTAGTACTACGTCACAGTAGGAAAATATAGGGAGGATAAGAGTATTTATAAGCCTAATTCCCATGTTTAGTGGCAGCATATTTTGATTATATTTTAGTGGATGAAGGGACGCGTACACTTTTCTACAGATATTTGTAATGTGCTCTCCCCAGTTAAGATTCTCGTTTATAGTTACACCAAGATTTCTTACCGAGTTTTCGTACGAAATAATTTTACCAGATAAAGTTAGTGGAGGAATGTTTTTTTTGCCGCACTGATTTGTTTCGTCTGCCCAACAATAATAGCTTTTGATTTTGATGGATTAATTAAAATACAGTTTTCATGAGCGTATGCACAGATATTATTTAAGTCAGAGTTCATATAACCTAATGCTTGATTGATGTCTGAAAATTTGGAATGGTAATAGATCTGCAGATCGTCAGCATACAAGTGGTATTTACAGTGTCTTAGCCGTGTAGATATATCGTTAATATAGATAACAAAGAGAAGTGGTCCAAGTACAGAGCCTTGTGGTACTCCTGAAAATTTCATTACCCATTCGGATGACCTATTCTGAATAATTACGCGTTGTTTTCGTTCCGTAAGATATGAGAGAAAGAATTCTACAGCTGTCTGTCCAAGGTGAAGCGATTTCAATTTAGCAACCAGTACGTCTATATTTACTGTGTCAAAAGCGCTGCTAAAATCAAGAAGTGTAAGTAACGTCACCTGCCTTTCATCCATAGCACGTCTCATGTCGTCTGTAACTTTCAGTAGGGCAGTGGCCGTACTGTGTCCCTTTTTGAAACCCGATTGTAAAGGGTCAAGTAGTTTGTATTTATTTAAATAGTCGGTTAATTGCACGTGTACTATGCGTTCAAGAGGCTTGGAGAGAGATGAAAGTATGCAAACAGGTCGATAATCTGTTATAAGTACAGGTGAGGAAGTTTTGGGAACAGGATTTATAATGGCATTTTTCCACATTTTTGGAAAGAGGCCACTTGTGAGGCACGTGTTCTATATATGAATAATGGCAGGAAGAATAATGCCAATGATGTGTTCTATTATGAGTATGGGTATTTCATCAGGTCCTACAGCAGATGATGTAATTGGTAATACCTCGCGTTTCACGTCAATCTCTGTGATTTCGCGAAATTCAAAGAATGGCCTATTTGGTGGTGGCTGGTTCAGAAGAGATTTTATAGTCTGTGATATTGTGTGTATTTCCGGTTTCATTTTTACTTCAGAAAAATGAGCATTCAATCTCTCCAGAGAGATGTCTGGATTACATGGCTGGGGCAAAGCTTTCCCAATTCCAATGGAACGAAGTTGTTTCCAAGTGTTTGACACATTTAAATTTCCAGCCAGGTGATTGTAAAAAGAAAATTTCTTATTTCGAATTATTACTTTAATTCTATTCCGAAGTGTCCGATACTGTTCAAGCGCTCTGGAAGAGTGTGTGCGTCTGTAGAGCCGGTGTAACGCATCACGGTGAGACATAATCTGTTTAATGTCACCGGTCAGCCATAGAGAAGGAGGTCGGGAGACTTTGGACGTACGCTTAGGTGCATGTTTATCAAGGAGACCAAGTATAAGTGAACTTAAAGTTTCAACTTTCTTATCGATACCGTTTATATTTTTTACGTCATCCCAAGGACTATTCAAGGCGTCAACTCTCAGATGATCTAAGTTTATATGTTTAATGTCCCTGAATGTGATGTATCTGGACTTATACTTCGGTACTTTGAGCGAGTAAGATAAGTATATTAAGTCATGTGTCGATATGCTAGGGGTAGGAATTTGTCCATGTGATACTATTTTCTGTGGGTTGTTAGTGACCATTAAGTCAATTGGTGTATGTGAAGATGAGGTATGATTTGTCGGTTTTAGTGGAAGTATTGTCATATCACACGTCTGGAAAATACTTAAGAGTTGCTTTGTATCTCCATCCTGTTCCAGTAAATTAGTATTGAAGTCTCCAAATATTAAAATATGTTCATAAGCAGGTGATAGTCTCTGCAGGATGTCTTGAATGTCTGAGAGGTGACCTATCCGTGGTGGCCGATAAACAACTCCTATTAGGGCTTTAACTGTTGTCACAGTTATCTCGGCAAAAATGAACTCAGGTCTCGGGTCAGGACAGTGGGCAGATGTGCATACTATTTTACATTTAATATCATCTCTACAGTACAAGGCTACTTCTCCACCTCTTTTATCTATTCGGTCATGCCTGTAAATATATGTGTGCCACAGTTTTGATTTTCACAAAACTCAGGTGTCCAGGGTGTTTAGGGTGTCTCTGGAAAGACCCCAACTAGAGTATGGTTCCAGTGTATGGAACCCTGACCAGGATTACTTGATTCAAGAACTGGAAAAAATCCAAAGAAAAGCACCTCGATTAGTTGTGGGTGATTTCAGAGAAATGAGTAGCGTTATATAAATGTTCCAAAGTTTGGGCTGGGAAGACTTGGGAGAAAGGAGACGAGCTGCATGATTAAGTCGTGTGGGGATGAGTAGACGAATAAGTTTGAGTGGTGACTTTAAAAGTAGGAAAGATCACAATATGAAGAAAAAGTTGGAATTCAAGAGGACAAATTAGGGTAAATATTCGTTTATAGGAAGGGGAGTCAGGGATTGGGATAACTTACCAAGGGAGATATTCAATAAATTTCCAATTTCTTTGAAATTATTTAGGAAAAGGCTAAGAAAACAACAGATAGGGAATCTGCCACCTGGGCGACTGCTCTAAATGCAGATCAGTAATGATTGATTGATTGATTGATTGATTGATTGATCGATCGATCGATCGATTGATTGATTGATTGATTGATTGATTGATTGATTGATTGATTGATTGATTGATTGATTGATTGATTGATTGATTGATTGAGTTCGACGATGTATGATGTGACAATAGTGACAATTAATCACGTGAGTGTGTCGTGCGCCATTATGCCGCCAACATGTAAACGTTGTTTGGTTGAAATTAATAAGTTAGAAAAGTGGAAATAAAAACTTAAAATGGTGAAATATAGTGATGAACTAGGACCGAGTTGTCTTTCGAATGAAGATGCCGTGGTAGTAGAGCGATCAACGAATACAACTGATGAATATAATTGACCTTCAAATACTTCAAACTCTTTAGTTCAGATCGAATCCCGCTGCACACACAGGCATTACGCGAGAAGTATCGTTTAACGAATACTAGTGAACACTTGGCGATCAGTACTCGTAACAGAACGACTCTCGATGTGGTTTTTACTCCAAGTGATGTGTTATACGTTATGCTTTAGCACTAACAGAGCGAACTTAAACAAGAAATCACATGTTGAGGGTGCATCAGTTATGAGTCCGGCAGGTGATGAAACCATCGACATTAATAGTGAGGAGTTCGAGAAGCAAGCTAAATCGTTTGAAAGGAAGAAACTCAAATACATCTGACAGAAGACGTGTATGTAAGTATTAATACGGTGGCGAAAACATATCCAAACACAAAGTAGGGTTTGTGCTGGATTAACGAACGTTTGTAGGCATGTTTGTACATCTGAAAGATTACGTTGGTTCAAATTTCCCGGAAATCCCTTTGGCATGACGCTTGTAGCGGCCCCATGACTTTGCCCATTAGGTTTGCTTTAAATACGGTCTGAACTTTGCGAGAGCTTTAGTTACCTGTGAGATTGGGCGGAGTGACTCTGAGTGGGTCAAGAATGCCTTTACGATGACGAAGAGGCCAATATCAACAGGTCACTGCGGTTCAACAGGCCTACGTGAAGGTGGAACGACTTGTGATTGTCCCCACTGTGCATGCATGCTGGCAGCGGCGGTCAAGAGAAGATGCGCTGGCAAGGCCCACCGCATTCGGGGCAGCAATCCGAGCGACAGTTGGCAACATTGTACTGTTCAAAACCGGTTACTTGAAGGAGAGTTCCAAGCCAGACGCCCTGCGGCGTGCATTCCATTTCCCCCGAACCACCGTCGTCTGCAACTTCAGTGGTGTCAAGCGAGAGCTCATTGGAGGATGGAGTAGAGGTCCGTTGTGTTTTCCGATGAAAGCCGGTGTTGCTTTCATGCAGTGATGCCTTGTGCTTTTAGACAGAGGTTAGCTGAGCGCCTGCATTCCACGTGTCTGCGGCGTCGACACACTGGCCCTGCACGGGGAGTTCCCGTTATAGCAGGGAGCACTCTGGTTATTCCACGCACCCTGACCGCAGATCCGGTGATTCTACCCGTTGTACTGTCATTGAGGAACAGCATTCCAGGGTGTGTTTTCCAGCAGGAAAATGCTCGCCCCCTGACGCTGTTGTAACCGAATGAACTCTACAGAGTGTCGACATATTGCCTTGGTCTGCTTGCACCCCGATCTGTCCCCAGTCGAGCACGTACGGAACATCATTGGATGACAACTCCAGCGTTATCCACAAGCGGCATTATCCATCCCTGTATTGACCGCCCAAGTGCAACAGGCATGGAACTCCATCCGACAAGCTGACATCCTGCATCTGTACGACACACTGAATGCAGATTTGCATGCCTGCATTCAACAGTTAGGCGATTACACCGGTCATTAATGGACCAGCATGGCATATTTGTGACGGCCTTTCTGCGCGGATATTAACCTCTAGTCTTGTACCTCGACAAATATACTGTCAACATTTCCGTGTTTTACATTTCTTACTTCATAGTGTTTGGGTATTTTTTCTTTTGCTAGGGGCTTTACGTCGCACCGACACAGATAGTTTGGGTATTTTATCCGCCAGTATAATTATAGTAATACATATTCTGTACGTTGTAAGCAATGGTTTACTTGTCCGTCATGTCCTAAAAGTTCCCTCTTCCACATTTCGTGAAGGAACATATTCATTGCCAGTTACTTTGCCATAGGACAAGAACTGTGCAGTTTTAGTGGTTATTGTGTCCCCATATCACCACCAAAATCTGACGATGCTCCAACTAGCCAGTCACTAAGGCGTGTCCGGTCTTAACCCTCTAAGCAAAGTCTAAAACTTTATCGCTAAAACAGATATTGTGGAATATATACTTCGACGGACCGGCGTTACTTTCGGGTGAAGCTATCTACTTAAGTAATGGGCGACAGTCGGTCAAATAAACACGCGTGAAACCACAAGATCGAACGCAATGAAAACCACCAAACATCTTACATTATATCAGCAGACGTTCTCGATTCCACCAACATGCTTAATCCAGCGTAGACACGCTCATCAGTTTAGAACCAAATAACTTGTGTATAATCGGACTACACTTGCCATTTCTTTGACTTGTATTTCATTCATGAGAAATGAGTAGCTTAAAATTGTATACCCTCAGACACTGTGGTGAAATCCTAACCGTCCTTACGTAATTAGTTAGGGGCTATTATCACCTAGACTACCCTTATCTTAATAATCGTACCTGAATCGCAATAACTAATTACACACACAATAAAATTACACAGAATCACCTAAAACCCTTACTTGGATTTCAATACACCACCATAAAACTCATATTAACTGTTACCGTGGTTTGGTGGATTAGCAGAGGTGAAAGAAGGTGCCGGGGTGAATGGGTCTAACTACTATGTCAAGAAAGAATTTAAACTGAAATGGAAGGTTATATTTTTGAAAAGCAACAAGTTAACAAATTCTCACTGCGTGAGATAACAATTACATAGCAAGTTTAAAACAAGATTGAGAAGAAAACAACAGATTCAAGATTTTAAATCTTTAACACATTTCGACCACAAGTCCTTAGTTTTACAATTTTGAGTTCCTAGCTCTAAACTCAAGTTTGTTTCAAGGGCAGAAAGCCCCTAATAACATGGAGCACTTGCTCCCACCTTGCAATGTCAAGCCTCCCAGGGGCATCCAAACAACACTAGAAAAGAGCAGACACGCTCTCAGTTTTTCAAGCTTCTTCAAGGCAATACCATACTTTACAATTAATTGCCATCAAGGTACAAAAAATGAAACAGGGGTATCTCGTAGCCAGCCTACAGGGCCTTCGTGTAGAAGAAACAACAATGGCCCGAAAACAAAATGAAAGGAGGCGAACACTTGTACTCCTCTATGTAGCTTCTTAAAACCTAAAAGGCACTAGGCCGATGACACAGGGGCTATTCCCAAACTGGAGGTGACTCGTATAAGAATTATTTAATACATTAAGGAAGGGAAGAAAAACAGTTACCAAAACGTAGTCACCTCAAACCAAAATGAAGGGGAGCTCGAGAGGGTAAATCACTCTCTATCCCCGAATCACAGTTACATATTTCCTTAAGTTTTTACATAAGCCGGCATTAAATTACATGTTAATAAAAATAGGTTACATGGTAAAGGTTTCGGACCTTCTCCGCGGGTTAAACTGCTGAGCTAGCAAAAAATAAAGATGTTAAATGGCCATTACCTTATTGAAGAAATGCTGCCTGATGAAAGAGGCGCCTCCCGCCTCCTGCTTTACTTCCACACACTAAGTTAGATGTTGATCGAGTGGCCGAGAGACGTGAAAATCAGCAGCTTATAAACCCTCGGGGAATGTTCGGGACCTTTCATGAATAAAACAGGCACACCCTCTCACGTTTATTGGCTAGCTTAAAATTACACACCAAATCGAAGAAGATGCCTGTGATTGGTAGGAAACTAATTACAGAAATTCTGGATTGGCTAAATTCAAAACTGGTGGTAAGAAAAGATCTACATTGCCAACTCACAAAAGAATGAACCAAATTTAGTAAAGTAAAACTTATGAATACAAAATTTCTTCAAAAAAGTTCCTTTATTTTGCACCAGGGTGCATGTTCATAGTTTTTGGCAGGTATGAGAAAATGTCCACACTTCTTGAAGAAAGGAAAACAAACAAGTTGAAGTTCACACAGTACTGGCAACTTCATAATCACAAAATTAAGGTGGTGACATCTTCTGGGCAAAAGTTTAAGGAGGTCTAGTTTTAAGTTCAGAGTTTCTCCTGTAGAGGAGTTAAAATTGGCGCAAGATTTAAATGTGCGACGTACAGACGTCCTCCCCCCAATGTCCTTCCAAGGGGTGACACAAAAGAATTTTTTTTAAATTCTCATTAGTTGAAGAAAATTTCTAATTCCTTGCAAATAGATTTGTGGAAGAATATGGATGAGACGTTAATAGTTGAAAAATAATTTCCAAAGTCTTTTTCTTTAAGTGAATAACTAGTTAAACTCCAGGTTTAGAGTGTCTTTGTTGCCGTAGAATGCCAAATAGATGTTGATAATTTTGACGGCAGGACAAGCCGCCGCTGTCGATGTCCAGTCGAGGTCGCCCGGACCCCTCAATTACCCTCAGATACACCTCTCCCGCTATTGTGAGAGGCGTAGTCGTCGTGAAGGACACCGCAGAACTGTATTAACAGTCCCGAGACTAGTCGGCGGTTGGTGCACCGCACATCAGCCTTTGCCGGGAAATGGAATCCGGCGCGCCGTACACAGGAAGACATCACGGGAGTGGAGTGGGCCCGTACCCCACCTTGGTGGCGGTACGGTGCCAAACGGCTGCGAGGCATTGAAATAGTAAAATCTCGGCGACATGAAAGTGTTGTTGGTGACTGGAGCATAGAGGGAACGATCTTTATTGGTGAGGCAGAGGGACCAGCGGCGTGGTTTTGCACGAGACGGGGGCTTGGCAATGGCCACTAAGAAATTCAAAGCAGGATAACCAGAGGGAACGATCGTACATTGAACTTATACAGATAAAGAACTTAAACGATAGGGCAGAAGGCCTTCAAATAAAACAAAAATATAACCTTCTAAGCTCCTGCAAAATGTTAATGAATAAGTTAACAAGGATATTACACAGGTTTCATCTGTGAAATGTGGACCCTAAAGATCCTCTCGGTGGCTGGATTGCTCACCAACAATATTATTGGAGTCAGGATATCCAAAATGGTGCACGGCCCATCAAATCTGGGATCAAGCTTGCCGCGAGAACAAAGTTTTTTTAC
This sequence comes from Anabrus simplex, assembly GCF_040414725.1. Classification (NCBI taxonomy): domain Eukaryota; kingdom Metazoa; phylum Arthropoda; class Insecta; order Orthoptera; family Tettigoniidae; genus Anabrus; species Anabrus simplex. The sequence continues at coordinate 451,569,489 of NC_090268.1, read as the reverse complement.
CATGATTTGATCTCCTACTTTAAGATTGGCCGTAGCCTTCTTCCAGAGATCTCTAATATTATTGGGATCTATTGTGTTAGGAAGAATATCACTAAGAGACCAAGGGTTAGAGAGCGGAGTGTTGGGTACAAATTTAAACATCAAGGAAGCTGGAGTGAACCTATGAAACTCATGCACCGCCGAAGTAGTTACGTGTGATATAGACAGGTCAAAACAGTATTTACGGAAGAGATTGGAGGTAAAGGCTTTAGCATTATCAGAAACCAAGTATTGGCACGGAACAAAAGAGGCAAAGATGGTATTTAAACAAGAAATGATGGACTGACCGCTAGCTAGCTTAGTCGGAAATAACCAGGAAAATCTTGTGAAGCCATCTACACACACGATAATGAATTTATTGGCAATCCCCTTTGATTGGGGGAAGGGTCCTACGTAGTCGACATAGAGGCGTTCCGTGAGGCGCGACGCTCGATGAGAAGACAACAAACCTAGATTAGTGGACAAGGTGGGCCAACAAGATTTACAAGCTTTTACCAATTCACGGATTTCACCGTCCATACTTTTCCAAATGAACATTTCTCGGATCATTTCTCGGGTTTTGAAGAAACATAAATGCCCCCCTAGTGGGGTTTCATTGTAGTACTTGATTATCATGCGTAGAAGGACAGCTGGAACCACGACTTTCATCTTCTTATCATGCCCCGACGGGCAACATAAAACACCATTCCTCAATACATAAGGGACGACATGTTCCCCAAGAGAAAGGGTTTCCATAATAGGAGCCAGCATCAGTTAGAATGGCATTTACCCCAGGATGTATGGACTCGGGAAGAGAAGAACTATCTTCCAACTCGGAGGTCTCCGCATCGTGGGCAAACATGCGGCTTAGTCCGTAGGCCACAACATTTTCAGATCCTCTTATATGTCTAACATCAAACTGGAAGGCAAAAATTCTGATGGCCCAGCGGGCTGTGCGACCAGTACGACGCGGCCTAGCTAAGACCCACCTTAAGGCTTGGTTATCTGTTTCCAAGTCGAACTTGACGTGTTCCGGATAGAGGCGGAACTTCTCTAGTGCAAATAAGACTGCCAAACCTTCAAAGTTCATAGATGGAGTACTTCGCTTCTTGAGCCGATAATGTCCTAGATGCATAGGCGATAGGTCGCCTTTCGAGTTCAGTCTCTTGAAGAAGGAATGCAGTCACCGCCGACGACGACGCGTCGGTTAGGACGATGAATTTCTTCGAGAAATCCGGCATGGCAAGGATAGGGGCGTTACAAAGAGCTAAATCAGGTCTTCGAAAGCGGCTTGTTGAGACGTCCCCTGCTCAAATTTGACGCCTTTCCTACGGAGTAAGTTCAAGGGCGCCGCTCTGTTAGCGAAGTTAGAAATAAATATCCTGAAGAAATTCACCATGCCAATGAACCTGGCAATACCTTTGATGTCCTTAGGAGTTTTGAAATCACGGATGGCCTGTGTTCTAGAATGATTAATATCAACACCCCCGGGTGACACAATATGCCCTAGGAATGACATGGCAGACTTAGCAAAAGCAATCTTACACAACTTCACAGTTAACCTTGCCTTCCTAAGGCGATTAAGGATCTCTTTCAGATGATCTAGATGTTCATCAAAGGTCTCAGAAAATACGACGACATCATCAAGATAATGGTATAATTATTCGAATTTGATGTCGGGGAAGACCCTGTCTAGCAGTTTTGTAAGCACAGCTGCTCCCGTGAGGAGCCCGAAAGGCACGCGGTTGTACTCATACAAGTTCCAATCCGTGGCAAACGCTGTCAGATGTTTGGATTCTTCGGCTAGAGGGATCTGGTTATACGTCTGATTAAGGTCTAAGATACTGAAGAACTTAGCTTTAAGAAACCATGAAAAACAAGCGTGAAGGTCGGGAAGGGGCACAGAATGTAACACCACCTTCCAATTTAAAGCCCTATAATCAATCACAGGCCTGAAGCCATCTTGGGGTTTCGGAACTAGGAAAATAGGCGATGAATACCCCGACTTAGAGGGTCAAATAATACCATCCTTCAGCATTTGGTCGATGATCTCCTTAAGAGCCTTCTTTTTAGGAGGAGAAAGCCTATAAGGTTGGAACCTAACTGCGATCGAATCAGTAACCTCAATCTTGTATTCGATAAGGTCAGTAACACCAAGAGTATCGGAGAAAACATCTGGAAACGACTGACACAACTTACGAATACTCTCAGCCTGCTCCTCAGGTAGATGTCTAAGATCTAACATCTTATCCTGGGTAGGCGAAACAGATGAACATGACACAGAATTACATTTTAGTAAGGGGATATTGAAATTACTAGCAAATTTGAAAGTGCACGACTTGCTCTGAATGTCGAGCACTAGACCAGTAAAAGACATGAAATCCGCCCCTAATGGGGCAATACAAATGCTTAGCTACAAACAGTTCAACTTTCCAAGTAAATTTAGCAATCGTAATTTTGGCGAAGATGAAATCTTAAATTTCTACTGGAGAACAGTTGGCCGAAACGCATTGAACCGAAGAGAAACGATAATCCGAAAATTTACAGATAGACTTTAATATGGAATACCATTCAGCAGAAATAATGGAACACGCACTCCCAGAGTCTAATAGAGCTGTAACAGGTTCATTATTCAATTATTTTGAGAAATGGCACAAGTGCGGGTGTCTCCGCCGCAATCCTAAGACACTTTTTGGGACCTTCGAATGATAAATTGGACGAGCCCTGAATTTTCCCTGAGCTTTCGTCGGGTTTAACAGGGGCTGAGCCTGAAGACGGTGAGCACGTCGACTCAGCCGATGCCACTAGTCACTTTTGATTATTGGCTTTGGTGGAAGTTGCACCAGAAGTTGAGCAGAAGGAGGTGCTATTAATGTTAGGGCAATTCTTGGCAATGCGATTAAATGAGCCACACTTGAAACATTCTTGAGATGACCCTGCTCCGTTCTTTGTCCCGCTAGATATAACCAAAGGGCACTTGTTCCGGAGATGATCTGCCGACCCGCAAGCATAACATTTACAGATTGTGAAAGTTCGGCATGGTGGAGGCCGAAAATTACTTGAGGACGGAGGGGGCTCCTTCGCGACACGTAATGTGTCGGCATACCGAACTTCTTCGGCTGAGGCAGCCATAGCCTCCAATTCGACAAAAGTTTGAGGACGCGACGCAAAACACAGATATGACCTGTAGGGTGGTGAAATCCCTTCCACAATGGCCTGCACGATTTGATCTTCTGGGGAATAAAGAGCAAATACCCTTGTGTAAAATTTAATATCCTGATGAAGTCGGCCAGATTTTCATCCAGTCGCTGTACTCTGTAATAGTACTTCTGAATTAGTGATGACTTAGCTCGAGCCGGAATGAAATTAAGTAGAGGGGATTTGAGGACTCTGGACCAGTATGGACTCTGGACCAGTAAGGAGACTGGACCAGCCGCAGCCTCTGCTCATGCGCGGGGCGCGCTTCCCTCCCCTGCGCGGGCCTCTCACTTGGCAAGGCGCGTGTGGAATGTTAACTACACATACTCGGAGGTCAAGAGGTAATTATTTCTTGAAAGGTATGGGCAAGGTGCTGTGACTGGATTTGCTTTAAAAGGTTACTTGCTGGAGTAGCTTTCACTGGCTAAGTGGGTCAACCACATGTGGAATGAGAACAACACACTTAGAGGTCTTTATGTAAGAGGAAATTAATTTCTTGAAAGGTTACTCTTGCGGGCAAGGTGCAGTAACTATGTGCCAACTGGATTTGCTTTAATAGGTCACTTGCTGGTGAAAGCTGAACAGGATGTTCGTTTATGTAAAAATGAACCCTCCCTCCTCCTTTACTGTGGGTGAGGGGAAAACACTAAGGAGTGGTACAGTGCAGCTGTTACTAGGCAAGAACCGCTTTCGAACTTGTTGAAGGTTATCTCTGTTACAAACAGGATGTCTATTGTAGGTTGTAATTTCGAGTGAAGGTGAACCAGTGACAAGTCCAGCCTACTGGTGAGGAGTGAAGGTGGTGGCAGGGAGTATTTAAGGAGCAGAGCACAACATGAAAACTATCATCTAGTTGGAAGAGTTCTCTACTACTACTACTGCTTTTCTTTCCTCTTCAGTAAGTGTAAGTTTATTTAGTTTGTTAATTTTAAAAAGATATAGCAGCTTCAACATAATGGATATGCTAATGAAATTAAACAAAATTGCAAAGGCACCACAATTTCATAATAAACTAATCGAGTTGCAAATTAACCATCAATTTAAGGTTAAAAAGCTGCGAGCGGTAGAAACAGGATTTGGGAGGAAAATAATCGTTGATATAGAAGGGGAAGATGAGGAGACTGTGAGTGTTTTCCTGCCGGCGCAATTCTCAAAACTTACAGCAGAAGAAATAGAATAAATAAATTCAATAAAAACAACTTGAAAATGATGTACAAAGGCATGGAGAGGGTCTACCATCAAGTGTGCTTCCTACAGTAAAATGTCAACAGTTACAACAATTATTTTAACTAAGTAAGTATGCAGATAGTATTTTTGGTTCATATATATGTAATTTGTTTCACCGTATTTTGTATAATTGTTTTGTTAATTGAAAATAGTATGTGGTGCTTCTTTCCAGGTTCGTGGTGGTGATATGATGAAGTGGAAGAAAGTTGAGATTAAACCAGGAACTGAACATCAAGCATATCCAAGCATACAGAGTCGTCGTCTGCAAGTACATCGTGAGGAGGATGTGGTCGCTACTTCGCAGCCTGTTGAAGATGAAGCGGGACAACTGAGCGCGCGACAACAACAAGAAGTGAGTGCTAATTGTATTGAACTATGGAACAGAGGGGCCTCCCTTTTTAATTATACAGTATATGTGACGAACCTGAGTAAAGCTTACGAAAGCCAGCAGGAAGTGACAGCTGCTGTAGTGCGATTTCTTTTGACTGAATTTTCAAGTAGTGAACATTTTTTACTATTTCTTGGGTATAATATATTCGAAGAAATTTATAAAATTGAATTTTCCTTTTCTTCACAAGAATCGAATAACATTTCCTATTACCGGAATACATTGTTAGGGAAGCTTCAGGACGAGTTTCCAAGCGAAGCTGTTCACTGTTCACTCGATGTAGCAGGGAGTGACCTAGCTCGTTGGTTATACTGTGTAATGACGGATTACATTCTTGATAAGTCGTTGCTACAGCAACTGCTGGACTTGTCTTGAGATCGCAGAAAAATTTAGCACCAAAACGTAATTTTTTTAGTCATGGAGTTTCCTTCGAGCAAACGTAGAAAATTAGACATTAATTTACAGACAGATGAAGATGCGGGAAAAATGCAATCTCATTTTGATAGAGCGTTTCAACGCATTCGTTAGTTTATGAGGGAGGTAAATGGATCAATATTAATTTCATGTCGGTTCGAACCTAGCGAGGAGCGAGAAGAAGCTCAGTTCGAGCTGATTGAAAATTTTAACGAGCTAGAGGAAATGCGTAATCGGATGTTAGAAATTTATTTTCACGCTCGCACTGTTAATGCGCTAACTTTTCAGATAGAAGATTTGTCTGCTTTTCAGTGTAAACAAATCGAGGAAGCTTTTCGGCGCAGAGTGTACACACTAGCGGTGGAAAATGTTAACAATGATTTCTTACTTCCCGAAGAGTTCCTAGATAAATCTTACGTATGGTTTAATAAGTATGTGAAGAAAGCACTTAACACACAAGCATTAAAAGTAAATACCGTTCTCTGCACACAACATGTTCTTCACGATAAAATCGATAACAAATATTTTCATTCAAGGAATGCTGAAATTACCGAAGGTACTAATTTAAGTGAATGGTACAACGAGCATGTAACTAAACCGATTCTGAAAAAATTATCAGAGTTCGAGGCTCGTGATTCGGGTTGGTCTCTGCTACGAATTCGCGAATTGTGGATAAACATTAATAAAAATGTAGGTTTTCACGTTGGCAAGTCGCCAGCTAGTTTAACGTTGCCTACAGCAATTAGAAACAAGAAAGCAGTTATTAATCTGCAGAACACACGAGATGCTTGCTTTGCGTGGAGTGTAGCTGCTGGCTTAGTTCCAGCTAAACATCATGTAGATCGCATTTCTTCGTATCCACATTATAATGAAATTTTAAATTTAAAAGGCATACCAATCCCGATTGAAATGAGATACATGAGAAAATTTGAAGAACAAAACGAAATCTCCGTGAATGTATTCGGAGCGCAGTATGACGAGAACAACTGGGTGTGCATAGGACAGAAAGAAGACAAAAAAGAGTTTACCCTTGTACCTTTGTACATTTCACATAAAACGTGCGAAAAGAAAGTTGATCTTCTAATGCTTCAGATTGACGACAGTGAGAAGTATCACTTTTGTTTGATTAAGAATCTTCCACGTCTTGTGCGCTCATCTCTTACGAAGAACCGCAGTAGAATATATATTTGCAGACGGTGTTTCTCTTACTTCCGCAATGAGGAAAAATTAACTTTGCACAGTAATGACTGTATACAATTTCCGGTGGGCAAATGTATAATGCCTTCAGATAGAGAACGGCTAGTGTACTTTGCAGAGTATAAGGTTAAAGAGACAGTGCCTTTTATTGTGTATGCTGACACAGAATGCATACTGAAACCTGCGTCTACTTGTTTTCCAAATGATAACACGTCGCATTCAACTCCAATTCACGAACATGTGCCATACAGCGTAGCATATTATTTACACTGTAGTTTTGACACAGATTTGTGCTCTTTCAAACTCTATCGAGGTAGTGATTGTGTTAAATGGTTCGTAGACGAGATGTATAACTTAGTGGACACGCTTGCGCCCTATTATTTTGAAACGAATCCGATGTTACCATTGATGTTGAGCAAGAAAATAAATTTCTCTCGTCTACATTATGTCACATATGTGAGAAGGAAATCGCAGATAATGAAATTAAAGTTCGCAATCATTGTCATTTAACGGGTGTCTGCAGGGGGTCAGCACATCAATCGTATAACTTACAGTATCGTAAAATTTCTATCTTGCCGGTAGCATTCCATAATTTGACAGCCTATGATGGTCATTTTATAATTAGAGAACTGCATAGGAAGGGAGGGGATGATGTGACAATTCTCAGAGCGAACATTAAACTATTACCAGTGAACATGGAGCGATACAAAGGATTTTCAAACTTCATACGTTATAACCAAAGACAATGTGTTGAACTAAGATTTATAGACACAACTTTATTCCTTTTTCGCTGGATAAAATGTCACTATTACTTAGTGACGAGTTAAAGCTTGTAACGAGACGGTATTTCACCGATGATTTACAGTTTAAACTCGCTTCTAGGAAAGGGATATTTCCATACGAATATGTTACTAGTATGGAGGTGTTAGACGACACTAGTTTACCGCCAAGAAGTTCATTCTTTAGCTCTTTAAAGAGTGAAACTATTTCGGAAGAAAACTACGCGTTTGCTCACCTTGTTTGGAATAAGTTTAACTGTAAATCGTTGGGTGAATATTTTGATCTTTACTTGAAAATCGATACTTTACTCTTGGCTGATGTATTTGAAAACTTTAGATTAAGTGGAAAAGATACATATGGTATTGATGCCGCTCATTTCTACACGGCACCGTCTATGACATGGAGTGCTATGAAAAAAATAACAGCTGTTCAGCTAGAATTACTTCAAGATGTCGACATGCTGCAGTTTTTCGAACGCTCCATACGCGGTGGTAATGTGCAATGCGTTACGCGGCATGCAGTAGCAAATAACAAGTACATGTTAACATACGATGAGTCCAAACCGGAAGCATACATAATGTACTTTGAGGATAACAATTTGTATGGATTCGCTATGCAACAGTTTCTTCCAACGGGCGGCTTTCAATGGGTAAAGAACGTCGAGAATTTAGACATTATGAATGTAGGAGATGAAGAAGATGTTGGGTTTATGGTAGAAGCTGATTTAATCTACCCCTCAGAACTTCATGACAAACATGCCGATTATCCATTGTGTCCTGAAAAATCTACGAAACTCTTTACAACAAGGAACGGTATGTTCTTCATTATAGGCTATTAAAACAGTGTGTAGAATTAGGTATGAAAGTAGCTCGCATTTACAGAGCGATTCAGTTTAATCCGAGCGCATGGTTAAAATGCTACATTGATTTGAACACAGAGAAACGAAAGTTAGCAAAAAATGAGTTCGAGAAAAGTTTCTATAAATTAATGAATAACGCAATTTTTGGTCGTTCATTAATGAACGTAAGGAAGCTGCGCGACGTTAGATGGGTCACACAGTGGGAGGGTCATTCTGGTGCACGTACGTTGATCTCAAGAGCAAACTTCAAACGTGTATGATTATCGAAATGAAGAAACTTCAAATTCTTCACAATCAACCGGTTTACCTCGGTGCTACGATTTTAGATTTGTCAAAAATGAAAATGAACGATTTTCACTACAACGTTATTTTAAGAAACACAGATTCAAACTCACAACTACTATACACCGACACCGACAGTTTGATATACAATTTTTCATTTGATATTTACGAGTTTATGAAGGAAAATTCAGTTTTGTTTGACACAGAAAATTATGATGAAAATAATCCTTTCGAAGTTGAAAGAAAAATTCAGGTGAAATATGTTTAATGAAGGATGAAAACGGTGGAAGTATTGTTGAAGAATTTGTAGGTTTGCGACCAAAGATGTATGCTATTAAGTTGTGTACAAAAGAGAAAGCTACATGTAAAGCTAAGGGTGTCAAAAAATGTTGTTGATCACCTTACAATTGATCAATATAGACGTTGTCTGTATGAAGGTGAACAAGTGACTAAACTACAAGTGTGCATTACTTCTACTTCTCATTCTGTGTTCACGGTTCGTCAATACAAACTAGCACTCACAGCTAATGATGACAAAAGATACATCACAGATAACAAAATTAATACATTACCTTTTGGACATTACAGTCTTGCAGAGAAAAGAAGTATAACCAATGTATAGCTATCTTGCATAGTAGGTTTGCTTTTTTGTAAGCACCTCCTCCACTTTCTCATCAGTTTTACCCTTCGAATGTAAAAATAATGTAATTTACTCTGTAGATAGGAGGAGAAGCTCTTGTTTCTTCTGTGTTTACTTTAATAAATTTTTTGAAACTTTTGTAATTAAGAAAAAATGTAATCTTACAGAATTTCAAACTAGATAAACATTTCACTCGCTGCTTCTTTTATTCAATGTATTGTACTACTTTCTCTTTTAAAGTGTATACTATTTTTTATTTTAAGAAACTGTTGTTTCTTCTGTATTTGATTAACAAAAAGAATTTCACTTGCTGTTTCTTTTATTCAATGTATTGTAGTGTATTTAGTGCACTGTATATTATTATACTGTAAGTTAACTTCCTATATATATATATTAAAGTGCATTGTAAACTTTTATTTAATCTTTTTTCTTTTCGAAAAAATAAATTCCAAACTAGATGATCAAAAGGTTGTTAAAAAGTTTTTTCTTTCAACTATCCTGCGCTGCCTCTCCTTTTATTCCTTGTACTCTAACTAAAGTAGGAGTAGGAGAATGAGAAAAAGAGAACATATTTCTTTTTACAATCAAATTTATTGAATGAGAAACTACAGAGGATTTTTTAATATAAAATTTTTATTGAATTTTTGACTGCCACCACGAGGAGAGACCTGCAGAGGAAAAAATTTAGTTGCTAGCAGAATAAAACCGAAAAAAGCAAGCAAGAAAAAAGGATAGTATTATATCTATATTTTTTCCTTTACCTTAATAATTGTTGAATTAGTATTGATATCAAGCTCGAACGTTGTCGTTGTTAGCTCCTGAATCCTGACAAGCATGGTGTAAGTTCGCCTTCAGATGATCTGGTAGATACTGCCAGAGTGTACTTAACTGATGTTATTCGTAAATAGATAATATGTTTTCAGGGAAGAAAGCCCACTCAAATTGATTGAATCTGCTCACACCTTCTTTCTTAAATTTGTTTAGCACTGAACACACTATTCTCATCACACCATCTGACGATTTTAGCCAACTATGAACTGCGTGAACGTTGAACATAGCACAGCTGCCTGAATGTCTTGCAACGTGTGGTAAATGACGCGGACAGTCAACGGGGAAACACTCGTTACGCATTGTTCTTAAATCAGGTACACCTTCTATAGTGTTCAAGTCAATTATGCATGTACGAGGATACTCTCGCAGTGCTAATAGACGTAACTCATTAACACAGTTGCACACAACCAGATATTGGTATTGTTGTTCATTGAGAAGATTGAAAAACGACGTAAGCGTGAAATCTAAATTAGGTACACTCATACCTAACAGAGCAGTAGATAACACATATGTAGACGAATCTATATTACAACAGGCTATCTCGTAACCTCCAGTAGGTAACCTCTGAATGTCAACTATCACTCCTCTGGGTTTTGCACTCATGGTGTGCTTGATATCGAAGAACTGAAGCAGAAAATCCTCACTCTCTCGTTTATATACACTATTAGAAAAAAAAGGAAGAACTCGCGCAAGATTATTGGAAGAAAAATACTTCATTCGTTAGTGGTTTATAATTTATTATGCGATCATGAATAATAATGCAATGCAGAGTAGTGTTGGCTGGAATAGGTTCGTTTGTTTCAATTTCAACGCGAACATCTACAGAGGAAGATTTTATCGATTCTACCTGTTCCATGCAATTAATAACAACAATAGGGCAATGCGATTGAAATTCACTTCGTGATATATTCGGTTCGGAACGATTATCATCAAGCTGATAGTACGCATCACGAAACTTGACGAAAATATCATACAATTCACTGCAGTCACCATTGTTAAAATTAGCTACAGCCTTTTCATGGGGATAAAAGTTTGAATTTAAGAATACGCCAACGGATCGAATATTACAGTGATCGAACAGAGAAGAAGAAGCATTAATTTTCTTACGATCGGTTTGGAAAGCAAGCATAAAAATCTCGGTTTTCTATTTGTGACGTAGTCATAACAGTCCAATTAATTTTCGTTGAATTTGGAATAGTAGGTAACTCGTGATAACTCCACGATCGAAATGCTACAGGAATAGAAGGATTTTTTGGATTAACTTTATGCGTTTAACTTCTTCCTCGTCGGAGAGTATTAGAGTTGGTAGCTTTATATACATTTTTCATACTTTGACCTTAGCTGTTTCTTCCGCGTTGGCTGAAAACAGTGCACATTTGTCATCTCTAGAACGAATAAAGATAAATTCAAGTTTACAGTTTATGAATGGTTTCCTGTAGTCTTCAAATAAACCGCAAAGAAGACGCAGTGGGATAATTGCATGGAACAGCTTTGTAGTTGCGTGGGCAATATTAGCTTCGTTTGGTGGTGTAGAAATTGATGGAAAATAACCGGCATTTTGCAGCGCTAGCATTTCATTTTTAGAATAAGAGGCGAAAGTTTTCATAGCATTAGTCGTACCTACACGCCGAGTTCTTTCAATCTCTTTCCCATTCAATTCAACACGAATTCCGTCGAAGAGATTTGCTGCAAAGTTGTGATCGGGAGCGGCTGTAGCTGAAGGTGTATTATCTGCGCTTGATCTAACTATTTCACCTTCGATGTGCAGCTTCAGAGGGTAAAAAGATATGTTCTTGGTTGTGTACAGGAACTCGAATTTCATCGTTGTTTTCATATTTCGTGCCCGCATATGGATGATAACTCCTTACTTGTCGCCTGGCAACTCTGTTGTCAAATATAACTTTGTCCGTTACGTTGAACATATTTCTCGTTGATGTTACCGTGATTGTATACATAAAAAGAAACTAAAGTAGTTTTTAGTAGAGATATAGATTTATATGCTTTATCCTGTGGCAGTCGGTAGCATTGTAATGTGATTACACACGAAAAGAGAGTAATGTTACCTTGATTACACACGAAAAGAGAGTAAAGTAGTTTCTGTAGGAGAAATAGAACTTATAGTAGTCGGTAGCCTAGCGATTGTAAAAAGTCTTTATTTTTTGCGGTTAATTTGTTCTTGTCGCGTACACGATGAGATTGTTTTTAGCTATACTCTATATTTGACTACTCTGGCTGCTTCCTCTTTTAATCCTCGGTTTTTTGACTGGTTGTTGTAAATTACTACCATGATGTTGTTGTTCAACTGTTCCTTACTCGAATGATAGTACATAAGTGTGCGCTTTATGTTATATATGATTACTGTATTTTTACTGGACGAATAATTAACTCTACTGTTACATCCTCATTTTGTAAGTCGATTGGGTTTTCGAACTGATCTTCGAGTACGACTGATATATGTTGAATAACACTAGTGTTTACCGGTAAGAAGCTTATAGTTGACGGTTGAACTACGATAGGATAGCCTGCTGGAACAAGCGGTTTAAAATTGTATAACGAATGTGTTTGTTTACCATTGAGGTAGGAACCGGAACCTAACACGAGATTACAACATACGCGAATCGAGTTCACGTTATTAATTTTAATAATCTCCCCTGAAATATGTAATTTATTAGCTTCATATTTTTGTCGTGAAAATCCTAACAAATCAGCAATTGAATCGGAAACATCAAAGTCTACGTCTAGGTTTGAAGACATATTACAGCGAAGATAAGTATTTTCATAAGTAATAGTAATAAGTTTACTATCTCCATCTAGAGGGTCATTCTCCTCTTCGAGAATAGGAAAGTTGTTAATTATTGCTTCTTGAACTAGAGCTCCTATTTCCGAAAAAGTATAACTACCTTCCGGTAATGTGAGTACAGTTGTTTTGTCTCCCTTCATTTTAATACCAATCTGGTTATTTGTGCTATTAACGCTCACGTTACCTATTTCATTCAGCTGCGATTCATGGTTAGCATATTTCTCATATACATTTAACAGATAACCTAAGCTACTACCAACACTGTTCGATACATTGAAATCAATGTCAAACGGAGAATGCATAGTAGGTTTTTTGTTAATAGTCGAGATAAAAAACTAAGTTTTGGAGTGTACTCCCGCAGAAATAGTTTTACATTTTTAGTAGTTAGCAAACTTTCTACTTTTGCCACGAGATCTTCGAATTCATAAATACCTTCTACCACACTCAAAATAATTTTTTTACCATTCAAATATATGGCAAACTTATTATTTTTTATAGTGACATTTCGAATACTATTAGATGTAAATAGTGCGGCAAGTCCTATTTCATAGAAGGAAGCTCTATTCAAATAAATCGGGGTTTCTAATACTACATCAATCTTCGAGCCTCTACCCTCGAGTGTAATCCGTCTTTCATATGGCATCGTGCACACTGAACACAAATACTAATGTCGTGCTGTATTTATACAGTATAAAAATAGTAAACACAGATGACCACAAATTGATGAATTAAAAGTTTGATAAGAATGAAAATTATACTGAATTTAACAGTTTTTTAATATTCTAATACCTCTTTAGGGGGACGTACATTACCAAAACTATCGAAGTAGTACACATACGCACCTCGTTTACTGAACGCAACCCAGTGCGAACCAGATTTACTTATCGGATCTAAATTCAAAATACAACTCTCATTTTTACGAGAAATTTTCGGTAACGTATCTCGCATAAACGCACCTCTGAAGTAGGGAATTTTTAAACGAAGTGCGTAACGATATAGATCTATGTTAGATAATGCTCTATTCGGCAGGCCTTCCATTATCTTTTGTATGCTGGAAGATTTAAGTAAAGGCCCTTTCCTTTGTTTCGAGTAGAAAGCCCTTTCCCACGCATCGCTTCTAGCATTCGATTGTGGCGTTTCATTTCTTTTAATTCTTCCTGTGCGGCTTTCGCCTTGTTTACTGCCGATGCTATGCCCGCAGCTCCACTTGCTAGACCGCCCAAGCCCGACAAGGCTGCAAATATCGGAAGGAGTGGAATAAAACCACCTTTCTTTTTTTACAGCATGCTGTTTTTTTTGGTTTTACACGTTCTCTTCGATGTTTTGATTTTCTTCTTCGTCTACCCCCACCTACTTTAGATTTCGCTTTCATAATACCCGTAAATGCTAGTGCAGCTGCTCTTTCTCCTAATGATGCGTCCTGAGAGTTTACACGAGACCAAGCCTTAGAGGCTAAGATTTCATCTGCTTCTTTGCTTCTGTTCCGATCTTTGTATGTAGCATAAGCGATATCGTGTTCTTTACATGCCTTATCTAATAGATTTATTCCTTGATCACCACGCTTAATTCGTTTTTCTAACTTTGTCCCAGGTCCACAAAATTCCTAACCTGGAATGTGCAATTCTACTGGTAAATTATCTATAGCTTTATTAAGAACTTTGCCTATTATTCCTCCCTTCCCTACTCGTTTACATGGAGCTGCTACAACGTTGCGTCTTCGACGCAGCATACTCAAATAAGAGCTCCTTCTAGCAAGTGTGTTATTATATACGATGTACATTTTTAAACGATGTGCAACTGTTGAGTACTAAAATGTATGAAGGTTATTTTTATTCTTTTTTTGAAGGTAGGAAGATATTTATATAAATAAGAGAGACATTTTTCTGCTCTCCTCATTTTACAACGACGTGGCGTACATTCCTCGTCCGTTAAATTTAAAATCTGAGGTAGATCGGTAAAGGACTTTCGCTAGATGGCGTGTACAGTGGACAGATCCCGTAAGTTTAGCTAAAGCTGGATTTTACTACACGGGATACCTAGACGCAGTTAAATGTATTTTTTGCGGAATCGAATTATTTTCGTGGGAAAAAGATGATGATCCGTTAACAGAACACATAAAATGGTCACCTTCTTGTCGGTATATGAGGGGTTGTGAAGTTGGCAACATATTATTAGATCACTATAACAGGACAGCTCTTCCAGCACTTCTTAATACTACGTGTAGTGTGAGGCACGAACCATTTTGGAACTAGATAAGTAAAACAGAAGGTAAAAAAGTTCATGTTTATTTAGTAATCAACAATAACTTTGATAAAAAGAAATCCACTGTACGTGTTGCTCTTGTGCACTGGATCGTTGAAAATTATTATCAACGAAAGAAAGTGATGGTAAAGGCAATAAAACAATCGTTATCTTTACCTGTTGCAAATCTGAACGACACAAAACGTTCAGTAAGAAAGAAAAACAAACATAGTAAACTGTTACCGGACACAATACGCGGTATCATATGCGATCCATCGAATGCAGAGAAGACTAATGTAATGATTAATTTGTTATTGCAACCAAACGGGTTACGTTTTGAGAATGTGTATGTTTACTCAAAATCATTGTCACAGAAGAAATATATTGAGCTAGAAAGCTTTTAAAATGTATTAAAGAAATAAAATGTGAGTTTTACTCTGATCGTGAGCAAGTAATACCGCCAGAAAAAGCTCAAAGAAATTCTGTTTTTATTTTTGACGATGTAGCAAGCGACAAACAGCAGCACATGAAAGACTACTTTAGTAGAGGTCGACACCATATCGTGGATGTTTTTTACTTATGTCAGACCTATTCCTGCATTCCTAAACAACTTGTTAGAGACAACGCTAATTTCATTATTCTGTTTAAACAAGATGCAAGAAATCTTCGTCATGTCTACGACGATCACGTGAACACCGATATGAGTTACAACCAGTCCACTGATTTATGTTATCGTTGTTGGTCGCAGTCGAAATTCAGCTTTCTCGTTATCGATAAGTATAGCGAGATAAGCAAAGGTCGATATCGAAATGGATTCGATATATTTTATGTGATATAAATACGACAGTGTATGCATTAACGAACTCATTTTCGAATTGTTGAGTAGAGAAAGAACATCACGATGGCATCAAACAACAGAACCAGTAACGTGTATGTAACGCGACCATCATCACGACATGATATTGCTACTAAATCATATGTAGATGAAAAAATGATGGTTAAAACAAATTACGTAACATCAACATCTGACGGAAAATTAAGTATTCATGGTAAACGTTTAAAGAACGTCGGCAAGCCTATAAACATGGAGGATGATTGTAATAAAAATTATGTGTTAAAAACCGTTAAGGACAGTATTAATAAAGAAGAAATACAACGTGACATTTTAGATCTAAAATGAAATACATGACATATGTGAACTAGAAGAGGATGCAGTTGATGTTAAGAACAAAAGGCTGAAAGGAAAAGCTCCAGCAACGAATGGAAACGAAGCAGTTTCGCTTGACACAATGCGTACGCACACTAACCATGTGCAGAGAAATTTAGAGAAACGAGTTAACGACGTTTCTGCACGCATAGAATATGTTGATTCTCTTTTACGTGAACAAGATGCAATTTCGCTTTTATTTTTAGAAAAGCATACAAAAGGTAGACTACTACAACTGAATGACGATGGATCGATAGATATGCAAAATAAACGAGTAACAAACATCGGCAAACCTATTCATTCGACGGATGCGATTAATAAAGCATATCTGGAAAAACATTCAGCAGCGCGTGAAGAACTCGAAAAACTGAAGAATGAAATAAGCAATCAACAGAAACTAAACGTTGATGTGGGTGGTACTTTGAGTATGGAAAATAAGCGAATTACTAACGTACATAATCCGTTAAATGAGAAAGATGTTGCAAATAAAATCTTTGTAGAACAGTATGCAGCTGCGCGGAGAGAAGTTGACGAGTTAAAACTTGTCATATCTAAACTTCAAAAAAATTCTCTACCAGTAGAATCTAACGGAGAATTAAATATGAAGAACAAACGAATTACAAATGTTGATTCACCTATCCACGAGCAAGATGTTGTTAACAAACAGTATTTAGAAACGTTTGCTACTGCAAAAGAAGAGTTTGAAGTGATGAAAAAGGAACTGCACAAAAAACCAAGAAAAGCTCTTTTTCAAATTAACAGTCTACCGTCAAATCAGTCACCAATATATATGCTACAAAACTGTCGTCTTATGTATAAGCTTCCCTACACGGGTACACTTACACCGTTAACAGTTTCACGTGGTTCTCTGGTATATGCGAGGATTAATCACGTGAACAATCCAATCGAATTAGAAGTAGGTACACCAATTGCTGTAAAGGAAGGTGATGAAATTCAATTCCGCCTAAAAATCCAGAACAATGGAATACTAACGATCTTCCGCTCCATATACTCTTTGAATATACTATATATGAGTAAAACAATAGACGTTACACTTCAGTTTTAAAAATGCAGGCGAACATAGTGGAAAAAAGTCGTGTAAAGGATAAACTAGCAAAATAAAGAAAAGATGTAAAAAAATATAACTCTCTTAAAGCAGATATGGCTTTAAACCAACTAAAGTTAGAAGAAACATTTAAACCAATAACTGCACCATTAAATAAACTACAGCAGCTTACAGTTAACTCGAATGGATTAAATGCAAAGAAAAATCGAAAATTAAATAGTTATATAAGTGATGAAGAAGAAGAATCAGAAGAAGAAGAAGCTCTGGACGGAAAGGTTACATCTCTCCTGAAAAATTATCTTAACCCACAATTGAGACACAGAGTTGATAGAATATTCGGGGTTCGAGTAGTTCATGGAGAACACTATTTAGGAAGTAAAAAAGTACTGTTTCGCGATAACAATCTTATAATTGACAATTTTAACTGTCCTTTAACTGAAGGTCTCCTTGAATTAATATTTCAGAAAGATCCGGACGCACAGTTGTATGATGATAATGATCTGTCAGCTTACAGTCATACATTAAATTACACTAACGTGCACAGGAAACAGTATGACGCAGGCAAACCAATGAGAGGCACAAAATCGCTCAAATTTCAAAAAATTATCAAGCCATTCGTAGAAGATGCAAAAGTGAAAAAAGGAAGGATCACAGCAAAATTTGTAAGTGTACACAAATACAAACGTACAGGAAGAGGATCAAAAGTAGCTAAGTGGAAAAATGAACAAAGAAAGAAGATCGAATTAGTTCATTGGAATGATCCAAACAATCTAGTGGAGAGACTGAAAAAGTTAATAGCATCTAGAAGTGCTGGTCATTCGTCACACGAAAACGAAATCTTGTCAATCGAAGAAGAACTTCGAAAGTCGAGGTACATCGAATAAATGAACACTGTGCGGTGGGACGAACTTCCGTTCGCAAATATATTTAAAGCGGTTAGATTCTCAAAGGATATTTCAGTAATCTATGAAATTGGATGTGAAGACAGAAGAAGCAACTGGCAACAACTGGCTATAGATCGACTGCGATTCAAGAAAAGAATAGACGACACAGAACGAATTCTTTTACCTATACTTTATGAACAATATCAGAGAAGAAATAGCGAAAGAACTCCACGCTCCAGTGAGAAAGAATTTTGAAAGACGGAGCGTTATTACCCTCGGAAGAGATGATTTACATCAAGCGGATCTTGTTGATATGTCTCTGTTTTCGAAAGTTAATAGTGGATATAAATACATGTTAACTGTTATTGATGTTTATTCAAAGTATGCCTGGACTGTTCCACTTAAAACAAAAACAGGAAACGAAGTAGTGGAGAATATGGAACGCATCTATTCAAAATGTAAACGCTATCCAAAACATCTGCAAACTGACAGGGGAAAAGAATTTTATAATAAGATTTTTCAACAGTGGATTACAATAAGAAAAATTAAACACTATTCGACAGGGAGCAGCTTGAAGGCAAGCGTAGTTGAACGCTTCAATCGAACACTGAAGCAGTGGATGTGGAGGAAATTCTCGGCGTGTGGATCATACCACTGGCTTCGCATGCTACCAAAACTATTAGATGAATATAATAATCGAAAACATCGTACGATTGGTATGAAAACTATAGACGTCACAAATAATCTACAACAACTTGCCACTGTGTACAAATTACGGGAAATGAAGAAAAAGAAGTCTCCTTATCCACCAAAATTTAAAGTAGGTGACACAGTACGAATAAGTAAAATTAAGCGATATTTTACAAAGGGCAAAGGAGTAATGAATTATTTACTGTAAGAAAAGTAAAAGAAACATCACCGAGAACTTACTTGCTTCACGACTATCAAAATAAACCAATATATGGAGCGTTTCATGAACAAGAACTGCAGAAGACAAAACATCCTAAAATATACCTCATTTAAAAAATTTTAAGAAGAAAGAACGACAAGGTTTTCGTATCATGGCTAGGATTCTACGCCACGCATAATTCATGGATTCCGAAAGAATATGTATTCTAAAAAAATCAATAGTAAGTACGCTAGTATAATATATTTTTAATTTTTTACTCTAATGTCTGATAGATTTACCATCTTAATTGTTGCAGACTTCCCTTGCTCAAGAAACAGTGCTGTTTGTTTTGTTGATGGCAACGTTGGACATTACCTCAAGCAAGAAGATATTTTCACCTCAACTCTGCATAATTAATTCGAAACATTTGTATAACATGTATCATAATAAATTATATTAAACAAAATTTAACTAAAGATAACCTCTTATAATTTTTTAAATAAAAAATTTAACTCCCTTCTTTCTTCCTACTCCTTTACGTATCTGTGTTAGTGCGACGTAAAAAAGTCTCTTTAATTAGATTGTCTGCCTAAGAGCAGAAAAGAAAGCAAGATAAATAAAATATATTTTTGCACTCACCTATAACGGTTCAAATAAATTAAATTCTCCTCCTCCTCCTCCTCCAGGATATCTCACTTCTTATTCTTCTACTATATGGAAAGAAAAAGTTAATGTAAAATTAAAATCTTTCGCAATCCTACAATAGACGATGTCTTGTAATTAAAAAAGTTAAAACTCACCAAAAATATCACCGTCACTTCCCTAATCGTCCATTAACTCTCTTAGCTCAGCTATCATAGCGTTTCAGGAAACAAGCTGAATTTGTGTATGAACAATAGATGAAAGTTCGGACTCTTCGTTAGTCAATTGTCGCATTCTATTAACAATCGCTCTTTCAAATGCGCCCTGTATTTCCAATATATTGTTTATTTCACACATTTCTTGTAATCTAACTACTTCCTGTAGCGCTAGAAGAGTTTGTTGTACAGATGGCATTTCAAAAGGTGTTTGAAACTGTAACGTACTTACTGCAAGCGATTCGCACTATATATACCCGTTCTAATGCCAACATGTAATTTGGAATAAAAAACTAGTTTCAAAAAACCAGCTTGGGTTCCACATCTGCTGCGTGGCGTGCGCACTTTAGTTTACGCATTCTTTTTCGTAGCCTGAGGAGATGAAACTGCGGTCGAAGATCGACCATGACCGCTAACGACCGCGAAAGCTGCTTGCAGGACACATCGGGGATAGATGTACAGTGCAAAGCAACGTTCTGCTTCAAACATATTTGTATAATATTTTTACACACACAATAAAGTCGCGTCTGGTAATATAATGTGAGATTATCTTACACCTAGCATTAACATTTTTTATAAAACAATCGAATTCACTCACATCTTTAGTTAGCTAGCTAGATGAGTGCAAGTTCGATCCTCCTCGTTGTCAATCATAAAATAATTATCTCTAGTTCCCTATTATCACACTAGGCAACTGCTAAGGGAAGTATACCTTAAAGCTAACTGGACTAAACGACATGTCGGTGTGACGTAATGTTAATTGTAGCACGCTATTTAAAAAAGTGTACGAATAAATACTAAGGTTTTGTTGTTGTTGGCAGCAGTGTGTGTGTGTCATCAATCGTGGAACAACAAGTAAAGAATAAGTATGGTGAGAAGAAAAGCTGTAGCAGTAACATACAGTGTAAATGTGAACTTTGTACACCAAATATTAAACCGGATCCTCTACGTACAATATATTTTTCACCAGTAAGTGAGGCTATTGCATCATACTATACACATGGCAGTTTACTTCGCATGCCACAACATTTAATTAATTATCTACCATCTGGGTTTCTCTCAACATATGCAGCTAAAGATTTAGATGACGCATGGGAGAAACTTCCCTTCTACACGAAAACAAAACTAGAAATTGCGGTTTGCACTCGATGTACGAGACATTATTGCTACAGAGGAGAAGATGAAGTTGACAATTTTGACAGCCCGAATCCAATGATTAAGGACTGTGAGGCATGTAAGAAAGAATTTAAACATGTATTTTGAACTAACAGGTAAATAAAACAGTGTGATGTTCTACTTATTAATCGAGTTGCTTGAATAATTCTTCCTAACCTATATTTGCAGAAACATATGTTATGTTTTTCACCAAACACATAGTAAAACCTCGATTTCTTCCCCCACTGCAGAATTTTTGTTTCCTATCATCAAAGGACCTACCTGTGTGGGTGTCACAAATTATAGCTTTTACCCACATACTGTCCCAAGTCAGAGGTTAATTAAGGAATAATTCGTAATATTTTATTTTAAAAAAGCCATGCTTTACAGTTTTTTCAACCAATATTTCTGCTACGTGGCAGTGCGTTCTTCTTTTGTTTTGTCGAACACTGTCGTGTTTAATGTCTTTGATAACCAAAGTTCTTTGCTGTCGTTTTTTTTCTACGTCATTTAATTCGCAGTCAATTCATGTAGCCTAACTGAATCATTAAACGATTTTATTATTTCTTCTTCCGTGCTAAACATATATATTCCATATAATTTTTGATAAGATAGCAGATCATGTGTTAGCCTAACTAATTTATTAGTTCAGAGATCATAATGCATTTTTTTAAAACAAAAAATATTTGTGTTAGCCATCTTGGACAAAGATAAAAAGAAATCACAGACATGACACTCTCATGTACGGGCTGTTTGACCTCGAAGAGTACAAACAGTTGACGACGTATCCAACAAACAAAAAATTACGAGCTGTTTTTTGTTTTATTCCGTATGTAAAAATTCATACTATCGCGTTCGTAACGACGGAATTTCTTAATCAACCTCTGATTTCAGACTTTATCTGAGATTTTTTATTTGTTTTAACTAGTACAGTGATATTTTATGGATAGCATTTATTGATGTAAGGTTAGTAAACAATGCGTTTATCTATCGTCAAGAATTACAGCTAGATGTGCATCCTAACAACATCATGAACGGCTTGTGAGAGCTAATCAAGGATGAAAAATAATTAAAGGTAAGTAGTCGAGAAAAATATTATTATTATTTAATTAAACTAAGCACTTTTGTGTCGACCTTCACTCATCTCCAGTTGGCTAGAGTCGTTAGTGGTTAACCTTCAACAGACAGCAAAGCAGGAGGAGAGGAGCAATTCTTTTTTACAAAAAACCCACATCCTGTTCACCTTTCGCCAGCAAGTAACCTTGTAAAGCTAATCCAGTTGCTGCAATTATTTCACATGTAGCTGCCCCACCTTGAGCAGTGAGAGGCACTCCAGTATGTAACTTTTTAGAAGCAAATCTACTCACAGGACCTTGCCCCAACACCTTTCAAGAAATATTTACCTCTTACATAATGACCTCCGGGTAGGTGTAGTTAACATTTCCTATATCTAACATGCTGATTTATGTCTTTCCTGACACCAACATAATTACATAGGCAAGTAGAAACTTTTTTGGTAATTAAACTAAGCAGTTAATTACACTCAGTACAGTTTTTTTTTAAATCAAGCTACTAGAAGAGTAAGGTTAATAGTTAACTTATTTTGCTCTTACAATACCCTTCAGTGAAAGAAATTCAATCACGCACCATAACAAGTGTTGTTAGCTATCATACCCACCTAGGCTTAGCAGTAGAAAGCTACCGCAAGGAGGACATTCCACACTTGTTTGTAGCCTTGACAGCAAGAGGGCCCCCCTCCGTACAAGAAAGTACATTCCCCACGCGCCTTGGCAAGTAAGAGGCGCCGTTAGGGAGGGAAGCGTACGGGCATGCGCAGAGGCTGCGGCTGGTCCAGTCTCCTTACTGGTCCAGAGTCCTTACTGGTCCAGAGTCCTCAAATCCCCTCTACTAAATGATCTAGCAGATGGGCGTGGAATTCTTATACAGAGGATTGTTCAGCTATGGCTCTGACTATTTTGTCTGAAGGGACACCAATGGAGTAAGGGTAAATCATCTGAAGAATTTGAGAAGGGGAAAGCGAAAACACAAGAGCGTGATCCTGAAACTCAACTAAAAATCGTAAAAATGGAATGACATCGCTAGTAGAATTGACCGAGAATTTAGAAGTAACATAGGCAAAGGATGAGGCAAACTAATAAAGCCCGGTGACATAACAGATAATGGCCTGGTCGGTGAAGAGTCTTCAGAGGCAGCGCTGTTTAAAACGAAAGGTGGAATCGAATTACGCCGATCAGACTCATTTCCTAATGGGGCAGACGTCTGTTGTGTAGCCACAGATTTTCTACTTCCTTCACCCTTGGAAGAATCCTCCTCATTAGCTACGTTTACAACCGTGGCTTGATCGGCCTTGGGAGGAGCTGTCCCAGTTAACAACTGACTATCTTTACTGTACATTTTAGAAAGGTGTTCTACAAGAGTACTGGCCTCTTTACCCTGAAGTTCATTTAACATAAGAGACAATAGATCGCTCACCCTGTTATAAAAATGGTACAATCTACCCTGTACTCCTTTAAGTTGGTTTGAAGATGGATCACTTACTTCAAAAAACTAACTACAGATGCCAGCTCAGTAGTGTTGTCAGTGATGGTGGACAGAGCCTAATCAATATCCTTCTCTCCCAAGGTTGGGAGACTAATAGGTAATTCTAATGACTGTTTCAGCTTGGTGGTATCAGCCGCAAGCGTGCCTCCAGACAGAACATTTCTAATAGCTAATTCACAAATCAATTCCTCCTTGCGCAAATAGCCGGGATGGAGGGCTTCGCGATGGCCGGACATGATGGCAAAAGATTTTGGAAAAGAAAATTCCAGCGACTGAGAAAATTGTGAGAGTACAAATCAAGGATTATGTTTAGCCGTCAAAAGGGGCTTAATTGAGACCCATTCAACCACGCTCTGCTACCACTTGTTACCGTGGTTTGCTGGATTAGCAGAGGTGAAAGAAGGTGCCGGGGTGAATGGGTCTAACTGCTTTGTCAAGAAATAATTTATACTGAAATGGAAGTTTATATTTCTGAAAAGCAAGAAGTTAACAAATTCTCAATGCGTGAGATAACAATTACATAGCAAATTTAAAACAAGATTGAGAAGAAAACAAAAATTCAAGATTTTAAATCTCTCACAACACAATAGCAAGGGGAAAGAGTGTTAGCACGACCTGGGATAATAATAAGTAACTAAAATAATATCAGAATACCTACCTATGTGGCGTGATAAGTAAATGTGGGGTGCCAATAAATATTTTATTCATACCAGTGGCAAAAGGAACGAAAACCTTAGCATAGAAAATGAGATGGTCGACCCACAACAACAAAGATCGTCAAAAGATAATCATTGGGACACCACAACGCTCAAGGTAAACCAAAGTTATTTCACTGGTGGTGACTTGTCGGACCACGGATAGACTTGCGGTCAATGCCTCGTTGGGTGAAACCTAGTATATCAGATTTTATCATTCACCAATCAGCAGAGCCAGTGGACGCCACGGCGGGCTACCCGAGAGGGGTGTCCGTGGTAAGTACAATTTTTTTTTGTTTTGAAAAGAAGAAGGGAAAAGGGAAAGGTAAAGAATGAGAGAGAACGCACAACTGACCAAATGTAAGAAAAGGAGAATGGTTTTAAAACAAGTTGTATTTTAAACTTCAAATGACTAGAATAAGCAGGGTACAACAAGCAAAGAAGGGGAATTACAAACTTTTGACAAGGGCTCAGCCCGTTTGACAACCAAGACACAATCAAGAATAATAATTATTAAGATTTCTTGGGAACTATTATTATGACTTTCGGAAAAGCCCAAGAGCAAGGTTCGACAGGGAAAACTAGAATCGACACCTATATAAGTACACAAACACTTTAATTAAGAAACAAAGCCACTAAATCTTTATATAAACAATGATTTAAGGCCACCCTAACAATCTTCATTTTGCACCCAAAGGAGGGCAGGAGAGTTATAGCACATCGGAGGACAAGAATTTTTAGAACTCAATATCCGAAAGGAAGAAAAGCAAAGAAAAAGGAAGTGGGGTAAGGAGGGAAGAAGAGAAAAAAGGAATGAAGACGGGGGGGATCCTTCCAGGCTGCTTAGACGCTATCACGTTTGCAATGTAAACGACCACTCGGGTCAGTAAAAAGTTCAAGGTGTGGCAACACTACTCTCACTTGTCCAAGCACAGTTTATTCTGGCGTATGAGATTGATAAAGGTTCCAGTCTGAAGGACTTAGATAGAATAGAAACCATGAAACCACTAAATAATTCAACATTCAAAGTTCAAATCTTGATATTGGCCGCGAAAGATATAAAAGGTTGTAACTTTTTGCTCACCCAGTCTGTTGGTAAATCAATGCAGCAATTCACAAATAAAAGTAGGTAAAACGTCGCAACGGATCAGCCGTTGGCGAACAGTTCCGCTCTCTCCACTCGAGTTGTTTTCCAACTGAATGTCTGACCGCCGAGAGTAAGGAATAGCTTGCTTATATAGGTGGTGAACATATTCGAGAAGTTACTCGATGAAAAATACGTAGGTGTGACGTCACAACGAGGAAGCAGCAGCAGTGCCAGAGAGCAGGCCAGTTAGTGAACAGCTGGGCGAGCAAGCAGATGAATGCGACAGAAGGCAGAAGGTAAGACGTAGTAGAGCGGTCGTAACATATTCCCACCACGCGGCGAATCCGAAGGATGGGGGAGATGACGATGATGATCCAGAGGCGGAGAAGAAATTCCCATGGTGACCACGGAAGATACCATCGCCGGAACTCGTAGAACGATGAAGCACAAACGGAAAGCAAAAACCAAACAGGCATAAGCAGCGAAATAAAAGGAAAAGGGAAAAGGGATGGAAGGAGAGAAAGAGAGAAGAAGGGAAAACAAAGATGGTAGAAAGTAGAAAGGAAGAGAAAGGTGATATGGAGGGAAATAGAGAGTTACAAAAAATAGACATATATACATTAATAAAAAAGGAGTGGCCTTAATGTATATATATATATATAGAGAGAGAGAGAGAGAGATACAATAAAAATAAATATTTTAGAATAATATATGTAATTTAAAGTAAAGTTTCCTATATGAGAAATCAAAAAAAGGGAATGTAAAACCCCTAAAATTTATATATGGGAGAGTCAGACATAGGGGGAGGGTGAGTGGAGAGAGCAGAATTGAGTGAGCAAAAGGAAAGAGAAAAAGAAAATACAAGTATAGAAAACTCAAAATGGACAAATGAAAGAAGATAAAAAACCTAACCAAAAGGAACAACAAAGGCAGCCTGGAAGAAATCTCTATCCCTAACCCTCAGGAGGGGAAGGAGGGAAAAATTTCTTCATCTGAGAAAAATGAGCTTTTTTAACCTCAGTAGGAGTGTCAACGGATTGGAGGAGGGCAGTGGTCGGAGGGGGAAAGGAGAGGATACGGAAAGGACCAATCCAGCGAGGGGAAAGCTTTGCAGATAAATTTTGAGAAGTAGAACTAATGGGATGATTCTTTAATAATACAAAATCAGAAACTTGAAAAGATGGGGAACCTACTCGGGATTTACAAGCTTTACGATGAAGATCTCTGGCGTGAAGAAGTTGTTGAAGGGCTTGATTCAGTTGAGTATCAGTGAGAAGATGAGAGGGGGTATCCAATAATGAGGATAAATTCCAAGATAAATAAAGGGGTGTGTGTAACTCTCTGCCAAGAAACAACTTGGCAGGAGTAAAGGAGGTAGAAGAATTAATAGTAGCATTTAATGCGAAAACAAAATGGGGAGTTCGGAATCCCAAGACTTATGGTCAGTAGAATGAAAAATAGAAAGAAAAGTTTTGAGATTTCGATGGTAACGTTCTACAATGTTACCCTGAGGATGATAGGGGGAAGTAAAACTTTCTTGATACCGTAAGAGAAACAAAAATTATAAAAGGCCTTAGAAGTAAAAATAGAGGCATTATCGGAAATTAATATTTTAGGAAGACCAATGATAGGAAAAATCTGAGTGGATAATAAATTAATAATTATTTGGGAAGAAATATTTCGTAACGGACGAACAATAAGAAATTTGGAGAAACCGTCGAGCAAAGTGAATATATAAGCATTACCTTTTGAGGATTTTACTAACGGGCCAACAATATCAATATAGAATTTTTCAGCGGAATAAGTGGCAGGAGAAGCGGCATAGGTCCCATAGGGTTGGTGGTTGAGTGGCTTATGTTTTTGACAAGAATCACATAAACGAACCCAAGAATATATGTCTTTTCTCATCTGTGGCCAAAAAAATTCAGAGGCAAGAAAAGCATAAGTTTTGGCCATTCCAAAGTGGCCCCCAACAGGGGAACCATGGAAATACTGAAAAATCATAGGACGTAAATTTGAAGGAAGAACGAGGCGAGAAATAGCACGTGGAGTAGGTTTAAAAATAAGAAGATGATTCTGCAAACGAAAAGGACCAGAGTAAATTGGAAGAGAAAGGTCTTGAATGAGCTGTTGACAATACGGATCTTGTTTCTGATGGTCCACACAGGACTGAAAAGAAAGGGGAAAATTAGTAAGGGAGGAAATAGAGGTAATAGCATTAACAGGCAAAGAATCAATTTCAGAGTCATGGTATTGAGTATCTTCAAAAAGGCGGGATAAAGCATCAGCAACTGAATTATGAAAACCCGATACAAACTTAAGCGAAAATTTAAAACGAGATAACCGAAGGAGCCAACGACCAGTACGACCTATTTTAGGAGCATTATGAAGCAACCAGGATAATGCTTGATTATCGGTCTGTACTACAAATTCGCGATGGTCCAAGTATTCGGCAAAATGTTCAATAGCCAAAAGAAGCCCCAGAGCTTCTCTTTCGTAGACAGAATATTTTCGTTCTGCAGGAGATAAAAGACGACTAAAATAGGCAATGGGTAAGGTTTGGCCATTACAAGTTTGTTGTAAAACAGCACCAAGAGCGACGTCAGAGGCATCAGTTGAAAGTTCAAAGGGGAGGGAAAAATCGAGGATTTGCAAGAGCGGGCATGAGAAAGTTTGGATTTTAAGGTATCAAAAGCAATTTGTTGAGAATTAGTCCAATGAAATTTAACGCCTTTTCTTTTAAGGAGATTTAATGGTCCCGAAATTTGAGAAAAATTAGGAATGTATTTGGCATAAAAGCCCACCATACCTAAAAAGGAGCGCAATTGTTTCAAATTCTGAGGAGGGGGAATTTTATGAATGGCGGAAACACGGTCAGGATCAACAGCGACACCCTGTGAGCTGAGGATATGACCAAGAAATTTGATAGATGTTTGAGCGACAAGAACCTTGGAAGGGTTAACAGTCAAGCCAACGGAACGAAGACGTGTAAGAACTTCACGTACATGCAATAGGTGAGGTTCGAAATCAGGAGAATAAACAAGGATATAGTCAATAAAAGGAAACAAATATTCGTACTTAAGATCGGAAAATAAAAATCAACAAAACGCTGCATGATCTGAGACCCAAGATTTAACCCAAAAGGAACTTTTTTGAACTGATATAAACCAGTAGGCGTAATAAACGCAGTGTAGCGAGAGCTAACATCATCAAGGGGAATCTGATTGTAAGCGGAGTTGAAGTCAAAAATAGTAAAATAATGAGAATTAGAAAAATGTTGGAAAGCGGATTGTAATTTAGGCATCGGATAGGCATCATACAGTATACGGGCGTTTAATTTTCTATAATCGACTATAAATCGAAAGGAGCCATCAGTTTTATTAACAGTGAAGGCAGGAGAGGCATAATTGGAGGATGAAGGAACGATAGTGCCATTACGAAGCATCTTATCAATTAATTCATTAAGAATCTTCATCCTAGGAGGGCTAAGAAAATACGGAGAGGAGCGAACCGGAGCTGTGTCAGTCAAATCGATATGGTCTGTGAAGTTCTTAACAGTCCCTAAGTTAGGGGTGATCACATCAGAAAATTCCTGGAGGAGAGACTGTACCAGATCAGAATAAAGAGAATTAATAGTGAGGGAGGAAGACTGATGGGAAAAGGGATAATCAAAAGGGTTTATCAACGGAACAGATTTGGATGAAAAATGAAAAGAAACCTGGAAATGAACGGAATCAAGAATGAGACCAGTGTGAGAAAAAAAATCAAAACCTAAAATGAGGGGAGACGATAAATGTTCAACCACAAGAAAAGTAAAGGGCCAGGAAAAATATTGCATTTTAATGTTTAAAGATATAGTGCCAAGGACATGAAGAGGTTGGTTTGATGCAGAAATACATTGCCGAGAAGATGGAGTATACTGCAAATGAGGAAAATTGGCTTTTAAGGATTCAAAAAATGGCAAACTAATAAGGGATACGGCAGCACCTGAATCTAAGAGAGCAACTGATGGCAAATTATTCACAGTTATCAACACATGAGAAGTACAAGGAAGAAAAGAAGCACTAGAAGAAAACGGAGGAACATTTTCAGGAGGAGAAAAAGTAAATGAAGGCAGGTTTTCCCCAATAATACGACGACTGCCTAACGACGTGGGTGGAAGGCGTTTCCCGAAAGTGAGGCAGTACAATACTTAGAAATATGTCCCTGACCTTTACAACGAAAGCATGTTATAGTTGAACGATTTGTTGATGAAGAAGGAGAGACAGAAGGCGAAGGTAACGAAATAGGGAGGGGAGGGGGTACGATACCAGGTGGGGGAATAGATGAATAATATGAAAGATCTCCTAAGGAATTAATGACATGAGACTGAGCCAAATTGTATAACTGAAGCATGGTAGTGGGGGGGTTAAGTGCATCGAGGAGCTGACGAAAGGAAGGAGCAGCATAAAAACGGACAATTGAAATTAATTCAGAAGTATTACAAGCAATGTTCAGTACATCACTATAGGTAGTAATAGAATCAAGATAGTCATGTGTAGATTCAGTAAGTAGTTGGTGGCGACGGACAAACTCAGTGCTTAATTTGTACGAATCTCATAGGGCAAAAAATAGTTATGTATGATAGTCCATAAGTGAAACCATGAAGAAAAATTAGACATATTATCAAGCCAAAATTTTGAAATGAAACCAGTAGTTTTAGCCGACAAAAGACCAATTAATTGAGGAAAGGAAGCAAGTGTAATATTTAAAAATGTTCTCACAGAGAAAAGCCAAATGGTCAAGCTGCGAGGATCAGTAGCTTGTAGCTGAGGTACAAGAAGCAATGATTACTTAACTATCTGAATATTAAGTGCACTGTCAACAGAAGTAAGATGGGGGGAGGAAGAAAAATGGGATGGTGGAGATGGAAATAATGCATGTTGTTCAACGACTGGAGGAGATTTTATGTCATCAGAAGAATGCATTAGTGAATCCGAAGAAGGAGAGAAAGAAATCAAGTCCCCGATAAGAGGGTTCGGTAAGAACAGATTATGATTTGAGGGACGTGGTGAAGAATTAGAACTGTCACCCAGAGGAAAGTTATCCGAAAAACATGCCATAACGATAAGGAAAAGAAAAACGGAGCGTATAATTAATAGAAAAGATTGTCTGCTACCATTTGTGGCGTGATAAGTCAATGTGGGGTGCCAATAAATATTTTATTCATACCAGTGGCAAAAGGAACGAAAACCTTAGCATAGAAAATGAGATGGTCGACCCACAACAACAAAGATCGTCAAAAGATAATCATTGGGGCACCACAACGCTCAAGTTATTTCACTGGTGGTGACTTGTCGGACCACGGAAAGACTTGCGGTCAATGCCTCGTTGGGTGAAACCTAGTATATCAGATTTTATCATTCACCAATCAGCAGAGCCAGTGGACGCCACGGCGGGCTACCCGAGAGGGGTGTCCGTGGTAAGTACAATTTTTCTTGTTTTGAAAAGAAGAAGGGAAAAGGGAAAGGTAAAGAATGAGAGAGAACGCACAACTGACCAAATGTAAGAAAAGGAGAATGGTTTTAAAACAAGTTGTATTTTAAACTTCAAATGACTAGAATAAGCAGGGTACAACAAGCAAAGAAGGGGAATTACAAACTTTTGACAAGGGCTCAGCCCGTTTGACAACCAAGACACAATCAAGAATAATAATTATTAAGATTTCTTGGGAACTATTATTATGACTTTCAAGAAAAGCCCAAGAGCAAGGTTCGACAGGGAAAACTAGAATCTATATAAGTACACAAACACTTTAATTAAGAAACAAAGCCACTGAATCTTTATATAAACAATGATTTAAGGCCACCCTTACAATCTTCATTTTGCACCCAAAAGGAGGGCAGGAGAGTTATAGCGCATCGGAGGACAAGAATGTTTAGAACTCAATATCCGAAAGGAAGAAAAGCAAAGAAAAAGGAAGCGGAGTAAGGAGGGAAGAAGAGAAAAAAAGGAATGAAGACGGGGGGATCCTTCCAGGCTGCTTAGACGCTATCACGTTGGCAATGTAAACGACCACTCGGGTCAGTAAAAAGTTCAAGGTGTGGCAACACTACTCTCACTTGTCCAAGCACAGTTTATTCTGGCGTATGAGATTGATAAAGGTTCCAGTCTGAAGGACTTAGATAGAATAGAAACCATGAAACCACTAAATAATTTAACATTCAAAGTTCAAATCTTGATATTGGCCGCGAAAGATATAAAAGGTTGTAACTTTTTGCTCACCCAGTCTGTTGGTAAATCAATGCAGCAATTCACAAATAAAAGTAGGTAAAACGTCGCAACGGACCAGCCGTTGGCGAACAGTTCCGCTCTCTCCACTCGAGTTGTTTTCCAACTGAATGTCTGACCGCTGAGAGTAAGGAATAGCTTGCTTATATAGGTGGTGAACATATTCGAGAAGTTACTCGATGAAAAATACGTAGGTGTGACGTCACAACGAGGAAGCAGCAGCAGTGCCAGAGAGCAGGCCAGTTAGTGAACAGCTGGGCGAGCAAGCAGATGAATGCGACAGAAGGTAAGATGTAGTAGAGCGGTCGTAACACCTATTATCCCGCAGGAAAGGTCGTCGCCGATTGCGGAAGCAAGGGCACAGGAGGTCGAGTGAATCAAATAAACAGAATAAACTAACAATTGGCTGAAATAATAATTCCTGATAACTTTGAAGGACAAACATTAATAAGACAAATTATTTAAGAACATCTGACTTCCAAAATAATAATTTAAATTTCCGAGCAATTAATAAATGAAAATTCAATTCAAAATTATAATATTAAAGTCAACCTTTAAGAATGAGCGCAGAAAATCTTTCAGAACAATCAATCAATGTAGTTCAATTGAAAAATAAAACCATTTAATGTAACTGTTACGGAGTATTGTGGATGTGCAGAGGTGAAAGAAGGTGCTGGGGTGAACAGGTCTCAAAATACGAAATTAAAGTTGATTTAACAAGGTTATATTTTCTTTTCAAGATCAATAAATAACAATTATAACAGGTACTCAGTAGCCTAGCAACAATTCGAGAGTGTACAATTACAGTGTTACAGGATTTGGGCTCCGAGAGCCAGACACACAATTCTTGAGCTATAAGCCCAACCTTACGATATACAAGATTCAACAAAAGGGGCAGAAGACCCCAATCATGCCCAGGAGCTCTTGCTCCCAATTACACAGTAAAGCCTCCTTGAGGCACGCAGAAACAAATTTTAAGAAAGAGCGACCCGCTCTTAAGTTCAAGCCTATCAAAGGCCACACCAAGCTCCACTTTCAAGTTGACCTCCAAACACAAATAACACAGGGGTAAAACTACCCAACCTACTGAGGCCTATTCAGTGAAGAAACAGGACCATTACGTGGCCTCCAAAATACCAACTTGAGAGGAGGCGAAACTGCACTCCTAATATACTTTATTTAAAAACCTATTTGGCACTAGGCCACAAATGCAAGGGCTAATCCCATACTGAAGAGGTGACTTATATAAGAAAGCGATTTACATTACATTAGAAGGGAAGAAACGGTTGTGAAAATAAGTTCACTTCAAAGCAATATGAGTAGGAGCTCGAGAGGGTTAAGCACTCTCTATCCCAATTTGTAGTTTAAAAAGATAGAATAGATACCAAGTGTCTTTACATTTTAAAGGAAAGTTACATGGTAAAAGGCTTCGGACCTGCCCCGAGAGTTAAACTGCTGAGCTGGCAAGAAAAGAAGTTATTAAAAGGCCATTGCCTGGTGGTTGAACTGCTGCCCGAAGAAAGAGGCGCTTCCCGCTCCCTGCTACATAATTTACACAATGCTAGATGTTACTGAAGTGGCGCAGAGACCCGAAAATCAGCAGTTTATATGACCTCGCGGAACATTCGAGACCTTTCAGGAATGAGAACACCCTCCCACAAGCATTTTATTGGATAATGGCAAAAACTACTACACTAGATGAAGAAGAAACACCTTATTGGTGGAAAATTAATTACAGAAATTCCTTATTGGTCAAATTCAAAACAGGCGGAAAGAAAGGGTTAATATTGCCAACTTAAACAATGAATGAAAGAAATTTAACACAGAACAAACTTATGAATCCAAAATTTCTCCAAAAACACAGTTCTTTCACTTCGCACTAGGGTGCATAATTGTAGTCCTTCAGTAGTGCCATCTAGAAGAGAATTTCCACACTTCTTACTACAGGCAAAACAAATATACATCGAAAGCGACCCAGTTCAGAAAACTTCAAAATTTACAAGTAGGGACATCTTCTGAGAAACTTGAGAATTAACACTGTAGTTGAAGTTCAGGCTTCCTCCAGTAGAGGAGTTTCAGCTGGCGCAAAGTTTGAATTGGCGGAGCGGAGGTGTACCGCCCGGTACAGTAACTACCACCGTCCGATCTGTAATTCAATTCTCAGCACTAAAGAAATGAGAGATCCACTCAAAATAAAAACTTGAATCAATTATCTTAATATGCAGGCTAAAAACTTCTCCAATGGGTTATGTCGGTTACCACAAACGGTGTAAGAAACAGTAGTAACCCAAAACATACATTATTTCAGGAATCAGGCAGAAATTGTGCAATGACATGCAAATAATTCACAAGTAACACAGTTAATAAAATATCCCACAATGAACAGTAACTTCAATCAAACCAGTCACAAGATCGGGTTAACAATCCTGCCCCGAAAGCAGATGACAGTCAAGGTCCCAATAATTAGCCGACACTCATGTGTCAAATTCAAGGAGCAACGCCCCATTTACGTTTGCACTCTGTTACACAGTATAACAGAATGACAACCGCCATGATCAAATTCCTACATAAGTACCAGTAAATCATCAGAAAGGCTTTCACCCCTAAAACTTATTCTTTTTCTTTTACTTGCTCGGAAGGCTTGAAAATATTTAAATAATAAAATAATTATTATGATTTAAAAGAGGAAATGAAATTAAACCACCATAAGCTTACACAAACACTTCGTGTATAATAGTTAGTTGGGAGCTCCACAACGTAAATATACTTTTACTATAATGGAACCTTAAATAACTGCATTAAGGGAAACATTAATATCTTTCATACCATCAAATTGAAACCCCAAAACTATGAGTATTACGTAAGGAATTACACAGATATTATAAAGTCCAGATTTTTTAATTCTTAAAATGTTTAAGCTCGAAAAGTCCGAAGTTCAGCAGTAGAATTTCTCACATATCGTAGCGTTTAGTAGTGTTCATGTCTCTTAACACAAATAAATAGCAGGTTTCGGTGGGGTAGGTACACCAGTATACATATGCTTGAAGCAACTTACAAGGTCAGACGCAAGAAGAAATGAAATCATTTTTAAAAACCAAACAAACCAGTTCTTCGGCCCTTACGGCCTGATGGTGAAAACCATCATCCGGGATCGAGTCCCACAACCATTTCTCTTCTCTTGACGGATATTTTTTTTCTTAAAACCAGGACCAGAAGCGTAGGCTTCAAGGCGTCTTCTTCCAATTCAGCAACGAGGATCAAAACAAACTGCAATCGACTTCATTATTGACTAGCTGCGTTCATCGGCCTAGCAAGGTAAACACCTCCCGGCCAGATAGCAGCACCACATAGTCATTTCGTACGACTAGTTCCAACTCGACCGCCAGATGGCTCACCATTACCAAATCAGAGAAAGTTCAAAGAATCTTGATGTTTGAATTCACGGTGAGGCTGACAGTAAGGTAACGCATGAACGAAATCCAGAACAGATAGTACCATAGCGAGGAATAATTTTAAATCCATTACACCCTCCCCCTCGAAAGGATCAACCTGGGATGGGGCATAACCAGTAGGCCAGATGTAAACAATTAGGTGTCTCAAATATACATATATCTAAGAAAATGTTCCATTTTCAATAATTTAACATTAACATGTCTCGGAGTGAGTAGAGGTACACTAGTGTAATGCATAACGAAATGATATGGATCACTCCAGTACGTCAATGTCCATTTAAGTTCATGTTTCACACACAATATTACCAGAAAGAAAACCTTCCTTGAAATGTTTACATAATAGCAAACAGTTAACCCAGCACGAGAAGTACATGATTCACCGGAGTTCGCTCAAACACAACAAGATTTCAGAGAGACCAGCTCCACAAGGAGACAGGTCTTACAATTCTTAAACTTAAAATGATTCTCACTTAAACTTAATTCGGGGCTTCAATTATAGAGAAAAGCATAGCTTCCTGAATGATAGTCGAATTACCAAATACTTTTCATAAAAGGAAACACAAATAGAAGGAAGGGAAGGGTTTAAAATAAGATCATAAAGGAAACATAAGCATCGTCAAGAAATAAGTCAGTGCAATGAATGGTACATAACTGTTAAGTGACGTTAACACACTAATCGCTTTATCATCAGTTTCCTTTTATACAGATCAGAACATATCCATAAGTGACATAACATGACAGACAGGACCACGCAAAATCAATTATCAGGCTCAAGAGTAAATACAAGGAACTCAATCATATATTAAGGTTACATTTTAAACACATATATCTGTAAAACCACAATCCACCAATGAAAGGATGAAATACATCTTTGAAAATTCCAAATCATTTCTTGGTCAGAATCAATTATTCCACTATTCAGTTTCAACTTCCATATCAACTACGCATAATCTCAATCCAAACAGAAGGGAAAACGACCAGTAACAGTGCAAATCAAGACACGGAATAAACATGCTTAGTACAGTGAAATAAGCTAGAGTAGGAGATATCAATGTTCAGAGCAATGGTAACAAGTTAGTCACAGTTGGAGACATATGCACAATTTCAGATGGAGGCTACGCGTTAAAGTTGGTCATAAACAACCGAACTATTACCAATTACCAAAAAAACTCAATGTCGACACCTACATCAACACCCTAGAAGTACCGGGACAGTAACATAGGAGACAATTCTGAAATCTCACAGTCCCTCTATAAGGCCCCATGTCCAGATAGAGGGTCCGCGACCACAGTACCGACCGAATGAGCAGGATAATCCATACTTATCCTTCTACATCACAGAACGGTAAGTCCAAATGCAAATCCAGAAAAAGAAACTCCCATAAAATAAGTGCCATAGACAGGCAGGTTAATGGAACGAATATTAAGATACTAGAAATTAAATAAGATGACCTCAGATGAACAGACTATGCCAGAGAACATGAAGTTAAACCAAGACCAAGACGAGAGACTCCAATTTACTCATATTAACTAACAATATTTCCCCAAAAGAGTTGTAGATACATAGATGAGTTCTATTCAATTCCAACTTGACACCCCCCAAAAAAATTAAGGCCAGGTACAACCTCCTCTTGATGTCCACCTTCCAACCACCCATAACAAGATTACCGCAACAACAATCCAACACCACTCTAATGACCACCAGTGTAGATGCGTCAGCCACAAGGGTTAA
Source organism: Anabrus simplex (assembly GCF_040414725.1). Lineage (NCBI taxonomy): Eukaryota > Metazoa > Arthropoda > Insecta > Orthoptera > Tettigoniidae > Anabrus > Anabrus simplex. Next base: position 451,532,759 of record NC_090268.1, on the reverse strand, counting down.
AGGACATACCAAATACTCGACAACATCCCAACAAATCACAGAATCCAAGAATTAAGATACAGTAAGAGCACAAGGCTCATGCACACAGCAACCAGTAACTCTTCTCCAGCTCCGGGCGTCAGGACTTCATACAAATAACTTCACTCGGATAAAGGTAGATTATTCTATATCTTCAACACCTACCCTCAAGTTTTCATAACAATACCATTAAGAACCATAGATTCGGAAAAACACCTTTTTTTCTTACTAAAATTATCACTTCGTCAGTACCCAGACAAGGCAAAATCTCGAGATTACAAGATACATCAGAAATTTTACAGAATTACGTTATGGAACGCAAACACACAACATAGGTAATTAAAATCATTAAATTTTTCTAATAGACACTATATCAATACCAATATCACAGAAATTCTTTTTTAAATCACAGAGAGGTTCTCCTACAGAAATCCATTCTGCACCGCTGAATCATAATACCAAAGTCACATTACCAAAACCTGGAACCACATCAATTTTCAATTTTCAATCTTCTACCACAACAGGTCCCAATTAAATTTACACCGATCATACTTAACAATGATAATAATAAGATTATTTAAAACTTCCATTAATAGATCACGGAGTGTTAATTTCACAGATATACCCTACTTAAACAGGATGAAACATCTAATACAGTCTTTCGTATATTTGTCAACTTCAACAAGATTCATACTCACCAAGGATGAAAATGATCAATATACAGACACCCCAATACACAGCTTTCCAAATGAATTCAGCAATACTGATCTTAACGGAAACCGAACCCAGAACAGAACTCCTTATTTGTAGTATACAAGAAGTGGTCTACCGAAATAAAACCCGATTTACGCTACAGTTTGAAAACCTGAACACAATGCATTGTTCAAATTACTGGTTTGAGAAACAATTAGGAAATGGAAATGTAGACTTCAATTATAATCTAAAAGTTAAATTGGATAGACTTAAAGTTACACGCAGTATTGATAGGGAACTGGTTGTCTCTCTGTACATAAAAGTGGATATTGGTATATTTGAGATTAATAGACTCAAACACTACTGGACCGATTTCGCTGAAAATTCCACAATATGTTCTTATTACTCATGGGAGGGTTTGAACGAAATGCGATAGGTAGCTTTATTATGACGAGTAATTTTATGTAATTAATTTGATTTCAAAGCCGAACAAAGTTTGGATCCGTCTTACTGTATATATTGTCCCTAGACAACAGGAACCTTCTCTGTATCATGACAGTACGCTGTATATAGGATGGGAACACGCCGCCATGTTTTATAAAGTACCTTTCCACATTTTCTAATAAACCACTGGAGAAATTCAATCAAATTTGGTGCACTTATGACTTACTATCTTACTGCGGGGATAAAACATCCCTAGCACTCTTAGGGAAGGGAGCGGGAATAGGAGGGGGTGGCATATAAAAAATGGACAATAGTGTCGAATCCGTAGTTTTTGGAGTCGCTGAAATGAACAGTGATACCCTAGATGGCGTTTAAGTCAAAGTTAATCCCCTATCGGTACAGCAGATGAAAGAAAATGTCCAAAATGACTTCTGTTTGCTATTTGCTTTACGTCGCACCGACACAGATAGGTCTTATGGCGACGATGGGACAGGGAAGGGCTAGGAGCGGGAAGGAAGCGGCCGTGGCCTTAATTAAGGTACAGCCTGGTGTGAAAATGGGAAACCACGGAAAACCATTTTCAGGGCTGCCGACAGTGGGGTTTGAACCTACTATATCCCGAATACTGGATACTGGCCGCACTTAAGCGACTGCAGCTATCGAGCTCGGTTCCAAATTGACTGAGATTATGGATGTTCCAACATAGCTGTAAACCAAACTTGGTAAAAATATGACTTACTGCCTGCGGAAAAAATACTGTGGGGGAAATACAATCCTAGCAACCATACGGAAGGGGATGAAATGTAAAAGTAACTGAAAACTACCGAGATTAGCATCGAATCCATAGTTTTCTGGGTGGCTAAGATAAAATATGACACTTTGGATATCGTGTAAGTCAATGTTTAACTCCAGTAGAAATGGGGGTTACAAAGGTTGGAAAAGAAAATGTCTAAAATTACCGAGATAAAGGAGAAATGTGTGTGTGTTCCCGCAACCAAACTTAATGACTTACTATGTGGGACACCGCTAACACCCCTAGGGGAGGTGATAAAGTACAAAACTAATCAAGAAAGATGGATATCAGTGTCGAATCTACAGTTTTCGGGGCCACTGAGATGAACATTGACACTCTGGATGCGTTTTAAGTAATAGTTCAGCCCAACGGAACTGGAGCTCGAGAAGTGTTGAAAGAGAATATCCGAAATGAGCGCGAATATGTTTATATGTTCAGTACACCTCTTAACCAGATGTTATGCCCCTATAAAAAGCACCATCATCATCACCTCTTAACCGAACTTCGTACGCATGCGACTTACCACCTTGAAAAAATATAGTACACCCCTAGCATCTTTCGGGGTGGGGGTGAGAAGGCAAGGTTAATGACGAACACATAGCTTTATGGGTTTCGGTAATGAATAGTGACACTCCGGATGCCGTTTAAGGGTTGAGAAGAGATGAGTCGAAACTGGCCGAGATTATGGATGTATGTTCGAGCACAGCTCTCACACACACACACTTACACTGTGCTGGTAAGACACCACTAGGGGGTGATATGTGAAAATCAACAAAATTGTTTGATGGGATCAGCTACTTCCCTGAAAATTTGTAATCTCAGACTCAAACTTAAAGTTAAACGCATAACATAACTCTAAATTTTCAAAAGAGTTCGTACTATCAGTGAACGGCACAATAACGACATCTGCTAAAATATATAACAGTTATATGAAATCCTAAAATAACAAAGTGCCCCAGCAGAGCCCGGTACTAAAGGTAGTTTTGTATATAAATATATAATTGAACACCTAAACATAATTTATTGTTCAAATAACTGGTTTCAGAAATAATTAGAAAAGGGAAATGTGGACTTGAATTATAAGCTAAATATTAAATTGGGTAGACTTAAATTTACCCCCAGTAAGAAAGGGCAAGAGTTCTATTTTGTACATATAAATATGGGAACAGTATGTTATTGCTCTGCCTTTTTTCTTCAAGGATATCCTAATGCAGTCCTATAATACGTCAGAATTTAATTTCAAAATTAACATAAATTAAACGCTACAATATCACAAAAAGAAGATATTCTACTAGATGACGTCACAGGTCATTATGTTGAGTCTGGCTGTAACATCGGTAGTTGAAACAGTGGTAATTAAAGGATGGTAGTGTCAGCTTCGTACCTATGTGAGGAGGAGTAGATTAGGTAGAGGAGGAGGAGGAAGAAATCTTATGCTACTAAGTCTAGGAGGAGGAAGAGGATGAGTATGGAGTGCCTTCCAGTAGCAAAATTACCTGTAACCTACAAAACCGAGCTCAGAAAGTACACAGTCCTCCAACCGCTTTCGAACTCAATCATGTTAGTCTGCGTGGATAGCCGAGGTGACAATTTTGAGGCTACAGTTTCTGATCCTCTCATATAGCTCTCTGGAGTTAGGTCAATAAAAATGGTGTATAGCAGCCATATCGCCTAGTAGCCCTTGCCTCAATTCCGGAAAGTTAGACGAATAATACCAATAGGTCATAAGCTAACGTTGTGATGCCTTGATCCGGATATTATTTGACCTTCACAATGAAAGAGTGCTCGTCTCAGCAGACTACATTCCGAACCCATGAGATCATCGTGAGTTATAACCAAGAAAGCTTGTCGCTTTCTTCTCGTCTATGAATGAACTATTTTATTCCATGCCATAAAGATGCAAAGGAATTCAGCTCACTCATCTCTGCTTTGCTGTACTCATCAGTTCGAGTTGAATTGTTTGCGGGTAAAGTCGCTTCATGCAACTGTCTTCAACATGATCTCCCCACGCTACACCGCTAGAGTATCCACTACCACCCTGATCGACCCCGAGCCAGCAGGCCCCTCCTCTTCACCATTACCACCGCGAGTGAATGCTTGCTGCTATGTGTATACCGTCGTCAGACCAGTGCTGACACATCTTCAACAAGAAGAAGGTGCGTTGTGTGGTGTGTCTTTTAAATTTCATATTTAGTGACTTGTTGACGTTATATTTAAACTTAACATTTTCAGGTTCGTTTTCACTTTGCTCATGTGTAGTTTGCATTATAAGATTTGGTGGTTAATAAACCTGCTCAAAACAAATCTATGTTGTATATTACTGCAATGCTGTTGCCGTGGATATCCTTCAAAAGGTAAGTCTATTACTTGCTCTATTGTACCATTCCCTGTATTTATTGCCGGCTACACTCAGGGTTCTGTAAAGCGGTGGTCCCGTTCGATGAATTTTGGGCGACTCAATACTAATCTAAACTTATACTAATGAGTACATTGACAGGATAAATGGACATATATATCGAAATGAAAAACGTTTATGGGGTAAAATGGATTTATTAGTCCCGAGAAAAACATATAAATGGTCCATGCTAATTGGAATATTATAATAATTACCGTAATCGACCTCTAACCAGTCGTAAATATAATTAATCACACCGCGTAAAACGCTTACAAGAAATATTATAATATAAACCAGTAAACAAGATCGGGTTCAGACTCGTTAAAATACACTGACTGACAGAGCAAATGCAACACCAAGAAGGAGTGGTCAGAACTTTATGCCAATTGCAGGGTAGACTGACGTCACTGAGGTATGCTCATGATGTGAAATGCGCCGCTGTGCTGCGCACGTAGCGAACGATAAATGGGACACGGCGTTGGCGAATGGCCCACTTCGTACCGTGATTTCTCAGCAGATAGTCATTGTAGAACGTGTTGTCGTGTGCCACAGGACACGTGTATAGCTAAGAATGCCAGGCCGCCGTCAACGGACAACGGAGGCATTTCCAGCAGACAGACGACTTTACGAGGGGTATGGTGATCGGGCTGAGAAGGGCAGGTTGGTCGCTTCGTCAAATCGCAACCGATACCCATAGGGATGTGTCCACGGTGCAGCGCCCGTGGCGAGGATGGTTGGCGCAGGGACATGTGGCACGTGCGAGGGGTCCAGGCGCAGCCCGAGTGACGTCAGCACGCGAGGATCCTGCGCATCCGCCGCCAAGCGGTGGCAGCCCCGCACGCCACGTCAACCGCCATTCTTCAGCATGTGCAAGACACCCTGGCTGTTCCAATATCGACCAGAACAATTTCCCGTCGATTGGTTGAAGGAGGCCTGCACTCCCGGCGTCCGCTCAGAAGACTACCATTGACTCCACAGTATAGACGTGCACGCCTGGCATGGTGCCGGGCTAGAGCGACTTGGATGAGGGAATGGCGGAACGTCGTGTTCTCCGATGAGTCACGCTTCTGTTCTGTCAGTGATAGTCACCGCAGACGAGTGTGGCGTCGGCGTGGAGAAAGGTCAAATCCGGCAGTAACTGTGGAGCGCCCTACCGCTAGACAACGCGGCATCATGGTTTGGGGCGCTATTGCGTATGATTCCACGTCACCTCTAGTGCGTATTCAAGGCACGTTAAATGCCCACCGCTACGTGCAGCATGTGCTGCGGCCGGTGGCACTCCCGTACCTTCAGGGGCTGCCCAATGCTCTGTTTCAGCAGGATAATGCCCGCCCACACACTGCTCGCATCTCCCAACAGGCTCTACGAGGTGTACAGATGCTTCCGTGGCCGGATCTCTCACCAATCGAACACGTGTGGGATCTCATTGGACGCCGTTTGCAAACTCTGCCCCAGCCTCGTACGGACGACCAACTGTGGCAAATGGTTGACAGAGAATGGAGAACCATCCCTCAGGACACCATCCGCACTCTTATTGACTCTGTACCTCGACGTGCTTCTGCGTGCATCGCCGCTCGCGGTGGTCCTACATTCTACTGAGCCGATGCCGTGCGCATTGTGTAACCTGCATATCGGTTTGAAATAAACATCAATTATTCGTCCGTGCCGTCTCTGTTTTTTTCCCAACTTTCATCCCTTTCCAACCACTCCTCCTTGGTGTTGCATTTGCTCTGTCAGTCAGTGTACATTGATGCCTCGTGATAATACAGAGGAATTAGTCGTCAATATTATTAAGCTGATTGGTTACAATTTTACCAATTACCATTTGATAAGTCACCAGCTGATGATTCAACAGCTGTCATAAAAACGGTCTCCGACGAAAAAAAAAGACGAGTAAAACATCTGCCGACAAAAATTGCCGATTTACATAAATTTCGACGACTGAGATAATTGATGACTAAAATAATTGACCTATCGTATTTAAATGGTTGACTACTCCGGACAAGAACCATAAATCCAATATAATTTCCCGTAGGCCTTGTTGTAACACAACGTCTCTCTGATGAACCGGTAGGACTAATACATTCGTGAAATAGCTAATACAAATATTTACAGTCCGTCTAAATTGCGGATACAAACATATAAATACACTATGGCTTAGGGGGTTCCCTAATTAACTTATGTACTACATAGCTTCAACCATGAGCTCGCGGGCTCACCAAAGCAGTCCAGGCAGAACTGGAAGTCAATGAAAACAGCCGATGAGCTGTCATGCACCACAATTTATACAACAAGACATAAAATCACATAAACAATGCAAAAGATCACACCTGTGGGAAGAACAACATACAAATATATATACACTAATGATGAATCTGGGGAGTCGACTTCGTGGTATGCAGACGGCGTTAGATTTTGCGTCTTACAGACACAAAGTTGTCAGTAATCTCGGCTCTGTAACTATCAGCTGTTGAGGAAAACAAATACTGAGCTGTCGAGGGAAGGCACCCTCAAGGCGACTTTCACTTTCACACAGAAGGAGAGACATATTCTCTGCCAGTGGTTCACTTGACTAACGGTACTGCAAGTAGTTAGGTCTTGGCCTGCTACACAAATATTTTCGAGGCATAGCAAATGAAGAAACGCATTCTCTACTTAGCCGATGCATTCTTTACATCTCTCTGCTGGCTAATTTAGCACTCACATATATAAGGCTCCCTCAATTCTCAAAGGCATATCTCGCCTTAACACATATATTAGGCCTCATTTCAAGCCTCAAGCATGTCATGCCTCTCATCTCAATTATTCTGGGTTGCCTTCCCGCAACAAAGAACAGGCTCCCACACCGATTCCAGAGACAGCTGAAATCATATTAATATAGCATGCATAGAGATACCTGACTAACATTATGCTGCTAATTACACGAATTACCGAACGGTGATGGCGGGTAGCCGTGGTTCATATCAATGACTCTCTTCCCCAAATAACTACAGCAAACGTGGAATAACATGAAATACACCCTAGCAAAAATAAACACAAACAGACTAAAAAATCCTAAGGCGTGACCCTCTACCCTTTTAACTAGAATACATATGTACAAGTGGCATAGGTGTAAAGCATCCACACCCCCTTTGCCAAATATTTACCGTTACATGAAACAAACCAAACTACAACCATAATAGCTGATATTTAACAAGAATAAATAGTAGCTAATTTCCCTAACCTGAATGTACTTTTCCTACACTGATATCATGCCATTTAATATTGGATTTAGGGACTTATCTTTCGTAGTCGATCGTCATTCATCCCGGATTCCACAGCCACATGTCTAGGCTGTTTAGCTGCTCATAATTCCAGTGCTACACATTGGTTGGCAGGTCGAGGCGTTGATACCACGCTCCTCCATGATTGTCTCCTGGGTTTCTGCAGAATACAAGTAGATTAGCACCAACTTCTTCACCGCTTAACGTGTACACTTTACACGATGCCGATCCTGATGTTAGGCTGTGATTGGCTCAGGCTCCACATAGATGTTATTCCGAAATATGTGTCATCAGTTTAAGGGTTCAAACCCAATCGACATAAGTTTATGTAGCGGCTGAAAATGTACGAGAGGCACACGATACACATGTAACCCGTTCAAGAACCGCTGTGAGATACCGGTCACATCTATCTCACGCGCAGCGCTCGAGCTTTAATTAATTTGATTTTATAAGTAAAATCTTCGCGCGACCAGCTCGTGGTCTATGAACACGGCGAATTATAACTTAGGACACTAATACTGTCCTGTAATTGTCTTGCTCGAGATGAAAATAAAGTGAACTATAAACGCGCACAAGTGTATAACGGTCCTTTGTTAATACAAAGTCTCGCGTTCCCGGACAACGTGTTACTCGCACCACCAAGTTCAGAAGAATAAGGACGCTTTCCCCACCAGGGTTCCTTAAGTAAACTGTCTACCCCTTTGTGTCACGAGTCGCACCCACGGCTAACAGTGACCGGGTGACGGTTGACCGGCTTTCTCCTTGTCCACGACATTTCGTTCAAATTAAATTATTAAAGAGACTCAAGAAGACATTATTAGGATCCAAGAGTTAATGATAGTTATAACTGCAGGTGATATTTAATTTGGAACTGTGGAATTCTAGCTTAATGGGGAAATGATCGCGGAAAATCTCGAGATGCATTACTGCGAATTCGAAGTTGGTCATCCTGGTCATCCTGCAGTCTCCTGACTTTGATGGCTGACGGACGTGCGTGAGATCAGCTCCTCAGTCAAAGTGAATTAGCAGGTGTTATTTCCTAGTAACATATATCAAACATAGTTTGAAAGTGTCTCCCTGTCGTGGTCATACTTTTATCAGTTCATTAAAACATTCCACTGTGAAACAAGATGACCAGGAGTAACAGACCGTCACAAGGATCCTGAATGAGACTCTCAGCTCGGGTAAGTTTCTGGACAGAATTATAGAGGAGATATCGGAGCGAGTGTCCACACTTGTTGTTAAGGAACTAGAGAAATATCTCCAGTTCAATGCTGAACTTGTAGCGAATTTAAAGAACAAACTTGAGTGTCGGGACAAGGAAATCCAGGCACTTAGGTCATAATTCGAAGCTAGAAGTGACTCTCTCGAACAATATAGTAGGATAAATAACCTTAGAATCTTTGGAGTGCAGGAGAGCTCACAAGAAAATACTGACGAGCTTGCTGTAAACGACTTCAAAGATATAGGCGTGAATATAAACATCAATGATATTGATAGAAGTCACCGTGTTGGGCCTAAATCAGTAGGGAAAACTCGGCCTATCACTGTCAAGTTTACTTCTTATCGTACACGACAAGAAGTATTCCGTAACAAAAGGAGACTAATTAAAGGACACTCATGTTACCATCCGCGAAGATCACACGTCCGCTAGACTCTCCATACTAAAGGCCGCCATTCACCGTTTCCATGCAGCCAACTGTTGGACTGCAGACGCCGATATCATCATTAAGAAACCTGATTGGGGCAAAGTGCGCATTAACCGGCTGTGTGACTTACCGGAGGATAGAAATAGCAACTAAGAGGACAATTCACTTGACTGTTCTGATCTCTAATTATTATATTTCATTTTATTTAAATACCACCTTAGTGTAATTTAATTAGATTAGCTCACTGTAGTTAGATTATTTCATTCATATAATTATTAATTTTTCATAAGGTAATTAGATTAGCTCAATTTAGTTAGATTATCTCATTCGCATAATTATTAATTTTTCATAAGGTGGCAACGAGAACTAATGGGTTACTCTCCTCTGACAGTACCGGACATTCCTTCCCAGCCACAATCCCTTTCAAGGCCTCACTCACCCCACCACTCTCCACAAACAGAACACGGCCTTGTGACAACTGTCCACTGACCCCTTCTAGAATTCCTTCTCACTCAACTAGAGACCTGGTCATAGCTAAAGTTTCCTCTTTCCCTAAAGGTCTCCATATAGCTCATCTAAATGTACATTCTTTGTCTGCCCATTTCCACGAAGTTAAAGGACTTGCCCCGGACTTGTTTGATGCTTGCCTTCTGACTGAAACACGGCTTCATGATCTGATCCCTTCGAAGATTTTCAACATACCTGGCTACTGTTTACTTCGGAACGACAGAGCTGGAAAGACGGGAGGAGGTGTAGCAGCGATAGTCAAAACCAGTTTAAAGCCTAGAATAATTGCATGTTCAGATAGCGAATGCATTAGACGCCCGGAGTTCCTGCTCTTGGAAATAATCGTAGCCCATCAGAAATCTGCTGTCTATGTGGTGTACAAGGCACCTGCGATTGGACATTTGGAGGACGTAGAGATTGCATTGTTACGCGTACTTCCACAATATGAAGATGCAATTGTCATGGGCGACTTTAACACAGACACCGGAAACAACAATGACGAATGTCGACAGCTTTTAAACATGACTACATCTTGCGATATGAGCATTTTGTAAACACTCCCTACTCACCACACCGCCACGTCACACACGACAATCGACTTAATGATTGTCAAGAATATAGACAAAGTACTACAACACGGACAGACATCTGTACCAGGAATTTCAGCTCATGACCTAATATACATATCCTACTCCTTAAAGACCCGAAAGACAAAACCAAGGACTATTACATTCAGAGATCTCTCTAAAATGGACTACAGTATGTTCACCGAAGACGCACTGGATGTTCCATGGCACCATATACTGACAGTTGACAACATTGACATTAAAGTAAACATATTTAACGAATATCTGACAGCGCTCTATGATCGACACGCCCCGCCGAAAACAGTACGGGTAACGCGAGCCCCAGCACCGTGGCTAAACTTAGAGCTAAAGGAGTTAATGGCAAGACGAGATGCCGCTCATAGAAAGTTTAAGCGACAACCGACACAAGACAATTTTGATGCATTTAAACGGCTACGAAATAAAACATCGCAGGCAGTACGCAACGTTAGAATTAGACATGCACATACCCTGCTAAAACAAAATACTAGACCTGCTATGGCTTGAAAAGAACTAAGACACATGGGAATAGGTAAACAAAGAGACGACCATCCTACTGACATATCCCTGGACTCCCTAAATACATATTTTACCACTCCCGGACATACCATTGACAGAGAAAGGAAACATAGAACACTATACAGCAATTACAACTCCCCTGCACCTGACAGAGAAAAATTCTACTTTTCACATGTGACACCATCGCCAGTTAAACAAGCCATATTTAGAATAAAATCGAAGTCCAAAGGGATAGACAACATAGAAATAGAACTTATTAAGACAATAATTGACATAATTTTACCTACTATAACTCACATATTTAACCACTCACTAATGACTGGCACGTATGCCTCCTTATGGAAAGCTGCCGTTGTCATCCCGCTCGCTAAAAATGACCGCATGAAGACGTAACTGACTATAGACCTGTGAGCATATTATCGGTCCTTTCAAAAGCCCTAGAATTTATTGTACACCAACAAGTCTCCAACTACTTGCAAATACACGATATTCTTGACGAACACCAGTCTGGTTTTCGACGTAATCACAGCACTAGTATTGCACTACTTAAGGTTGCAGACAACATTCGCAATGCGATCGACAAGAGACAAGTTACCATACTGGCTCTTCTTGACTTCTCTAAAGCCTTTAACTCCGTTGACATAGACATACTACTTTCCAAACTATTTAAACTCCAGTTCTCGACAAACAGTCTTCAGTTGATGAGTCCGTACCTCCGCGGTCGTCTGCAGTGTGTAAGAAATAACAATAATGAATATTCATCCTGGCGATCCGTAGAGGTTGGTGTTCCACAGGGGTCTGTCCTACGACCGCTTCTATTTTCTGTCTATATCAACAGCTGCAGACACCACATGTACGCTGACGATATACAATTATACTTGCACTGTGAACCGGAAAGACTAAACGATGAAATTAAAAATTTCAATAGAGACTTACAAGAAATCTGTAACTGGACTGACATGCATGGACTTAGATTAAATAACGTAAAATCTCAAGCTATAATAATTTCACATTCTCGGCTTTGTTAAAAAACCATAAGCAACTTCACTTTACCAAAACTCTACCTACAAAATTCACCCATTGATTTCAGTGAATCTGTCAATGATCTCGACGTTATGATAGACGAACATCTTTCCTGGAAGCAGCAGGTTACCAGCATCTCCAGGAAAGTATTTGCGACACTTAACTCACTTAGAATATTCCGCAACATATTTCTCGAGTACGCGCTCTGGTATTGCCTCACTTCGACTACTGTGACGCCGTGTACAACGACCTGACTACTACTCTTAACGACACACTACAACGCGCGCAAAACGCCTGTGTTCGCTATATATGTGACCTAGGTTACTTTGACCATGTTACACCTGCCTACTATGAACTCGGTTGGCTAAAACTCAAACAGCGCCGTAATGTTCATGCTTTATGCCTTCTTCGTCGAATACTCTCCTCATGCTCACCTCCCTACTTGCACAGTCAATTTCACCACCTCTCATCCAATCACAGTTTTGGAACACTGTCAAAATCTCATACACTCTTATCTACTCCACCTCACCGCACCACACGATACACAAACTCATTTGTTATTTCTTCGGCACGACAATGGAATGCACTGCCCGCCTCTGTCAGAGGAGCTTCGCCTGCTAGTTTTAGGCAACTTTGTCACCGCTACCTACTAAGTAATTCTATAGACTTTATATAATTCCACTGTTATTACCAAGGATAATACAAATTAGCTAATCGTGTCATAATTGTGTAAATAATCATCTTCATCATCATCATCATCATTATTTCTCCTATTTTTTCCTTTTTTGTATTTATTTTTTTATCATAATATTGTATTGTTTAGTAGTTGCAAGGTGTTTCAATTGTAAGTGTATTTATTTCAATTTTTCGCATGTAAAATCTGTATTTTCTGGTTAGATGGAAAATCTTGCCAGACAAAATAAATCTATTGTATTGTATTGTATCTTGTTGTGGAGCACCCTTCGTTTGAATGTAGTAAAATTTGAAAGTTTAAACGCGGATAGCGTGCTTAGTAACCTTGGCAACGACTCGCTTCGAATTCAAACGGGAGAGCTACGCTCTGGAAAATTCCATTCCGTACCGCTCCCAGCTTGCCTATAACGGAACTTTAGAGTTCGTACCCTGCTTCTTGCATGCGAATAATTGATGCGTTGCTAAGATTACCATATTACGAATATTGAGGCATTCAGGGAAAGGCTCACTATGGTGAACTGTTCTGTCATCGCTTTAAGCGTGAGTGTCTCTATACCATACTTGAGTGTGGTACGTTATGTTACCGTCATGCTGAAATTGTCTGCAGTGAAACAATACACCTACCTCCGCAAGACCGACAACACTCTTACGTATTCGTTCAACAGGAATAACCGCATATGTTCCAGAGAGCACATTTATTTCGTTATAATTAAGATCACCGTGACATGCTGCCTACCTCCCTACACCAGTTCCTTTACCGGTCATCTCCTCTGTTGCAGGTTTATTTACCTACAAAGCTGCCCATACGCTGAGCTACAGGTAGCAAGCTGTGCGAGTACTACAGTTGTCTTCATGTCTCACGAATATAGCAACTATAACATTCTGCTCTTTACCCATACAAGGTCTTCACCCCCTGTCACCCTCTCACCTGGAAGTGTTCCTTAAGTTAAGAGTTGAAAAATGTACTATTGCTCAAAATCGTGAAGTATGATTTTTATGGTTAAACACACAAATTTTTACCATTTAGTGTACTTTGTTAAATTAAACGGTTTTCACGCTCATATGAAAGAGCTTCTCGAGACTCGTACGTCAAACGGTTTAAGAGTTATAAACACTGCGTCCTAGAGCTTTGTACAAAATTATTTCTTAATAAACACAAAAAGCCAACAGTCAAACTAATTAGTATCCACACAGGGAAGGGCATCCCGCTATATAACTAGTCGCTCTTATTCTACCCAAAGAGGTTGTTTTTATTAAACTGGAAGCGATGTCATCGCCATAAGAGACACGTATTTATTTCATGCAGAGAAGGGCAACCGACCGTAAAACTAGAACTCGGGCAAGGTTAATAAGCGGGAGAGAAGGACAGTTGTCCGTAAAACTGCTCTTCATCTACTTTAGAGTCATAGCACGTTTACCAGGAGGAGAGGGGACTACCTACTGTCATCGATTATGAAGGGTGGAGCAACTTGATATCACATCTCCAGGTGGACGGGTTAATTTAATGGCAGTTTTGATATCCTGGGGGTATTAAAATGAAACAATAGAAGGTTGACAGTGCGCACAACATCTAAATACCAATATTCTCCCTGACTAGTACTGGGATATTAACCTCAGAGTTTGCTAAAATATAGATCTCAAAACCATCTAGTCCACAAAGGAAAAATTAAATATGGGATCAAAAGTGCACAGTTTTACGAAAGATCGATGCACAGGAGGGGAGGACGCAACATTAACTTTCCGGGGTGGCCTTCCTCATGGTAAAGTTCTTCTCATTATTGTTATTTTAACAGGATAATATACCGGGCGAGTTGGCCGTGCGCGTAGAGGCGCGCGGCTCTGAGCTTGCATCCGGGAGATAGTAGGTTCGAATCCCACTATCGGCAGCCCTGAAGATGGTTTTCCGTGGTTTCCAATTTTCACACCAGGCAAATGCTGGGGCTGTACCTTAATTAAGGCCACGGCCGCTTCCTTCCAACTCCTAGGCCTTTCCTATCCCATCGTCGCCATAAGACCTATCTGTGTCGGTGCGACGTAAAGCCCCTAGCAAAAAAAAACAGGATAATATAGCATTTTCTTTAAAAATTTATTTACGTTGCACCAACTCAGATAGTTCATATGGCGACGGTTGGACAGGAAAAGGCTACGAGTGGGAAGCAAGCGGCCGTGGCCTTAATTAAGCTACAGCCCCTGCACCTGGCTGGTGTGCAAGCTGCCGATAGTGGGTTACGAACCCACTATATCCCGAATGCAAGCTCATAGCTACGTGACTAAAACTGTTTGGCCAACTCGCTGGTTTATGGTAGAGTAAGTGATCAGTTCTACGACTGCCAACCACTGATGGCTTCATTTTCACCAGTTCCCGGGACTGTCACAAACCCATCACAGTCCTCTATGTACCAGCTGCAATGTGTGCCACTGTAATTCCTTACCTCGCGCACGAACCCACAACCACAAAATAAAACATTGAATGCCTTATCAAACCAATAGCAGTTTGTGTATTAATTCAGATCACGAGTCTGGCAAGCAGCTCTGACCATAACAGCAGGACGCGGGAATTTTCTGGTTACAGGACGCGGCCTCCAGATATTACATTTAAACTTCCAATTGCTTTCGTTGAAGACGTTCTCTCCGTGAATGCCTACAGGCTTCGTAGGTTTGTTTAAAGAACTTCAAAGATGGATGAGGTCGTCCAAATGCTGCCTCTTAGTTCTTCCGCCCAACTAAGGAGGGTGTTTGAACTTATTAGTACTTTCTTGTTTCTTCTTCACTTCCAAATATCTCTTCATCTACTCGCTGTTTTCTTTTTCACATTCTTCATTCCATCCTGTATTTATTCTGGATTGCATTGCAGAAAATTGGAGCTTGTTAATTAATGTTCTGAATTTTTTCTACCTTGAATGGTTTCTTCATCAATGCTAATTTCATTCAAGTCTTCACTGATTTCTTTTAGCCGATTATTGTGAGTTTCCATTAATAAGGCTAAGTTTAACATTTTCTTTGTGAGCCTGTTATTATCCATTCTATAGAAGTGGACATCAAATTGTAATCGTCGTTTCGTGACTGTACCTCAGATTTTTACCGTAAGTTTATAGATTTCATGTCATATCTTTTTCATACAAATTCCATTTTGGCATTTTGGTCCTAAGATTTTTTTGTGGATTTTCCTTTCTTGTTCACTCGAGATTTGCCACCAATTATGACAGCTTTACATTGCTTCTGTTTTAACTACTGTGTTGCGCATTTCTTGATTTTGTTCGTTTATTGTATCTGTTCTAAGTAATCTTGTATGCTCTTTGAAGTTATACAGTTCCTCCTTTGTTAGCTTGCTGATTTAACCATGCTGGTTCTAAAATTTCACATACATACTTACAAATATCTACTTGAGCGATATTTATATATTTGGTGATCAACGACTGACTGTTTAAACGTGATCTAGTCCCTTCCATTCATATTTCGTCTTTTCATAAGAGATTTGGAGACCTGTTTTGGATGCTATTTCACGAAGGTTTCCTACAGAATAGATTTGTTCCTGTCTGTTGTTGGCTGGGATAGTAATATTATGCTAGGCAATTAAGGTGAATTTTATTTTGGAGATATCTACCAATACTTATTCATTATGTCATGTCATTACCGTCTGTATTATTATCATTACTGTGTAGTTAGTTTATGTGAGTTATAGTATAAGGGGCAGTCTAATGGAAGGCGAACACCCGCCATAACACTCGTTGGGCCCGAAAGGTGGCAACACTGTTTTTACGTATCGATAGTGGCATAGCTGTGGTAGGAGAACTGCATAGTGACAACTCACAGGTACAGGCAGTTGTTGGTGCGCGGACTGGTCTAGTGTGTTCGTCCAGTCGTAGAAGTGGAGGCGAGCAAAGCAGACCAGAGAAATGAGCGTGCTGGAAACTGTCTGAAGTGTGTGGAGAACACTGCACGAGTGGCATAGGAGATCTCGAGAAGGGAGCACATCACTGGCTGGGGAACTCTTCAACATGATGCGAAAAGTCCGGATCTTTTACTTTGTGTTTTTCACATTTTTGCGACCTGAAGAAAGACATTCGTGGCTGTCGGTTTCAGTCGGACGAGGAAATGAAAGAGTGGGTGCGGTTGTGGACCCGTCAGCGACCTAACTCTTTCTACAAAACTGGAATAGATCGTCTGGGCTCCCAGTGGGACAAGGGTAATTACTTTTGAGTAGAACTATATCATGGTCACGTTGTAGCGGGAGATCGCTTTTCATTTGACTACAAACATATATATGTTAAACAATTCGATATTTTGTTAGTACTTGTTGAGGAGCTACTGGCCGTATTTTATTTTATTATCGTGCCAGAAATATCTTTTACAAAGCCAAATATTATGTACGAACACCGAGACCATCGTGAAGCGCATTCTGCCCTGCCTTAAGAAACTGAACGCGTGGGACAGAGAAACAAGTGTTTCATAGTTTACTCTTCGCCACATTCGCATCCAGCATCTCGCAAGGTTGACTTAGGACCTGCGCACGCCTGTCGATACAGTACAGCCAGGTGGGAAACTTCACGCTACTGCCATCCCTCCTGCGATGTTATGATCTTGGTTTAACTGGAGTTTCAAGTCCTCCAGTTAGATCCTATCATGTTCGCATTCCGTGGATTAGGCCTTCGAAAAGGGGTGGAGTACAGGAGTTAGGGGTTCATGAGCACCTCCTAGCTATAATTAGAGGATCGATGTTCATGAGTTAAAACCACTTAAAAGTATCATTAAAAGCCCTTAAATTGAAGGGAAAATGCTACGAAATAAGTAAATAAAATATTTTATTGAACTGACTCCTGGTGACTGTGTACAATTAATATATCCTTGTTCTATTCACTGCACAGTTCTTGTTATTATAGAACTGGGGACCACTTGTTCCTCACATTCCTTGTTTAATGTGCTCACTCTTACTCGATCTGTTCCACACAAGCCGAAGGTGTGCCTTCCACACAACTCAAACCTGTATTTAACTGTTGCTTCTCGTTTTCATTTGTTCTTCTCCGAGAACCAACGGGCGGCTGTGATGGTTGGTGTAATTCTCAGAGTTCTATATTGTGTTCCTGCAGATATCCTGGAAACACAGTGCTCGCACCTATAAATCCTTTCCTTAACTTTTCTGGGTCATCACCAACTGCTGCTTATGAAAGCCACTTAGAACGTTTAATCATATGTATGAAACATTTATAATATTGATGTTGTCACTTGTGAACTTTTATCAGTTTGACAACAAGGAATAGATGTACAAATTAAAAAATATATTATAATAATCTAAACACTAAAAAAATTATTTATATATATATATATATATATATATATATATATATATATATATATATATATATATATATATTGTACCAGGAAGGCATAGGCCCTGGCACATACAAATTACACATTTTATTTTCTAGCATACAATTCCGTTCCGATGCATGAACAGCTGTGTGAGAGAATGTTCTGGTACCCACTGCACTCCACGAGGCAGAACGCAAGTCAAGCAAGGTCAAGTGACGTCACCGCCGACTGAAGCTTACTTCCCCTACAGAAGTTTCTCGGCTATTTTTATGAAATTTTTAATGCCTAGACCGATTAACACGAGACCAACGCTGACTTCTAGCTAATGTTCTGGAAGTAAAACTCTGCAAATTTGAAGTCAACCCATCCAGTAGTTCCCGAAATATGACAATTTAAATTTAGGTAGGAATACTCGCCCCTTCATCCCCTAATTTCGAGCGCTGCTCGCCAGACCTGTATAAATAGGCCACTGGGAAAAGGCCATAACCAGTCCTGTGTGCACAGTGTGTGCAGAAAGTATGCGCCGTCGCGATTCGCGAGGACATAATCACGGCCGAACTCGAACGCTGTTGAATAGAAAAAGAACGTGAAGTTTTCGCCGCGCTGCGACGACAGTAAGATTCTAGACGTTTCTCAAGGAGAATTATCGTAATATAATACTTGTGAATTTATTAACAGAGTGAAGCTATAATTGGGAGTGAGAACTGAACTGTCCAATATTTTACTGACTAGTCTACGACATCGTGAAATGTACTATCACCATATAATTCTGAACTGTGAGAATATCCTAAATCATTACGTGTGGTAAACTGAAATCAAAATTTAAGACCATTTCAATCAGTGTAAGACATATCAGTGAACTGTGTAAAACTGTATTTACTCGACATTCGTCCCATAACAAGACAAGACTTAACTACTTTCCTCGTCACTTTCTCGATCTTTTGATCACCACTGTGAGAAACCCAGTGAACATTAAGGACTTTTTACAATAATATTAAATAGTACAGACTAGTGTGGTGTAAATACAACCATAAAATTGCCTTAATCTGTTAATAATATTTGTTTAGAGACTGTGACCGAGACTGTTACAAATCACATTTTCAAGTGCTTGTGGACTGTGTTCACTACTTTACAATCGAGTCTCAGACATAATTAGTGACGATTATGGACTGTGTTAATTCTCAACCAATGAACTGTGTACGTAAAAACTGTGTTTTCTGCAGCATGGACTGTGAATGTTAATTCGACACCGTAAAATCAGTATAAGAATAGAACTGTGCATTACGACGGTGTGCAGTATTAATATCCGTGATATTTGCGAATTGAATAGTGCCAATTGAACTTTCCATGTTCCGATATTACCTCCAAGAACAACGAAAATCTTGGCAAAAATACTACGAGATCCTCCTACATCGTACGTCGCTTCCAACGGGGGATTTACATGGTTTCTTCAGTTATGGGACCCATCGACGGACGTCGACGAGGTAGACAGACTTGGTATCTTCACTGAACATCGCCGGTGCTGAGTTCAAGCTTTCACCCGCACTCCGCGGAATGTTCCAGACACCAAGTCACCAACTCCAACACTTGTAAGCAGATCTTCTCGTATTCTAAGTGAGTAATAACATATGAATTACTTTTTACAAAGCACTTAGTTCAGTAGAGTGCTCTTACAAGTGCTTCGTGTGGATATCAGTTCATAATTTTATCGTCATTTGAAAGAACCTCATATATTTCTATAACATCCTTTGCAAAGTTATTAATTAATTTAATTAACTTTACCTAGATGAACTGTAGGATTTTCGAGTGCTTTATTCATTTCATTCAATTCAAGCAAACTGAGAGACATTCAGCAAGAAATCAAATATTTTATTTTATTTATCAAACTTTCCATGACAAGTGTGTGTTCATTTTTGTGGTTTAAAATTAGAAAGACAGTAGGTCAGCACCATCAATGATGAACTGATTATATCCCAGATGCTATTTCTGTGTTTGCATTTAAATTAGAAAGACTGCAGGTTGTTCTTGTTCTATGGAAGGGTGATAATTATTTTTGATATTCTCAAGCAAACAGACTTCAAGAAGATCGTACCAGAAATCTTTTATTTTACATTTTTGGCGAATATTGACTACAAATTTGTGTTTTCAGTACAATTTGAGGGTGATATTGTTAATAACTGTTACAAAAAGAGAATTACCGTCTGTTGTACTATTCGTCTCTGCACCTGCTCCAACATTCACCGAACTCTACCTGAGACCCTTCCCATGCTCAAACCCCGGTACAATATTGAACCCAACTAGTTCATGTCATTGGCATGTAATTGTTGTAGTTGGACAAAAGTAATATTATGCTAGGTGGAATCCATATGTGAAGCAAGATGTATGTCGTATATCCTCAACAGCGCACGTGTAAAGTAGAGCGGATATTCCATCAGAAAGGAGGCGATGGAATCTTCCACACTAGAGAGAGAAACGTGAGCAGATCTTACGAAGCAGCTAATTACAAGATAGCGCCCGAGAGAAGAAATGAAGCAGCAGCAGGGACACCAATATAAACGCTTAGCTTAAGTCCATTATGAGAGACAAATTAAGACTTTCACGTAATTATAAAACTGCAATAGAGATATCCTGCCAATACATTTTAATAGATATTTGGCCACTGGAAGCAGGATATGAATCCCAAGACACTTGTTCCATGAGGTACGCGGACGGGTGAAGAGAAGCACTACTGTTAACTTCGGGACTGAACGGTTCGGACGCGTATTGTGATTGTTGCCGGGAAAACGTGGACTGAGCATTTATCTACGTAAAGGAATAATGTTTGTGGGTTACGGTAGTCACATCCTAGTTCGTGAACCATGGGCAACGGCTGAGTGGCCTAGTAAGTGGTCCTGAGAGTCGGGATACCAGTTGCTATGGAATGGGAGTGGGCATCTCGGACATATTCTGAGTCGTGGCCCTCCTTGTGCTCAGGCGGCTAGGACTACACAATTCACCGGTGGTCCATAACCCGTTAGAGGAGAGATCCTAACTTGGACTATGTGCAAGTAGGGCAGCATCCTGCTTCATGAATTTACCGAGCTCAGAACACTTTAAGCAAGCCTCGGACCTATGGGAGTAATGGAGTCCCACTCCCATTTGACAGGCGAGGGACTCCTTGGAAACAACTTGGCGAACGAAATGGAATTCGATGGGGAGCTATCAACATTAATGGGGCCTATGGAAGAAAGAAGGTAGAACTTGCTGAGTCAGCAAAGAGGATGCATCTGGATGTGCTAGGAGTAAGTGATATTCGGGTAAGGGGAGATAAGGAGGAAGAGATAGGAGATTATAAAGTGTACTTGACGGGTGTTAGAAAGGGAAGGGCAGAGTCTGGGGTAGGGCTCTTTATCAGGAATACCATTGCACGCAACATAGTTTCTGTCAGGCACGTAAGTGAGCGAATGATGTGGGTAGATTTGTCAGTGGGAGGAATTGGGACAAGAATTGTGTCCGTGTATTCACCATGTGAGGGTGCAGATGAGGATGAAGTTGACAAGTTTTATGAAGCATTGAGTGACATCGTGGTCAGGGTCAACAGCAAGGATAGAATAGTGCTAATGGGAGATTTCAATGCGAGAGTTGGGAATAGAACTGAAGGATACGAAAGGGTGATTGGTAAATGTGGGGAAGATATGGAAGCTAATGGGAATGGGAAGCGTTTGCTGGACTTCTGTGCTAGTATGGGTTTAGCTGTTACGAATACATTCTTCAAGCATAAGGCTATTCACCGCTACACATGGGAGGCTAGGGGTACCAGATCCATAATAGACTATATCTTAACAGACTTTGAATTCAGGAAATCTTTTAGGAATGTACGAGTTTTTCGGGGATTTTTCGATGATACAGACCATTATCTGATCTGTAGTGAACTAAGTATCTCTAGGCCTAGGGTAGAGAAAGTGAAATCTGTCTGCAGACGAATAAGGGTAGAAAATCTCCAGGACGAGGAAATTAGACAGAAGTACATGGATATGATTAGCGAGAAGTTTCGAACAGTAGACAGTAAGCAGGTTCAGGATATAGAAAGTGAATGGGTGGCATACAGGGATGCTGTAGTAGAAACAGCAAGGGAATGCCTAGGAACAACTGTGTGTAAAGATGGGAAAAGGCGAACATCTTGGTGGAATGATGAAGTGAGAGCAGCCTGTAAACGTAAAAAGAAGGCTTATCAGAAATGGCTCCAAACAAGGGCCGAGGCAGACAGGGATTTGTACGTAGATGAAAGAAACAGAGCGAAACAAATAGTTGTTGAATCCAAAAAGAAGTCATGGGAAGATTTTGGTAATAACCTGGGAAGGCTAGGTCAAGCGGCAGGGAAACCTTTCTGGACAGTAATAAAGAATCTTAGGAAGGGAGGGAAAAAGGAAATGAACAGTGTTTTGAGTAATTCAGGTGAACTCATAACAGATCCCAGGGAATCACTGGAGAGGTGGAGGGAATATTTTGAACATCTTCTCAATGTAAAAGGAAATCATCATGGTGGTGTTGCAAACAGTCAAGCTCATGGGGAGGAGGAAAATGATGTTGGTGAAATTATGCTTGAGGAAGTGGAAAGGATAGTAAATAAACTCCATTGTCATAAGGCAGCAGGAATAGATGAAATTAGACCTGAAATGGTGAAGTATAGTGGGAAGGCAGGGATGAAATGGCTTCATAGAGTAGTCAAATTAGCGTGGAGTGTTGGTAAGGTACCTTCAGATTGGACAAAAGCAGTAATTGCACCTATCTATAAGCAAGGGAACAGGAAGGATTGCAACAACTATCGAGGTATCTCATTGATTAGTATACCAGGCAAAGTATTCACTGGCATCTTGGAAGGGAGGGTACGATCAGTCGTTGAAAGGAAGTTGGATGAAAACCAGTGTGGTTTCAGACCACAGAGAGACTGTCGGGATCAGATTTTCAGTATGCGCCAGGTAATTGAAAAATGCTACGAGAGGAATAGGCAGTTGTGTTTATGTTTCGTAGATCTAGAGAAAGCATATGACAGGTTACCGAGGGAAAAGATGTTCGCTATACTGGGGGACTATGGAATTAAAGGTAGATTATTAAAATCAATCAAAGGCATTTATGTTGACAATTGGGCTTCAGTGAGAATTGATGGTAGAATGAGTTCTTGGTTCAGGGTACTTACAGGAGTTAGACAAGGCTGTAATCTTTCACCTTTGCTGTTTGTAGTTTACATGGATCATATGCTGAAAGGTATAAAATGGCAGGGAGGGATTCAGTTAGGTGGAAATGTAGTAAGCAGCCTGGCCTATGCTGACGACTTGGTCTTAATGGCAGACTGTGCCGAAAGCCTGCAGTCTAACATCTTGGAACTTGAAAATAGGTGCAATGAGTATGGTATGAAAATTAGCCTCTCTAAGACTAAATTGATGTCAGTAGGTAAGAAATCCAACAGAATTGAATGTCAGATTGGTGATACAAAGCTAGAACAGGTCGATAATTTCAAGTATTTAGGTTGTGTGTTCTCCCAGGATGGTAATATAGTAAGTGAGATTGAATCAAGGTGTAGTAAAGCTAATGCAGTGAGCTCGCAGTTGCGATCAGCAGTATTCTGTAAGAAGGAAGTGAGCTCCCAGACGAAACTATCTTTACATCGGTCTGTTTTCAGACCAACTTTGCTTTATGGGAGCGAAAGCTGGGTGGACTCAGGATATCTTATTCATAAGTTAGAAGTAACAGACATGAAAGTAGCAAGAATGATTGCTGGTACAAACAGGTGGGAACAATGGCAGGAGGGAACTCGGAATGAGGATATAAAGGCTAATTTAGGAATGAACTCGATGGATGAAGCTGTACGCATAAACCGGCTTCGGTGGTGGGGTCATGTGAGGCGAATGGAGGAGGATAGGTTACCTAGGAGAATAATGGACTCTGTTATGGAGGGTAAGAGAAGTAGAGGGAGACCAAGACGACGATGGTTAGACTCTGTTTCTAACGATTTAAAGATAAGAGGTATAGAACTAAATGAAGCCACAACACTAGTTGCAAATCGAGGATTGTGGCGACGTTTAGTAAATTCTCAGAGGCTTGCAGACTGAACGCTGAAAGGCATAACAGTCTATAATGATAATGTATGTATGTATGTATGTAAGGAATAATAACCTGTTTAATATTCTGGATTTAATCCGCAGGGATTACTCCAATAAGGGAATTAATTATTTTCAAATTGTCTTAGATTTGAACAATTACGTTTAAACTGCCGATCGACTTGTTCGTTAAGCGGCGGTAAACATGGTTATAGATGAAGTTGCAGGGCACGTTGGAGTTTGATTTACCATTAAATCGGGGATTCTTGCTGAGAACGGATATCAATTAGTCTGTTTCGGATACTGAACGCGAGAAGGAGAGGAACGTATTTTTGCGTTTATTATTTGTATCATAATTATTGAAGCTTTTGTGTTGGTATTCGACTGCCGCATTTTCGTTTGTTACAGCTGGCATCGCGTTTTATTTTATACAGACAGACACTGAACATGGCGACCGGCAACAGTACACGTGTTTTTAGTGTACCTCTGAATTTGTGTGGACATAATGTGTAAATATGCAGTGTTTATTCATGTGATGTGTTTGTGTCGACTCGTTTGGGGCAGTCTGGTCATCCATCTGACTTGTTTTAAAATAGTATTTGTGCGCCTATTGAACTGAACTTTGTTATGTGCGGCCGATAATTTGTTTCGTCGATCGCAACATAAAAGTTTGGTCCTCCGGGCCGCGATGAGAATCATTGTGAACTTTGAACATTGTGCTAGCCACCATAAAATTGTTATCGTCATGAATTGCTGCCTGCAACCTCCATTTGAACATCAATCAATCAATCAATCAATCAATCAATACTGATCTGCATTTAGGGCAGTCGCCCAGGTGGCAGATTCCCTATCTGTTGCTTTCCTAGCCTTTTCCGATATGATTTCAAAGAAATTGGAAATTTATTGAACATCTCCCTTGGTAAGTTATTCCAATCCCTAACTCCCCTTCCTATAAATGAATATTTGCCCCCAGTTTGTCCTCTTGTATTCCAACTTTATCTTCATATAGTGATCTTTCCTACTTTTATAAACGCCGTTCAAACCTATTCGTCTACTAATGTCATTCCACGCCATCTCTCCGCTGACAGCTCGGAACATACCACTTAGTCGAGCAGCTCTTCTTCTTTCTCTCAATTCTTCCCAACCCAAACATTGCAACATTTTTGTAACGCTACTCTTTTGTCGGAAATCACCCGGAACAAATCGAGCTGCTTTTCTTTGGATTTTTCCAGTTCTTCAATCAGGTAATTCTGGTGAGGGTCCCATACACTGGAACCATACTCTAGTTGGGGTCTTACCAGAGACTTATATGCCCTCTCCTTTACATCCTTACTACAAGCCCTAAACACCCTCATAACCATGTGTAGAGATCGGTAACCTTTATTTACAATCCCATTTATGTGATTACCCCAGTGAAGATCCTTCCTCATATTAACACCTAGATACTCACAATGATCCCCAAAAGGAACTTTCACCCCATCAACGCAGTAATTAAAACTGAGAGGACTTTTCCTATTTGTGAAACTCACAACCTGACTTTTAACCCCGTTTATCAACATACCATTGCCTGCTGTCCATCTCACAATATTTTCGAGGTCACGTTGCAGTTGCTCACAATCTTGTAACTTATTTATCACTCTATAGAGAATAACATCATACGCAAAAAGCCTTACCTCCGATTCCACTCCTTTACTCATATCATTTATATATATAAGAAAACATAAAGGTCCGATAACACTGCCCTGAGGAACTCCCCTTTCAACTACTACATAGCAACGAGCTTGGCGCGAAAAGCATCGTGAACAGTTATTGTGTAAAAGCACCAGGATGTCGTGCTTAAGACTAATTACTACGAATGTTTGAATTCGTCATATTGAGTTAAACGAAGTCTACATTGTTTTGGAACTGTTTTGATATCGCGCGTTAACAATCCGTGGATGTTACCACGTGCTAACGCAATTTTTCTTGGAAACTATTTACGCCAGCTTATATCTCATACCGTGATGTTCTAGGTGTTAAATGCTGCTTGGGATTTGGACTCCAGCGAACATTACATCGCAGACGTCATCCTATGGACTTTCCAGTCATTTTGGGCATGTGGTTCCAGTCAAGAAGTGGTTCCATTGGTGGTGATGATTAATGATACAGCAACGCTATGTACTGTAAGTCTGTTCCATTTGTCTTTATTGTTCCTATCTTGACTAGGGTGGACATCCTGCCTACTATCCTAACCCTACTGCTAGCACTTTCCGTGTATAGAATTAACAGATTTGTCTTGACTTCTCATGGGCATTATAAGATTTCGTGCTAATAATTTGTTGGACCGCTTTGTGTATTTTGCATATTTTAGAACGTACGTGGTTTATTATACGTTATTTCATGCTTTTGTGCATCTACCTACATTGTTGGTTCCATTCAAAGACTGTCACTCATTCTAACAATGCAAACTGAGTGCAGTGCACTGAATATAGAGCTTATTGTTTGTATAGTCACCATAGTTGTAAGATTGATTTCTATTATTATCTTGTCAATAACTGATTACCCAAACTATTCATCATGGTGTTTGAATCCGAAGCATAGGCTGTTCAAAAACGTGGTCTGCTTAAAAGGTCATTAACTCACCTTGAAAATTACTTGAAGCAAGATAACATCAACCTCTACAAACTGATTTTCAAACAGAATAGATTGCCAAAATTTGGAAGGAATTCAGTGCAGTTAGGGAGTGTTTAGAATGTGAATTAGACTTAAAAACTAGCGAAACTTACGATAGAGAGCATGATGAATTTGAAAACAGGTATCATACAATAGTTGGTAGGATTAAAGAATTGCTTTGTTCATTTGAAAGACCCAGGAGTCCTAGTAACACATCCATTGTCTCTGATAACTCTTCTCGATCCAACTGTAGCTTGAAGCTCCCTCCCATTGAATTGCCTGTTTTTAAAGGAGATTTGACAAAATACTTGAGTTTCAGGAACACCTTTCAAAGCTTAGTTATTAACAAAACCCGCATTGACAATGTGCAAAGACTACACTACCTATTGTCGTCTCTTCAAGGCGAACCTAGGGATTTGTTGGATAACCTAGCCATATGCGCCGACAACTTTACTGTTGCTTGAAATTTAATTGATGAAAGGTACAATAATAAACGCTTGATTGTTTCACAGCATGTAAAACATTTGCTCAATCTCCATAATTGTACTAGTGGATTTTCCGTTGGATATCACAAATTGATAAACCA
This sequence comes from Anabrus simplex, assembly GCF_040414725.1. Classification (NCBI taxonomy): domain Eukaryota; kingdom Metazoa; phylum Arthropoda; class Insecta; order Orthoptera; family Tettigoniidae; genus Anabrus; species Anabrus simplex. Next base: position 451,505,532 of record NC_090268.1, on the reverse strand, counting down.
AGTAAAATCTAATCTTAGTGCTGTTGACAATTTGGAGGGTCAAGTTCCACTTCATGAAATTTTGCTACAGGAATTGATTCTAAATAAGATCAAGCTCAACCATAGAAGTGAATGGGAAAAAATATTTGCCTCCACTGATATATCCACAAGAGACTTAAAATCCAACCTTAAAGCCCTTCACATTACCAACAATAGTACTTCTTGAATTGTAGGTTCTGCAGACTTGATAACCACAGCATTTCTGTTCAAACAAGCAAACATTGATCATCGTCGCAAGTTTGTGAGGGAAAATAAAATTTGTTATTTTTGTTTTTCCGCTTCTCATGTTTCTAAACAGTGTAAGCAAAACAAGTGCCCCTAGTGTAACGGGTCCCACAATAATTTTAATAAATTAATGACGAAACCCAATAAGATGTAGTCAAAAAAGTAAATTAATAAAATTCACGCCTTTTAACGAAGCCGTAAATATGAGTTTATCGAATAATGTATTGACGTATCTACCACTCAATATGGATTTTTTTTTGGATTTGGAGTTTGTGAAAGATTATTGTTCTTATGTCAGTAATTTTATGAGTGGAATTTGATTAACTTTGAAATAAGTCGAGTTATTAAATTTAACAAATAAATGTCTGGTGCTTAATGGAAAATAATATTAAATTGATCAACTCGATTTGTAACATTGATCAATTGTTATGGGTTTCGTTTGACTTCGTGACAGCGATTATTTTTTATTTTAGAAGGGTTATCAATTTTTTATTTTCGTTATCGCTTTGCCAGAGTTTTCTTTTTTAATAAATTTGTTTGCAAAAGATTTCTCATTCATTATTTTTATTATTTCTTTCTCTCTTATCCTTCCTGCATAGTAATTTAAGATTAACTTACATGATTCGAAGATATCACCGGGAATCACCCGTGTACGACCCTGGGATTACAGTAGACGCCCAATGTCGTAAGAGGAAACGGTAGAATATTGACCTAAAATCTTCATGAAAGTGGGGTTATTGTCATTAACAAAACTGAGTTCATCACTAACATCAGAGATGCACCCAACTCAACTCCACATGACGATACAGCAATAAAGAAGACTAATAGCTACAGATACTTCGGAGAACGTCAGTGAAGATCTAGCAGTAGTATAATTGGATGGTTCGGAGGCCGCCACCGCCACCGGGCTCTCAGGGGCCTCCTCCGCCTCCGCCACACGGGAGGCCTTTCCAGGGGCCCGCTCCGCCACCCGCGGGAAATTTGAATTGGTAAACAAAGCCACGTGCTTTTAGACAGCTGTCATCGATAACAACGCATCGCTAACCTCACTGCTGCCATCTTAACGGGCCTAAACCTTAGTGGTACGAACTTAACCTCACGAGCGCGAGATTTGAATTTGTAAATAAATCCACGTGCTTTTTGACAGCCACCTACTTTTTTGACAGACAACAACGTATCGCAAACCTTAGTGCTACCATCTTAACGGGCCTAAACCTTAGTGGTACCAACTTAACCTCACTAGCGCGAGATTCGAATCGGTAAACAAAGCCACGTGCTTTTTGACAGCTGTCATCCGCCATCTTCAATCCAGAGAGCACCGTGATGCCCTCTTTACCGTAGTAGATCCAAATTCGTCACCTGTCATCCGCAGTGCTGCCATCTTAACGGGCCTAAAACTTAGTGCTACCAACTTAACCTCACTAGCGCGAGATTTGAATCGATAAACAAATCCACGTGCTTTTTTGACAGCCGTCATCCGCCATCTTCAATCCATAGAGCACAGTGCTGCCCTCTTTAGCTACTTACCCTTGAAACGTGATGGCGGATAATTTGAAAAATGCTTTTTGACAGCAGCCATCTTTAAACCAGAGAGTACCGTGCTGCCCTCTTTAGCTAGATACCTTTGAAATGAGGTGGCAGGCAATTCCACGTGACAGCAGCCATCTTTAATCAAGAGAGCACCGTGCTGCCCTCTTTGTGGCGGTGGCAAATTCCACGTGCTCGTGTTTGGAAACAAACACACGTGCTTTTTTCTGACGGCTGTCATCCGCCATCTTGCATCACAAACCTCAGTGCTGCACTCTTTAGCTAGATACCTTTGAAATGTGGTGGCGGCAATTTGAAAAATTCTATGTGCTCTTGTTTGGAAACAAAGACACGTGCTTTTTTGACAGCTGTCATCCGCCATCTTTAATCAATAGAGCACTGTGCTGCTATCATGCGGGCAATTTCGTCAGCTGTCATCCGCCACCTTAAATCCACAGAGCACCGTCCTGCCCTCTTTATGACATGTAGTAGCGGGCAATTTGAAAAGTTCTGTTAGCTGCCATCCGCCATCTTTAATCAAGAGAGCACCGTGCTGCCATCTTTAGCTAGATACCTTTGAAATGTGGTGGCGGCAAATTGAAAACTTCCACGTGCTCTTGTTTAGTAAACAAACTCACGCGCTTTTTGTCAGCTGTCATCCGCCATCTTACATCGCAAACCTCAGTGCTACACTTTTTAGGTACATACGTTTGAAATATGGTGGCGGATAATTTAAAAAGAAAAATGCTACAGCAGCCATCTCTCGACGGTAATTGCACAAGATGGTGGCTATACATGACTCCTTAAAGGTGCTTATGCAAAATGGCCGCTATACATAGGTTCTTATGAGACTCCCTTGGGATATTTGCGCAAGATGGCGGTTATACAAGGCTCCTTATGAGACGCCCTAGGGATGCTTGCGCAAGATGGCGGTTGCTCTTATGAGGCGGCTTAAGGGTCCTTGCACAAGATAGCTGCTGCTCTTATGAAGAAAGGTAGCTTAGATGCTAACGTGTCATGCTAGTTCACTTCATTAAATTTGGGGTTTAAATGCAAAATTTTAAATATCTGGGAAACGGTGCATCGTAGAGCAAAACGGACAAAATTTTTCTGCCCAATACCTCGGTTCGCAGTATGAGGAACATGATAACATAAGAAAAACAGTCTAATGATGAGATCATAATTCTGAGGACATATTTTATGCTTGTAACATAATTACATACACATTCGTTATAAACTGTTACGCCATTCAGCGTTCAGCCTGCAGCCCTCTGTACCACCACAAGTCTAATGCTGTGGCCTCGTTTAGTTCTACACTTCTTATCTTTAAATCATTAGAAATTGAGTCTGAGCATCGTCATCTTGGCCTCTCTCTTTCTTACCTCCATGACAGAGACCATTTTCCTCCTAGATAACCTATCCTCCTCCGTTCGCCTCACATGACCGCACCGGTTGATGCGTACATCTTCAACATTGGAGTTCATTCCTATCTTACGGTTTATCTCCTTGTTTCGAGTACCCTCCAGCTATTGTTCCTAGCTGTTTGTACAAGCGATCATTCTCGCTAAATTCATGTCTCTCACTTCTAACGAATAACTTGTGCTTAGACCACCCAGATTTCACTCCCCTGCAGCAAATTTTGTCTGAAAAGAGGCCGACGAAAAGAACTGACTTTAGATAATATTGTTGATGACATTGCATTAGCTTGTCTCAGGTTCATCACTGCACTGCGATCCTGAGAGAACACAATATCTACCTGTTCCAACCTGACATTCAGTTCACTTAGGTTTCTTGCCTACTGACATCCCTTTAGTCTAGGAAGGCTGATTTACATAAGCGTATACAATCAAAAATATGCTGATCGTTCGCTCGAAGCTTCGGCGGTTCAGGCGGCAGCGGGTCGGCCTCTCACCACTGCTTTCCGTGGTTCAAATCCCGGTTGCTTCATGTGAGAATTTTTCTGGACAAAGCGGAGGTTTTTCTCCAGTTACTCCGGTATTATCTGTCGTATTTTATTCCAGCAACGCTCTCCAATATCATTTAATTCCACCTGCCAGTCTTTAATCCTTGCGACAGGTTTCGTGGGCCCGCAAAATTCCTATCCTCGCCGCTAGATGGGGACTTCATTCATATTCATTACATTCCTGATGCGGTACAAAACTAGAAACAGGTTGTGTAGTTTTTCTCGAATTCTCTTTTGACGCTGAACCGAAAGAAAATGGCAATGATTTTCAAAATATAGGCTCAAAATGGTTTTAATACCGTAAACGAATTATAAAGGAGAGTTGGTACATTCTTCTTGGTAGTTCCATATTTTTAACTTATATCAAGTCAATTTTCCAACTCACTGCTCCAATCCTTAATCCGATGTGTCATGTTGTCATGATAAAAGTCCTGATCTGCTATTGGCACACTTTATTACAAGGGATTTTTATATTGAAATTTCAACTTTCATAATGTATGCTACTGGAATAGCGTCCACTGTTCCTGTAATGATTTCACCTCTCTTTCGTGTTCAACATATTATAATAATCATCCTCACTGTCATTTGCAGGGTCAATGTCACTTCACATCTAGTATGTTATCTACAGAAACGCAATGAAGTTCTTTGCTAGGCACGAGTACTCAGAGGCGATTTCTTCGTGGAACACGCTAACTTACCCCACACGAATTAATTACTCTTGACAGAAATAACATATTTTTGGAAGTGAAAGGGACATTTCCTTGTTGAGAGGAATGTAAAATGCATCCCAGCTGCACAATTCGTCAATTTAATGATAGAGGACTCTCTAAAAAACCAGAGAAACAAGAAAATGCCATTTTGTCCTTGTTTCAATGACGGTGAAATGCTGACATTCATATGCAGGTGGCTAACGAATGAAATGAAGCGTTCCGTTCATGGTCGAAGAACGGTGATATGATATGCTGATGAGACCACAAAGAAAGGACATTAGATGGTATTTTATTGTGCAATAGTACCTAACACTGCGCTCTTTTCAAGAGAGCTGAGCGTCAGAAGCGAGATGAAGTTCCCAGCATGAACATTAAAATTTATGAACCCAAGCGAACCACTTAGCTTATAGCGTTGGACGCTAGCAACTTCAAGAGGAACCGCGGGGAAGCTCAGCTTATAGGGAAATAAAACTTATTAGGTATTTCCGCCCACAAGAGGAATAGAGAGATTTAGATATAATAACTGGAATGAGCATAATTTTCTGAAAATTTTTATATGCCACATGACACAAGTTGTAATCTCAACGGATTAATGAATAATTATCTCAAGTACCGTGAGAGAATTTCCATCTCCGCGCGCACCATTTTAAGTGCCCACACACGATGATCCCGCAAGCGTGGGTAATGCTCGTTCATATATACAGCCCGCGAGTCCGCTAGGATCATTCACTGTGCGTATCGCTGACAGGAAGGTGTCCACGTCTCACGGCAACTCAACGAAGAGAAGATAGCCTTTGTTTCCAAGCATCGCAGTAAGAGACTGCATTTTCCTAGTGACATGTAAGTAACAACCATCTGAGATGTACATAGAAACTTTGTACATCAAAATGATTGAATATATCTTCTTTGGAAATATTTCTTTGCTAGTAATTACTCCACGCAATCTGATGCTCACGTGTTCTCTATTAGTGTTACAAGCTAGTATATGCTCGGAAAGACAGTATTACTTCAATTATTTCAGATTAATTTCGCTCAAGTGTAAGTGTATTTGAAATTTCTACTTTTTCTTGTAAATATGTGTGTTGGTACATATATCAAACAGTTGAATGTTAATAAATATGGCGTTTGAAGATACATTCCCATCATTGGTCTTCCGGCCTGGATATGGATTTCAACTGCAAACTCCATGAACCTGGCAAGTTTTGCTACTTACAAGGTATCAAAGGATATAATCTAATCAAATACTATTACTTACTGCATCAATTTCGTGAAACATGTCGATTTTTGTGTGTTTTCAATGCATTGTCTTGGATATTTCGATTATGACATCTACCGTAGTGTTTACAAACTAACCTGTAACAAAGAGAATAATTGACCTGTACAAATCAACGGATCGCACATCGTTATAATGACAAGTAGCGTCATCTAGTGTAACATATGAGAAATAATATCCATGGCACGGAAATTCTAACACGGTTACATTCGTGCCGCGGAAATAGACGGAACTGATACGTAAAGACGACACCAGTCATAATATTAATCTCTATACATGCAACATGGATACCGATAAAAAGAGAGCTCTAATGAAGAAAAGATCCGTTCTTAAAGCCGATTTAACACGCATACAAAGCTTTGTGAGCTCAGAACTTGATACGGCAGACACAACTTTAATCGAAATAAAACAGAATAGGCTACTTTCTCTTAAGGAAGATTTCAAACACATTCAAACTGAACTCGAGCTAAATGATGACGAAAATATCGATTCACATATCGATTACCATCAGGAATTCGAAAATAATAGCGATCTTCTGGAAGCTGAGCTTAGAAAGGCTATCATTTCCCAGACTTTACATTTAGCTGACGAAGTACGTTCTCTTTCAACCAATGATGTAGGAAGGCAAATAAAATTGCCAGAAATCAAACTCCCTACATTTGACGGTACATTAACAACTTGGCTTCACTTCAGGGACAACTTTCATAACCTGATAGTTAATAACAATGATCCGTCAAATGTTGAGAAGTTTCATTATATGTTATCCCCGCTTAAAGGAGAAGCCAAGGATGCTATTTAGAATATTGGCATTTCAGACTCCAATTTTGCTGCAGCTTATGACCTTCTCGTGAGTAGGTATCACTCGCCAAAATTAATAGCTGCTGAATATATTAAACAGATCCTAGAATCACCGGGTAAAATATGTTCAACCGAAACAGAGATACGCCGACTCGTAAATAAATTTCGAGGTAGCATTGGTGCGCTGAACGCACTAGATACTAAGATAAGCATTCTAGATTTTCTCCTAAGCGAGCTCTTACTATCGCGAGTGGATAAGAAATTGAGACTAGAATTCGAAAATAAACATTCTCATCTCGAAGCTGTAGAGTTTAAAGAACTTGATATGTTCTTGGAGAGACGTTGTCAGACATTGCAACTTTGTGCCTCCAATTCCTCTCCAAGTGTATATCAAAACCATCAGACAAGTTCAAGGTCAAAAATCGCAGCTCAACAGCCACACATTACAACGTCAAGACAATGTTGCATCTGTTCAGATGAACATCAGTTTTATAGGTGCCCAGATTTTCTTAAATTAGACTGTGATGAAAGGTTCAAAGTAGTAAAGGATAAAAATCTATGCAGCAATTGCCTGAGCTCATCCCACACTTGGAAGACATGCACATCAAAAACATCATGTAGATTATGTAACAAATATCACCACAGGTTGTTGCATCATGAGACTGACCATATATTATCTCCTTCAAATCAAAACAACAATCCACAACAATCATCTTATCATGCTCTAAGAAGCACATCCAAGAATCAGATACTTCTAAGTACGGCTTTAGTAAGGATCAAGGACGGTCAGGGAAGATTCCATTTTGTTCGTGCCATACTCGACAATGGTCCCCAGAGTAACTTTATATCCGAACACATGGTGCAACAACTGAGACTGAAAAAGAGAAAGACCAGCGCCATAACACTGCAAGCTTTGGTGAACTCACATCCCAAGCAAACACAGCAGTGAATATTGAGGTTCACTCAACAATCAACGATTATCACTTCAACATGGAATGTATTGTTCTTCCCAGAATAACTGGCAATATACCTGTCTCACATATCAATTGCAAGGACTGGAACATTCCACAAGACATCACTCTCGCTGATCCTGACTTTCACATCCCCCAGGCTACCAATTTTCTGATTGGCGCACAGTTTTTCTTACAGCTCCTGAAACCCGGAAGAAAAAGCCGACAAGGGTACCCATGCCTACAGAACACACAGTTAGGATGGATTCTCTGCGGAGAATATTCACAACTCAATCAAGAAAGGGAAGACGAGACACCAACCAAATCGCTCTTTATCAGGCCTGACCTCAACTTAGAAATACAAATTCAGAAGTTCTGGAGCCTCGAGGAAGTGAACCATGTTACACACTCACCTGAGAGAAGGAATGTGAAGCCCATTTCAAGGACACCACAGGAAGAGATAAAACTGGAAGATTCAGCGTAGAGCAACCCCTTAAGAGAGAATTGAAACTTGGAAACTCAATGCAGACTGCCAGCTGACGTTTTCATCTCTTAGAACGGAAACTACAAACTCAAGGCGACCTTCGTCAAAATTACATCACCTTCATGAGAGAGTACCAGACCCTTGGACACATGACGGAACTTCTGTCAGAAAGGTATTATATGCCTCATCACGCTGTTGTCAAGCATTCTAGCAGCACTACTAAAACAAGAGTCGTATTTGATGGATCAGCAGTGACTGACAACGGTACTGCCTTAAACGATATCTTAATGTTAGGGCCTACAATTCAAGAAATTGCTCCCTCAAATCACTGGTCTCATGTTAAATCACAGGATAACCCAGCAGATCTCGTCTCGCGAGGCATTGAACCAACAGACATGAAGAACAACATGCTGTGGTGGCACGGTCCAGCCTGGCTGTGCTTAGACCCCTCAGCTTGGCCGAAACAAGAAACTATCTCCGACCCTAACAAGATACCAGACAAAAGAATATTAACTTCACTTGTTATTGTGCAACATAACGACTCATTTCTAAACACATTCTCTTCGTTAAACCGACTACTCAGCTATTGCCTCAGATTTGCTTCAAACTGCAGGAGAAACCCCGATGATCGCGACATGTCCCCGTTAACGCCTCAAGAAATAAGTTATGCCCTCAATGTATGTATCAAGATTGTTCAAGCAGTATCCTATCATGAAGAAATTCGATGCCTCGAGCAAGGAGAGAACATTCACTCAGCTAGCAAAGTTAGGAATTTAAGCCCGGCTCTGGACCAACATGGCTATCTTCGTGATGGAGGAAGACTGTACAATGCATCATCTATCTCTTACGAAGCCAAACATCAACTTATATTACCTCCCAAGCATCACCTCACGAAACTTATTATTTTAAGTGAACATCAAAGATTACTCCACGCTGGACCCCAAGTCCTGATATCATCATTACGTGGGAGATATTGGATACCAAGAATTCGGCAAGTCATTAAAGGGTGCATTCATTCATGCTTGCCATGCTACAAATTAAAATTAACAACAAATCAGCAAAAGATGGGAAATCTTCCCAAAGAAAGAATCACCTATGCAAGACCATTCCTGAACGTGGTGGTAGACTATGCTGGTCCATTTTTTATAATTGGAACACTACGAAGGAAACGAACGAGCAAGGCCTACGTCACCATCTTCACTTGCCTTGCCACAAGAGCTGTCTCAGACCTTACAACGGGTGCATTCATGGCCGCACTGCGACGTTTCACGTCACGCAGAGGATGCCTGAGAATGAGAAAAAATACTAAGAGTTTCGAGTTACTCAGTAATATGATTTATACCTTTATGAACTCCCTGACTATCTGTGTTATGTGTTTATTCTTCTTCTCTTCTTAAAAGGCCAGGGCATTTTGGTGGCCGGTATGTTTGGGAACTTTTTACTTTTTCTTGTAAATATGTGTGTTGGTACATATATTAAACAGTTGAATGTTAATAAATATGGTGTTCGAAGATACATTCCCATCAGTAAGTTCGATTTCTACTGAGAATTGTGTGACTGTGTCATAAAGATAAACCTAAAGGAGAGTCAAGATATTTAAGGGGTTAAGTCAGAAGGCAAGAGGGGCACTAGGCATCGAAATAAGAACACATTATAACATGGTTTAGCCTTGCAGTTCTCTCACATCACGAGTGTACTTCTTACTGTCAATTCATCACGCTGGAGCAGTAGTACGAGCGGAAAGACGGAACATTCTTCACGGCAGAGAGGCACGAGCGAGAACCCACGGGCAGCGTGCTTCCCATCCCGGCGAGGCACCATCAACAACGAGAAGGCGGCGATCTACTCACCAGAACGAGTTCGAGCTGAACAACGAAGAGGCTCATGATGTCACCGGTTACGAACCCCCGACTGCCGTCACTCATCAGCAACATTAGCATGGCGTGCTAAATAATCAGGTCCGCAGGGGAACTGCTCAGATACAATTACAGATGCAGGTCAGACCAAATCTAATTTCTCAGCATCAAGCAGAGATAGGCAAATGTCAGGATTTTAATAATGTAACTAAGGCCTTCCGCCAGTATGTAAATAATAAATGTGTCCTCGGGCTCTTGTACACATATTTATGCGCGGGACTCACGCGTGTAAGATAGCTTAATGTTTGCATGCTATTGTTTCTCATTTTATTTTCATTGGTGTCATAACTTGTTGTGCATAATCAGTCAAGGAAATAAGGGTCGTATAAATTTCATCTACCAAAGACTTATGCAGTCTCAAATTTTTATAGGCAGAACGAGATATCTAGGGAAGATGCATGAGGCATGTGCAGCTATTAGTGGATTGTTGTCAGACGGAAGATTATGAGATCTTCTAAATTTTCTTTAATGCACTTGGAATCGGGCACGAAATTGAGCTGGTCATGAATTTAAGCAGAAATACGTAAGAAATGAGATATATGTTTGATAAGCCCAGAAACAATGGATAAAGTCCTAAATAACACGACGAACGCATCAGTTGCGATATGCTGATTATCGGTGCGGGTAAAATGCACGAGGGAGTATCTGAGTAAATGTTCCAGTTGAATTTGGATTATGAACTGATTTTCACACATGTTTAGTTTTAAGGGCGTGTGCTAACCATAAGTCGTGTGGCATAAATGCACAAGGGATACAATTTTCTGTTATTTGTGTGTGCGGTTTAGCCAGCCAGTAGGCGGATTGCTGCGGCATCACGCTACGCGCCTCAATCGAAGATTTATTTCCTTACAATTCATCAATAAATGAAAGAATTATCATTTGTGTAATAATTTGCCGATTAATTTATATTCAATATATTAGACTCTCATGTTGTAATAAATCATGTTATTTAAACGAATTTTCAGTCACGTTTTTCTTATTTTAGCTTGTGTTAGTTTACTACCTGAACGTTCTATTACTCTTCATTTTTTGTGGTTATACTGACCCATTTTCACCCACTTCCCTATCTCCGATTGTGCTACACCGTGCTGAAGGAGAGAATATACGAGTCAGGTAAGCTATGTGCCAGCGGGTACTTACCGTTTGGTGAGTAATGTTGTCCACTATAATGAACTTGGTCGGATCTCAGCCTTTGCTTGTTAGCGACCAGGGCATTATAGGGCAAAGAAGGGACCGATTATCTCCCGGTATAAGGAGATCCCCTATACCAAGTGCCAACAGTCTCTTTGAGAGTGGATGAGCGGGTATGGGTAAGGGCACTCTATTGTCCTGGGGACAGGACATTGTTCCCAAAGGCGGAGGAACCAGTTTGGTCAACGGCATTAAGATGCAGAAGGCAACGGGAAACCACTGCATTCAAGATGAGCTACGAATTTTAGGAAAATAAAGTACGTAATATACTATGAGAATATATACCTTAATTATTCCTAAAATTAAAACCCTTTTCTTAATTGTCGTTTTCCGATGGATTAAATTAGCAAGTTTCCTCTTTCTACCACCACGAGTGATAATGTGAGTCAAAACAGAGTTTCAGTTAAGCCCTTATAACTATATTTGGTATAGATATTTTTCAAAAAACCAAAAACGCCCGAGGATATTGAACGCAAGAACACATTAGAGAAGGGACTAAGTAAATAAGTTTATATTGAACCATACAGTTCATGGGTCAATAGTATAGATTTCAGTATTGGATATTGGGATTACATGAGACCACCCACGAAGTCATTGTCTTAGAGTATATTTCATAAAGGAGTCCAGAAGAAGCGTTCTTGTGTGAAGAGAGCTAGAGCGTCATTATGAGAAATCTCCAGAACCTCATTAAAGGGAGTTATGTCCCAAGCCAAGCCTCTTAATGAAGATTGGGGACGCTTCCCGGATCCCGGCAAAAACATACATTAGGAGGGAAGAAAGAATTAAATTAATATCTTTGGTTACGGAAGAGTTGCATGGGATTTGATACAAGAATTGCAACCTGCATAATTTCTGCTTTATTTTGATATGCATTAGGGCTGCAATCATAAATGCATTCGTTAATTAAGGTACTTGATGTGCTTGTGCGGGAAAACTTCAAGTCGCGGGCGCGCGTATCCTGCACGCGATCAATCGGCGTGGTTACGCTAAACTTGCTTATAAAAACAAGGCCGCCTGGCATATCAGTCTTATTCTTTGACCGGAAGGCTGCTTGAACGAGTCGTCATACTGCGTGTTGGTACTGAGAACAACGCTTTGTCTTCGAGCTGCACATACTACTAGTACTACTGTATCTGCGAGGAAGTAAGTAATCAACTTGAATATTCAGCTGAATTCTTGACTTTACCTGTAATGATATGCTATGGTGAGATGAGGTACTGCTTGTAAGAGACTGATGAACTAGTAGCTTCATATTTCTGTGAGGTCAAGTTGTAACGGACGTAATGCTAAAATAAATATAGGCTCAGGGTAATTCAGAACTACATGTTGTCCGAGTGAAAGGGCGGAATAACAGTGGTAATAAGAGTAGTGAAGAAATTATAGTGTACCAGGTTTAAAATTATGAACAAGGCTTGGTCAATATAACGTGTGAGACACGATAGTAGGGGAAACAGACATCGAATTTGGACAGTCTGTAATAAATGAATTTGTTTTCAGTTACCCCTGCATCAAGTCAGAACGAGCTTTCACATCATCATTACGAGGAAGCCACAACCGGAGCTGAAGCCAACACGACAACGGGCATCGATCCAAGAACGTTGGGAGCACCTGATCAGCGCGACGTCGAAGGGGACATCTTCCAACCCTCTAGGGAGCTGTACGAAGGAGTCACGCAAGAAAGAATGTCTCCAAGTGGTCAACAGTATCTGATGCAAGCGTCGCAGTCTGTCATGATGTGGTAAATTCAGTGGTCCACAGGGAGGGCCGCTCCGTCATGTCATCAATCACATAAGGTCAGAGCTTTCCAATTCTGTTTCAAGCATGTCATTTAAATTTAGATAGGAATAGGGGGGCCGTCAGTCAACAGATTAGTTATGGTAGGAAAATTTTCCTTGTAATTAAGAGCTAGGCCTCAAGCTCGAACCCCGTACAGTAGGGTAGATTATATTTTGTAGATTCCTTGTTAGTGTGTTTATATTTCATTTCGATTGTATTATATTAGCGTACGTGTTATCTTGATGGGTCAGGTCGAACTCCTTTGGTCATGGTAGGTTAGTCTAACAGGCAGGCACTTTTTATTGAAGCGCATTTAGGCGTTTGTTTCTGCAGACGTAGATACGTATAGTTGAGACCAGGATGGAACCCGTAATTCACCCAGCTTCACTGACAGGGCGAGCGAGTCCGAATATTGGAGAGATATGAGCATTATGCAGATAGCTGACTGTATGTATTTGAGATGAGAAAGCCCAGCACAGTTTGAGAGTGTATTGGCTGCATGAGAGATGCCTGATTATGGCCATGTGATTATCGCATATTGATTTTTGTCTTTGTCTTATCAAGGTTGAGCCCATGGGCGGCGGAAATAAGATTAGTTATATGGCTGGTGATATTGAGATGAGGGCAGATCGCCCAGGTGTATTTAAAAGAGTACTTTTTAGCAGCCAGGTTACGTGAGGTATTTTGAGAGGCGAGATGTTTTTGCTGGCAGCCAGCTGAGCTCGTAAATTATGTGGACTGTCGCTGGTGAAGTGGTTGCAGGGTGAGGGTCGGTGTGCCTGACGTCACAGTCTTGAAACTTGGTCATTTTCCTGTCTGCAGCTTGTCGAGTTTGTTAAGGGGATAGACGACCTTGATGTTTGAAAGCCGGAAGAGATTTTTAATGTTCTATTTGCTCTACATTAATGTAACACTGGCCCGTTTGATATTGTCACTTTGGATATGTTAGTTGTGTCCTTTTTATATTGCTGGTATATGATTATTCTCCGCTTTACTCTTCATGGGACGAGGGTTCGTGACCGAGTCAGGACACTGTACATTTTGTGTTTGTATTTGTGTGCACCGGGGTTCGACGGTACGAGGCATTGTAAATTTTATGGGAATTACTGTTTGATGTGTATTTCAGCAGATATTCGTTTTTCTAGAATTCGTTACTTATACTATTGTAACATGCTTGTTACAGCACAGCTGTTTGCGTGAAGGCAGTGAACTGGTTGTCATCGGCTCAACATTATCTTGACCCAAGCATTTTGAAAGCTCTTTCATTTGTAAATAATTTAAATTTTATGTAATAAACCCCTGTTTGTAAAACTTTGAATGCAGCGATGTTTTCTGTTAGATTTTTTATATTTTAATTTAGCCGATTCTTACCTGATTAGTCACATATCCTAGTGTTTATCTTTATGTTGCCCATTTATCCCATGTTATCCCTGAGAAGAGCGCTTGCATCCGGCTGAGGATGGATGTGTGTTCAGGTAAGACTATGTGCACCAGCTCACGTTTGTGAGAGTTCTTTCACTACTGTACCTTGGGTTCGAGACCGGCTTTCGCCTGGCCGGAACCTCAGAGTCCAGTAGGGCACAATATCGCTAGGATTTTAATCAAAAGGAAGACCAGTATATAAACAAGGGGTTTTAGACAGGCTTTCCAGAACGGTATTTAGGGCGGAAGTGATTTTCGAAATTTGCTTTTATAGTTTGATAGAGCTACCCATGACCCAAAATTTAAAACCTTTTCGGGCTCTTTAGCCCTTCAACCTTCAGCAAAATAGAAGAAATTGCTTAATTTCACGTTTTTCGTAGTGTGAGGTCCCGTACATTGTCTGTTTTCAACACGAACACCAGCATAAAGCTAAAAACTTCAAACACAATAAAGAGGATTTCACTGAATTATTCAGACGCACATTTTGGAAAATGTGTACTACTTCTTACGTTCACTCCACAAAGGGGGCCGTTTCTCTGTACGTTACTAATAACAGATGGAGATTTGTTGACTGTAGAGCTCCAAGCTGCACGAGAGCTTTCGTGTTCAGTATTCGCGCATTAACATGTTCCGTGCGGTTCGGGTCTCCATGAGCCCCGAAACATGTTACTCTTATCCGTCGGTGCGAATTTCCCATAATTGCGAAGTAAGTAACTACGTCCTAGTTACGAATTTCTGTTAACTAATGGCAACATAGTGTTCCAATTGAAGTAAAGGATCGAGGCATACTGCTAGTTTTGATCGGCCCACCGGTGACCCAATTACTTCCGGGGTCATTTCTGTTTCACGCAATTGCTGAATCGGAACACTGTCGCACAGATAAATACGCTGGAATGTCTCCTCAACAATAACGCACACAACAAGTGCACATGCATGGTTTAGGATGTCATACTAGGGAGTAAACAAAGTCAAATTCGCCAGGTCACCGGTGACCCGAACCGATAATAACTAAAGGCAGCATCGGGTCACCGGTGGGCCGATTCGACGTAACATTAAGTCATCGAAATTCACTGCCGCAGGGAACGTGTTAAATAAAGATGTGTAGTTGTCATCCCCACTATTTGTACATCTACACAGTCAATTGGATGCACCTGTCTTGTTCAGATAGCCCGGGAATAGCATATATCCGTATAATGGTAGTTATCCGCCTCTGGCTCATGGAACGTCTGTCTCATGTTCAGTGGACACGCTGATACACTATGGTTTGGCGAGATCCTTGTAGCGAACTTACAGATGTTTTACTGATCGAATGTGGAAACAGCTGGCGAGCCTCTGGAAACTGAAGTGGGACGGTGACTGCTGAGCCTACTGAGATTAGGAATGTTACGACATCATCGATATGAGCGAATATCGATATTTTCTATACATTCTTCAGTATCGATAGTTTTTCGAGATATTTCTGGTATCGATAATATTTAATGACATTGATTGCCTGAAACATTTAGATGCTATTCTTTTTACTGATGATGGTCATTGCTGGCTTTGGCACAAGATCACCTACAATGATCAGTATTGAACCTTAGTAATCGAAGTCCTACCGAGGATGCATACATCGAAGCGAGGTCTTTTACGTCGATTTGGGGTGAACACGCGTTCAAGATGCATCAAGATAGGTGGGCTTAGAATGCAAGAATATGGGTTAATGGGATAATAATATTAAAATAATAATAATAATGTTGATTTTACGTCCCACTAACTACATGTACCATATTTGGAGACGGCAAGGTGCCAGAATTTTGTCCCGCAGGAGGTTCATTAACGCGCTTGTAAATCTACGCACAGGAGGCTTGCGTATTTGAGCACCTTCAAGTATTACCGGAATTAGCCTAGATCGGACGTGTCAAGTTGGGGTCAGAAGGTCAGTGGCTCAACCGTCTGAACCACACAGCCCAGCTATTTTGCTTAGGTGATATAACCATGTCGATACGTTCATTATCAACATCGAACAAAATACCGATATTTCAGTGTAATACAACGTCCCTAATTATGGTATGTTTAATAGTCCCAAAAACCATCGCACGCAAAATTGGACGATTTTGGGCTTGGATCTCGCTTTTGTATGGTTGGCCGTTTTACTTCTGTAATTAACAATCCTCCGAAGTCCACTCCGTAGTAGAGTTGGAAAACTTGTGGACCGGCCGTCTCGTGTCGCTGTGGTGCACTCAGCGGAGCCGTGACAGTTCTTCGCTAGTACCAGCAATATACAGTCGCGTGCTTGCAGTATAAGTAGAATCATGGTCTCTGTTGTAAAGGGTAGTTGAATGTCAGAGGCGGAACTTGAGAATGTCGTAATTTGAGGAAGGGGCAAATTTCAAATTATGCAAAAAAATTAGATAAATCCGCTAACGAAGCGTATGAGGTGATCAAGTCGAATTCGCCCGGATCAACACGACGGGAAAAAGAGGCGAACAGGCAGGTCAAAGGACTATGTGATCCTTGAACTCTTAGGACCAGTCCACGAACATTCTGACTGCAATACGTATTCACGTGTACACTGTTCTGCCTACACTGCAGGAGTCAGTCCATGAACATATTGTACAGTACGTAAAAACGTGTACACAGTGTTGCCTACACTGTAGGTAGTAGTCAACAAAGTTATTGACTGTAGTACATGGCTGTACGCCGTGTTGCCTACACTGTAGGCGCCAGTCCGCGAACTTATTGACTGTAGTACATGCGTGTACGCCGTTTGGTCTGCACTGTAGGCAAAAGGTCCATGAACGTACTGATTGTAGTAAGTACGTACATAGGTGTACACAGTGAGCCCTACGCTATAGACGGCAGTCCATGAACTTATTGACTGTGGTGCATGATTGTACGCTGTATTGCCTACACTGTAGGTGCTAGCCGACGAGCTTTGTGACTCTAGTAGTGTATGCACGTAAAAGCTATGTCTAGTAAAATGCGGCGGTAAAAAAAATATTTGCTCTAAACCTAGCACAGATCGGTAAACGGTACACGTACAAAACAAGTAAGCTTATTTACCACTCTGTAGTTATATTCAGCAATGGTTTATAGCACCCTCGATGACGACAGAGTACAGTCGTGTAATAGGACTGTTTAAAACGCTGTCTATCTGGACGAGATCTAAGACCTCATGTCAATCAATCAATCAATCAATCAATCAATCAATCAATCAATCAATCAATCAATCAATCAATCAATCAATCAATCAATCAATCAATCAATCAATAAATAAATAAATCAACCAACCAATCAATCAATAAATCAATCAACCAACCAGCCAATCAATCAATCAATCAATCAATCAATCAATCAATCAACCAACCAACCAACCAACCAACCAATCAATCAATCAATCAATCAATCAATCACCACTGATCTACATCTAATGCAGTCAACCAGGTGACAGATAGCGTATCATTTGTTTAAGTAACCATTACTCAAATAATTGCAAAGAATTTAGAAATTTATTGAACGTCTCCTTTGGTAAATTAATCCAAGCCCTATAATCCCAAAAGCGAACATTTGTCCTCTTGAATTCCAGCTTTATATTCATAATATGATCATTTGCACTTTTAAAATCACCACTCAGACTTATTCATCTACTAATGTCATTACACTCCCTCTCTCGACTGTCAGCTCGGAACATACCACTTAGTCGAGCAGCTCGTCTCCTTTCTCCCAATTCTTCCCAGAACAAATCGAGCTGCTTTTCTTTGATTTTTTTTCTATTCTCGAATCAAGTATGGTGACGGTCCCATACATTGGAACGATAATCGAGTCGGGGTCTTGTCAGAGACTTATATGCCCTCTCCGTTACATCCTTGCTGCAACACCTAAATACCATCATAACTATGTGAAGAGATATGGACCATTTATTTTAAGACCTCGATACTTACAGTGATCTCCATAAGGAACGTTCACGTCAGAAACGATGTCATCAGCGAAATTCACGACCTGGCTTTTAATCTCGTTCGTAATGAAAATATTGACTTCTGTCCACATCACGGGGACGTTTGGCAGTTGCTCACAATCTTCTAATTTTGTACAGAATAACATAATACGAATAAAGCCTTACCTCCGATTGCATTTTACTCGTATTATTTATATAATGAAAACAGAAAGGTACGGTAAAACTGCCCTGAGGAATTCCTCTCTTAATGATTACACATTCCGTCCCGTTTTTTTGTGTAGTTCATTTGCACTCATTTTTACTAGTAGTCTCTCATGAAATACCCCAGCAAATGCCTTAGATAGGTCAATTGCGATACAGTCCTGTTGATCTTCTTAACTTAAGATATCTGCTATGTCCTTCTGTAATCCTACAATTTAAACTTCAACTTGAGCTTCAGGCCTCAAATGGAACTTCCATTCAAACGACGCAGACAGATTTTCTAGAATTTGTATTGATTTTGACCAAGAACGCCCTACGAAACGGTGTATTGCACGGTGAAAAAACTAACAAGAAATAATTTACAATACGAGACGTGGCATTAACTATTTTTTGTTTTATTCCAACTTCAAAACATGTAAATAATAGAGAACCCGTTGGTTTTAGGAGAGACCTACAGTTTAATGTGACCTCATATTATACTCAGGGGACAAGTTGTTCCTTGTTGGTGAACCACGGCCTTCAAATGTGTCACTCTTCTTGATGGGATCCGCCTACACTCGCTCTCTGTGTGATGCCTCATTAATGAGAGTGTGGGTATCAGCTGACGTCACACCACGGGTAAAGTTCCAGGACAGCGAAAACTTCATTAATATTGAACTGGAGGTCAAAGATGCTTCTCAACTAAATTTATGTCATTCCATTATGAATTATGAATGAATACCTCACTCTCCTCTCACAATCGTGTTTGACCTGCAACTGAGAAGAGAGTATTAAATTCATTACACTCGTTACTAATTGATGTGCTTAGTAATTTATAGAAACAATACCGAAGATATGACTTCTATTACACAACTGTTAGGTTTTTAATTCTGACAAAACTAAGTTAAAAAATAATGAACTGTCTGAAAAGATGAAAATATATGGTAATAGAATTATATCTGAAAACGATGCATGTTTCATTATTGAAGGGACATCGTCAGGTTCGCTCAAAACACACTCAAAAATATTTAGAAAGGGGTAAATATTTATTGGTTAAATTCTCTTTCAATCCTTAAAACTTGAAATTTGGAACTAACGTGTATCATTGTTCTAGTCGTGTTGCAATTACTAAGCGAGTGACCCTAGCGAGTTGGCTACGCAGTGTGCTTTCTTGATTTCCGTATGACATATATCAGTGTATTTGCAATTACTAAGCGTCTTAGCAGTGTGATGAACGAGTTAGCTACGCGGTATAGATTTTTTTATTTTCGTACTAAGCAAATCATTTGAAGTGTTGCCGAGTTAGCTATGCGATATGTCCACAGTGTGTTTTTGATTTTCATACTAGGTAAGTGATAGGGGAGATAGCTATGCGATATGTGCACAGCGTGTGTTCTTGATTTTTACACTAGGTAAATCATTGAAGTTGTACTTTTGCTCTGAACACATCAAACAATGTTCTTACAGTGTTCGATTCTAGTCTTGCTATGTTTCAATCTAATTTTCTTAGAACAAAGGTATCCCCTAACATGTTGTACAGCGTTCGATTCTACTTATGTAGTGTTCTGAACACACCAGACAATGTTTTAATCACATGTTGAAGTTAACGACAAAGAGTGCAGTGTTCGATTCAAGTCTTGTTATGTTTCTTTCGTAATCCGCAAGTCTAAACATGCATATCACTGCACACTCTTGCCTTCGCGATACGTGTTCGATAAAGTTATGCCTTGACAGACGAGGAGGAGGAGGAGGCGGAGGTGGTAGGGGAGGAGGAGGAGGAGGAAGAGCAGGAGGTAGAGGAGGTGTCGTATAATCTCCTTCAAGATAGTAGATGAGAGGTTAGGTTAGCGAATGCACTAATATTTAATGATGATAGCTAACGCAATTTCAAATTATCCGTCACCACAATTCAAAGGGATAGCAGCACGGTGCTCTGTTGATTAAAGATGACATCTAGATAGAATTTCAAATTGCCGTCACCACATGTTAAATGTATGTAGCTAGAGATAGCAGCACGATGCTCTGTTGAATAAAGATGGTGGATGATAGCTAACGGATTTTTTTTTCAAATTATCCGCCACCACATGTTAAATGTATGTAGCTAAAGATAGCAGTACGATGCTTTGTTGATTAAAGATGACGGATGACAAGTAACAGAACTTTTCAAATTGCCCGCTGCTACAGAGAGCAGCACGGTGCTCTGTAGATTAAAGATGGTGGATGACGGCTAACGAAATTACCCGCATGATAGCAGCACAGTGCTCTATTGATTAAAGATGGCGGATGATAGCTGTCAAAAAAGCACATGGCTTTGTTTACTAAACAAGAGCACGTGGAATATGCCGCCTCCACATTTCAAAGGTATCTAGCTAAAGATGGCAGCACGGTGCTCTCTTGATTAAAGATGGCGGATGACAGCTGTCAAAAAGCACGTAGAATTTGCCACCGGCATAAAGAGGGCAGCACGGTGCTCTCTGGCGGTTGACAGCTGTCAGAAAAGCACTTGGGTTTGTTTCCAAACAAGAGCGTGTAGAATTTACCACCACCACATAGAGGGCAGCACGGTGCTCTCTAGATTAAGGATGGCGGATGATAGCTGACAAAAAAAGCGCATAGGTTTGTTTCCAAACAGGAGCATAAAGAATTTTTCAAATTGCCGCCACTACATTTCAAAAGTATCTAGCTAAAGAGTGCAGCACTGAGGTTTGCGATGCAAGATGGCGGATGACAGCTGTGACGTACCACATTTCAAAGGTAAGTAGCTAAAGAGGGCAGCACGGTGCTCTCTGGATTAAAGATGGCGGTTGACAGCTGCACGTGGCTTTGTTTCCAAACAAGAGCACGTGGAATTTGCCGCCACTACATTTCAAAGGTATCTAGCTAAAGAGTGCAGCACTGAGGTTTGCGATGCAAGATGGCGGATGCCAGCTGTGACGTACCACATTTCAAAGGTAAGTAGCTAAAGAGGACAGCACGGTGCTCTATGGATTAAAGATGGCGGATGACAGCTGTCAAAAAAGCACGTGGCTTTGTTTCCAAACAAGAGCACGTGGAATTTGCCGCCACCACATTTCAAACTAAAGAGTGCAGCACTGAGGTTTGCGATGCAAGATGGCGGATGACAGCTGTGACGTACCACATTTCAAAGGTAAGTAGCTAAAGAGGGCAGCACTGTGCTCTATGGATTAAAGATGGCGGATGACAGCCGCACGTGGCTTTGTTTCCAAACAAGAGAATAAAGAATTTGCCACCACTACATTTCAAAGGTATCTAGCTAAAGAGTGCAGCACTGAGATTTCGGATGCAAGATGGCGGATGACAGCTGTGACGTACTGTGCCATATCATATATGCCCCAAATATTAATTATAGGATATGGTGTAACATTGTGCTTCTAATACCAGCAAGAGTCATGATGCGACCTAGAAGTTGCGTAATGCAGTATTCCGTCATCGCGTGACATCAGTACTAGCTTCTTATCTAAGCATTGCAACAGTGAATATGTCGCGTACTCCGTATGAGTCAATCGGGGATGCACGAGAGTGTTTGAGAGCGGCCGATTATAAAAGGACCAATCACAGCCCTGGAAGTGATATGCCAGAATGAAGGGATTTACAAAACAAATTAAGTCAGTCTTACCAACTTCTAATATACAGTGCTGCACTACTCTTTATTTTATTAAGCAATTTGTTATAAAGCTAGACTCCACGGTTTTAATATAAAAGAGAAGCCAGTTAAACATTAATAGAACTACCTGTAGACAGTTGCAATACTTAATTTGAATTAATAAAGTAATTAACATATTTTTATCGAATCAGCGCTTTGTAGAGTAGTGGGTGAGCAGTAACGTCATCACGCCAGTGGAATCCCCTAAGACATGACTAATACCGGGAGCTTGGTGTATATAGTAGCCTCTGGAAATGGAAAGTCACTCTGCTTTTGAAGTGTGAACCGCGCGGGTCGGTGTTTTTGATATTAAGCCAGTGGTATAGGAAAGTAACTTTTTTTAAGTGACCAGTTTGAACATATGAGTAGTAAATTTGTGAAGCTGAAACGTTTTCCTTTCTGAAAATATGCATTACATGAATGCAAGTGTTAGATTGCAGTTACGAGTGTGCATAGTATATTAACAGTGCAATTACCTTTGCTATATAAATAATATCAGGTATCACGTATGTCAAAGTGCGGTGGTGACACGGGATAGTTACTGTCGATATTTCCGTACCCGTGTATGCGTAATTTGCATACGGTTTGTGCAAATACCGTGTCCGGTACGCGTTCGGTTTCGCGAAGAACTTGTACGAACCGTCGTCATCGTATCGGTACAATTAAATGGTGTGTGCGAAGCACTATTACTACATGATGAAGAGAGAAGAAAAGACTTGCAGAGTATTTGATAACGCCATGCAGTTTGGTGCAATAATGGCGTAATTTGCTGGACGCTGTGGCCTGGAATCATGAAGAAGCTGAGACGCTACCAGTTAAGTTCATTTTTAATTATAGGCATGCTTAGATAGAAGGAATTAGGCTAATTCGATCCCAGTGTAATGTAATGTAAATGTAAATGTCAGTCTTGTTGTGACTGAGCTATGTTGTATTTTTATAGATTAGTGTCATGTTTCAGGGAAATGCATGTTTGGAACCCTGATTTTTATATTTTACTTTATTACCTTTTTATAAGATGGGAAAGAGGGAAATGATTAGGTGTAGATGAGGATATATATGTCTAAAGGTAACTGTGTATTCCATTTTGGTACAAGATGTAGACTCTTTTAGTATGAAGGCTAAACAGCCTAAAGTTTGTCTGGGAATAAAATTTAGTAAGGTATTTTTTTCCTGCATGCAGCACGTTTATAGGAGTACATGGCAGTGATGACCAACGTAAAAGTGCACCGTCGAACTAATATCTTCTAGATCCGCAGATAGAACTAGCTAATTGGTATTGAGTTATGTTTTACGAGAAAAAGGCAAGATTAGCCTAATACTGAGATTACAATGTGTGAATATCGAAAAGATATAATGGTGTCAGCTGCATGGAAAGAGAGAGGTTTGATTTGCCTCAAGTGTTCATTATGATTGTGAGAATCGAACTCACGGACCCCAAAGTGTTAGGCCAGATGTGTTGAGTATCATATCTGCAAGCCGTGTTATATTGGAATATGTAGTTAAGGCCATAGGAATGTGTATTGGCTCTTTAGTGGGAGTTCGTGGCCTTGTGTTAATTAAATGAACAGAGAAGTGAATGGCAGCGTAATTTATGTTTTCAAACATATTAGAATTTCTCAGGCAAGATTTACCAAACCAATTAGTTAGAGTCTTTTCTGGCGAAGTAAGATGTTTCATAGCTGGAGCATTAGAAGTGTTCCGTGATTTATATTACAGCGTGCTAGTGAAAGATCAACAGACGGATAGCTGAGCCTGGAGTTCGGTGTTCCTTTTATATGAAGGAGTCTAGTATCTTATTGTTTATATTTCAGATATTGAATACACAGATGATATTATTTTTTTATTGCATGTCATTACAGGTTTCTCCGAGAGTGTTTTTTTTGTATTAATTTGTGTTACTTGGATTGTTGTTGATTATGTCATGGCCAGCGTTGAAAAGATTTGTTCTTAAATATGAGTCCGAAACTCATTCTATTGGGAAGCAGGCTTCTAAGCCATCCAATTTATAACAGAACGGTCTGTTAAGTAAATTCAGTGTAGATGTAAGCTAAGGTCCCTGAATTATTGATTTGATGCAATGTGATGTACATATAGTTTTATTATGGATCGGATTTAGCATAATTTTATTCTGTCGCGGTATGTCCTGTAATTATAATTTAAATGATATCCGTCAGGATGCGTTAAAATGAATTTAACTGCGTAAGTCGAAGCGAAGTGTGAATTTCTTCCCCAGGTCGTTGCGTTTATTTTGTAAATGTTTTCATTTTGAAACGGGACATTGCCCGTCCTTTGTAAATTGTTGTAAATTTATGTTAATTATGTGCTCGGCACATATTAAATTTTTTTGGCATTTATTTGAGCCATATTTTAATTATTTTTTGTTTATCTCGAATTTCAATAAAGTTTTATTAGTCAATAAATCCATCTTATCCCTTAATTTTGTACTTCATTTCGGAAATATGATACTGTTTCCCGTTCATATACCCATGGTATTATTTTATCCTGAGATTTTTAATTTATTTTAGCCCGATCAATTTTTAAGATCCGAACACGCAGCTCACCGATTGGCGCCGGTAGACTGTATTTCAGACGGGAACGGTACAGTACCACATTTCAAAGGTAAGTAGCTAAAGAGGGCAGCACGGTGCTCTATGGATTAAAGATGGCGGATGACAGCTGCTCGTGGATTTGTTTATCTCACGCTAGTGAGGTTAAGTTGGTAGCACTAAGGTCAGCCCGCCAAGATGGCAGCACTGCCGATGACAGGTGACGAATTTACATCTACTACGATAAAGAGGGCAGCGCAATGCTCTGTGGTTTAAAGATGGCGGATGACAGCTGTCAAAAAAGCACGTGGCTGTCAAAAAGCACGTGGTTTTGTTTACTATGCGCTAGTTAGGTTGAGTTGGTACTACTGAGGTTTAGGCCCGTCAAGATGGCAGTACTGAGGTTAGCGATGCGTTGTTGTCTGTCAAAAAGCACGTAGCTGTCAAAAACACGTGGCTTTGTTTATCTCGCGCTAGTTAGGTTAAGTTGGCACTACTGAGGTTTAGGCCCGTCAAGATGGCAGCAGTGAGGTTAGCGATGCGTTGTTGTCGATGACAGCTGTCAAAAAGCACGTGGCTTTGTTTACAAATTCAAATCTCGCGCCAAAATTCAAATTTCCCGCCAAAATTCAAATTTCCCGCGGGTGGTGGAGGGAGCCCTGGGAGCCCGGAGGAGGTGGTGGCAGCAGAACTGTCCAATTATACTACTATCAATCAATCAATCAATCAATCAATCAATCAATCAATCAATCAATCAATCAATCAATCAATCAATCAATCAATCAATCAATCAATCAATCAATCAATCAATCAATCAATCGCCATTGATCTGCATTTAGGGGAGGTGGCAATTTCCTTATATGTTGTTGTCCCAGTCTTTTTAAATAACTGCAAAGAATTTGGAAATTTATAGAACACCAACCTTGGTAAATTAGTTCAATCCCTAAGTCATCTTCCTATAAATGAATTTTGGCTCGAATTTAATAACGATGCCTGAGTGATAGCTGCAGTTGCTTCACGAGGCTTACACAGATAAAGTGGACTGCGCTTGCGTAATCTCTTCTCTACGTTCACAGTGCACTGCGGGCTGGATGGCGCCTGATGGGCACAAAGCGTAGCCACTTGGCGTAGGTAAGATCTGTGATAATAAATGTGGTCACGAAATTAGTTGAGAAAAGAGGATTGAGGTGGCGGATAGTAAATTCACAGAGGCTTGCAGACTGAACGTTGAAAGGCATAATTATCTATAATGAAGAGGAGGGTATTCATATGACTAGACAATTCGTCACTCACACACATCGTCGTAATTTCTGAAACGTTTCGAGCTTAGACGTGTCAAATAGCTGTTTATTGACGCTCCTACAATAAATTCCAATTAAAGTAAATATGATTATCTGGATTAAAGTCAGTAGTATAATTGGATGGTTCTGCGGCCTCCTCCTCCTCCCGCGGCGCGGGAAATTTGAATTCTGGCGGGAAATTTGAATTTTTGGCGGGATATTTGAATTTGTAAACAAAGCCACGTGCTTCTTGACAGCTGTCATCGACAACAACGCATCGCTAACCTCACTGCTGTCATCTTGACGGGCCTAAACCTCAGTAGTGCCAACTTAACCTAACTAGCGCGAGGTAAACAAAGCCACGTGTTTTTTGACAGCCACGTGCTTTTTGACAGACAACAACGCATCGCTAACGTCAGTACTGCCATCTTGACGGGCCTAAACCTCAGTAGTGCCAACTTAACCTAACTAGCGCGAAATAAACAAATCCACGTGCTTTTTGACAGCCACGTGCATTTTGACAGATTTGTAAACAAAGGCACGTGCTTTTGACAGCTGTCATCGACAACAACGCATCGCTAACCTCACTGCTGCCATCTTGACGGGCCTAGACCTCAGTGGTACCAACTTAACCTAACTAGCGTGAGGTAAACAAAGCCACGTGTTTTTTGACAGCCACGTGCTTTTTGACAGAAAACAACGCATCGCTAACCTCAGTACTGCCATCTTGGCGGGCCTAAACCTTAGTGGTACCA
Source organism: Anabrus simplex (assembly GCF_040414725.1). Taxonomy (NCBI): domain Eukaryota; kingdom Metazoa; phylum Arthropoda; class Insecta; order Orthoptera; family Tettigoniidae; genus Anabrus; species Anabrus simplex. The sequence continues at coordinate 451,478,896 of NC_090268.1, read as the reverse complement.
ACTTAACCTAACTAGCGCGTGGTAAACAAAGCCACGTGCTTTTTGACAGCCACGTGCTTTTTTGACAGCTGTCATCCGCCATCTTTAAACCACAGAGCGCTGTGCTGCCCTCTTTAGATGTAAAATTCGTCACCTGTCATCGGCAGTGCTGCCATCTTGGCGGGCCTAAACCTTAGTGCTCTCAACCTAACCTCACTAGCTCGAGATAAACAAATCCACGTGCTTTTTGACAGCCACGTGCTTTTTTGACAGCTGTCTTCCGCCATCTTTAATCCATAGAGCACAGTGCTGCCCTCTTTAGCTACTTACCTTTGAAATGTGGTGGCGGATAATTTGAAAAATGCTTTTTGACAGCAGCCATCTTGCATCGCAAACCGCAGTGCTGCCATCTTTAGCTAGATACCTGTGGTGGCAGACAATTCCACGTGACAGCAGCCATCTTTGAACACAGTGCTACCCCTCTTTGTGGCGGCGGGAAATTCCACGTGCTCTTGTTTGGAAACAAATTCACGTGCTATTTTCTGACAGCTGTCATCCGCCATCTTGCATCACAAACCTCAGTGCTACACTCTTTAGTTGAATTGTGGTGGCGGCAAATTCTAAATGCTCTTGTTTGGAAACAAACCTATGCGCTTTTTTGACAGCCATCATCCGCCATCTTTAATCCAGAGAGCACCGTGCTGCCCTCTATGTGGTGGCGGAAAATTCCACGTGCTTTACAAACCCATGTGCTTTCCTGACAGCTGTCATCCGCCATCTTTAATCCAGAGAGAACAGTGCTGCACTCTATGTGGTGGCGGAAAATTCCACGTGCTTTAAAAACCCATGTGCTTTTCTGACAGCTGTCATCCACCATCTTTAATCCAGAGAGAACAGTGCTGCACTCTGCGTGGTGGCGGCAAATTCTACGTGCTCTTGTTTGGAAACAAACCTATGCGCTTTTCTGACAGCTGTCATCCGCCATCTTTAATCTAGAGAGAACAGTGCTGCACTGTATGTGGTGGCGGAAAATTCCACGTGCTCTTGTTTGGAAACAAATTCTACTCGCTCTTCAGCTGTCATCCACCATCTTTAATCACCGTGCTGCCCTCTTTGTGGTGGCGGATAATTTGAAAAAATTATTTTCGACAAGCAGCCATCTTTAATCCAGAGAGAACAGTGCTGCCCTCTTTAGCTACTTACCTTTGAGGCGGTTAATTTGAAAAATTCTTTTCGACAGGCAGCCATCTTTAATCCAGAGAGAACAGTGCTGCCCTCTTTAGCTACTTACCTTTGAGGCGGTTAATTTGAAAAATTCTATTTAACAAGCTGCCATCTTTAATGAAAAGAGCATCGTGGTGCTATCTTGCGGATAATATTTTACTTAACAGCTGTCATCCACCATCTTGCATTGCTAACCTTAGTGCTGCCCTCTTTAGCTACTTACCTTTGAAACAAAAATCTATTTGACAAGCTGTCACCCGCCATCTTGCATCGCAAAACTCAGTGCTGCACTCTATGTGGTAGCGGATAACTTGAAAAAATCTTTTTGACAAACAGCCATCTTTAATCAACAGAGCACCGTGCTGACATCTTTAGCTACCGCCATCTTACATCGCTTACCTCGCTGCTGCACTCTTTAGTTGAAATGTGGTGGCGGAAAATTCGAACAAGTTTAATCACGCATCGGGAAAGCTAGAGTAAGCACGTGCTGTTGTGATGACGTCATTGTGCATGTTTAACCCGTTCGTTGACTAAAAGCTTTAGTCTTCGAGAAACAGTGATAGAGTGTGGAGTGCAAATATGACGAAAACATTAATAGTTGATGTGCAAGGCTTTAAAGTAAACGGAAACAAATTTGTGTTTAAAGAGGTGGCTGTGTTAGATTGCAGTGTGTTGTGGGCACCAAAACTTGTTAGTTTAGTATTTAGTCCACCGTTCCCTTACTGTTTGCAAACAGATGAAGATAAAAAGCAGACTCAGTGGATTGAAAACAATTTAGGTTTGAAGTGGGAAGAAAAAGGAATAACTTATCGTTTTCTACCTTTAATGATGAATGCACATTTGTCAAGAGCAGATCTTGTTCTTTTAAAGGGTTGTGAAAAGAAAGAATGGTTGCGTGAGTTTCTACCATCATCATGTGAAGTTATCGACATGCATGAATTGGGGTGCCCATCATTTAAAACTCTTCCGAAAGAGCATAGCAGAGAAACAAGTAAACAGTCTTTACAACATGTATGCATGCTCTTTGATTGGTTGTGTAGCAGTGCATGCCGGGAAGTGAACAACATATGTAAAGTGCAGTGTCGAAATAACCTTAGTGTAAAAGAAACATTTGTAGAGTAAAGACATCATGTCATTTCTAACAGATACTAAGTGTAACGCAGTTGAAAAGGCGATCGTAAAGTTTTATGCATGCAAAAAGAAACTAAACACTTTTACTGAAGAAGAGTTAAATGCATTACCAAAGGCATTTTTGGTTAATGTAGCTGCGAATGCTGTAAAGAAGATTTGGGAAAAGGTGCCTCGTGAGTGGACTCCAGATCCTGTTTTGTCAGAGCTTCAAACGTGTAGCTTACATCATGAACACGTGAGTTTAACTAGAAGACTTTCTGTGAGACAGTGCCGTACATGTCAACTAATTAAACTGTATCACGGACCTAAAACTAATGAGTTGTCTTCGCTTATAAACACTTATCATGGCTGTGGAGAGATTAAACAAGGAAAAGGTGAAGAAACCTGCTGGGAGAAAGATGAGGAAGCATGTTGGGCGTGGACTCATCAATAGAGTGATTGATCTTCTTTTCTTCGTGCTTCATCTCCTCTGCGGCCCTAGAACACGTTCGCCTGACACGTAGTTACATGCTGCCTGCATAGAGTATATCGTGTAGCTGTTAAAACCTTCTTCGTAAAGTTATGCTATGTGTGTGTGTTATTACCTAGTGCTTTAGCTGCTCAGAAGAATATAGCAGCACTTGTCGTTATTGGTGCAATAAAACGAAAACTGAGTGACAAAGACCGTAAAATAAACAAAGGATAAAAATGTATATATTCTAAAATAAATATGAATTGTCAAAACATATTACAGGTGTTGTTTAATCCTACAGCATGTCCTAGTGACTTAGAAGAAAGGAAACGTAGAGGATTAAAAGAAAACACACATAAGATTTAAAGTACATCCTCTTTATTAATCCATGAATTAAAGCTGTTATTAAAACCAAGCCATTTAACATACAGTTTATTGCCACGACGTCGAATAACACGTTCAACTAAATAGTGATCAGGATATTTTGTTTTCTGCAGTTCTTCGATGTAGAATCCTCCTTCAGTAGGCTGTCCTCTGAAATCGCGAAGTAAATACGTAACTGGATTAGTAAGCTTAACACTTCTGATTTGAAAAATTTCAGTGCTCCAGTTAGGTGTGTATCCTTTTGCAAAGATAGACTTGTGTTTGCTGATGCGAACGAAATCACCTTCTTTAAAGCGATCGCGACGTGGATCAGCTGTTTTAATTACAAGATGAATAGCATCTAGACGAGGTGTATTCTTTGTAACAAGACGTGGCTTTGTTCCGATAGTGCGATGAGGTGTATCGTTGTAGGTAGATAAAAGTCTAGGTAGCAGATCAATCCAACGATATGAACCTTGCGCTGTAAATTCTCGCCACATCATTGTTTTGAGTGTACGATTAAAGCGTTCTACAACACTTGCCTTGAGATTGCTGAACGTAGAGTAGTGTTGAATGCCAAGTAACTTGAGGTAAGAAGAAAAATCCTTGTTGTAAAACTCTTTACCTTGATCAGTTTGAAGAAGCCTTGGGCAGCGTTTCGATTCTTCAACAATATGTTTAAATGCTTCTTTAACTTGAGCTGCTGTTTTAGAACGCACGGGTTGTGCAAAAGCAAACTTTGAGTACACATCGATAACAGTAAGTAGATACTTATAGCCCTTATTACTAGAAGCATATGGAATCATTTCTACTAAGTCTGCTTGCCAGAGATCATCTTTTCCTCGTGTAATAACGCGTCTGCGACAGTAGGTGCGACGTGCTGGTTTATGTAACTCATGTGCGATGTTTACCTTTACAGGTGAGATCTTCTCTTGACGAGCCATTACAAAATAATACCGGCATAACGTAGTTCTCTTTCTATTTCTAGAATTTCTGATCCGTGACCAGTGTGACCAGCCTCTTGCGATGCTCTTAAAAGTTGTAATCGTTCAACGAGTAAGTTTGGGTCATTCCAGTACCTTCCATCCACATAAGGCAACAAAGGCTTGTAGATAACGTCTAGACTACGTGCAGTCGGAAACAGCTTAGAAATAAACTCACGATACTTGTAACTCTTATTCGCATTTACAGCTTCTGTTCTCTTGTAATTACGTCGTGTTGCGTCAGTAGCAAAAAGTATTGCTTTATACTTTTTAAGATCATCTTGTAAAATTATATCCTTGTCAGGTATTCGTGAGAAAAGAAGTTCTAAGAGTCCTTTCGTAGGTTTATAGGTAACACCTTTTACAATGAGTTTGTTGCTATTAAGCTTAACATTTGAATTTCCTATCCGGAAACAGTCATCTTCGTAGCGAATACCGTAGGTAGTGTCAGTTTGTCCTGTAAAAAGTTTTTCTATATAAGGTGCAAAGAGAGATCCATAGGTATCTTGAATAAAAGTTCTAAACTGATTGCGATACTCTGGTGTAATCATAACCTCAGACAAAGATGATAGATTTTGCGTCGATGTAGTAGGTGTTTCAGCAATAACATCTGTAGTTAAAAACTCAACACGCTTAGATGGTGATGTATCATAAAGTTCTTCTTCTTCTTCTTCCTTATATTCCTATTCCTCTTCTTGATCTACATCCTGCTTCTTCTCTTCCGTATCTTCTTCATGCTTTTCTTCTTCATGCTTCTCTTTATGATATGATGTTTGCATAGAAGCAAAACTTGAAGTAGACTGCGGTAATGAAGTAGAATTAAAAATTTCTTTGAGTGGTGTACTTAGTTGTGTTTTTAAAAATAAATCCGTGTCTGCTTGAATACGTTTAAGCTCTTTAAATTTCCGTCGAATATTGTTTCGAGCTTGGATGATATGTTTTGTGATCTCCTTGCTAGATGTTAACATGATGGTGGTTTTTAATCAAGTAGTTACTGTAATTCTGTGTTAATGCATATAAAATGATCGAAACCCATGCGATATCGTCCATGCTGTAGATCACCTTCTTTATCAATAACTAAAAAGCTGTAACGGTGTAATGACCAACATTTAGCACACATACGTTTAAAGTCATCGAATGTCATATCAGTGTTAACATGATCGTTATACACATGTCGCATGTTGCGCTCATCTTGCCGAAAAAGCACAATAACATTTGCGTTGTCGCGTATCAACTGCTTAGGCACACGAGAATAGGTTTGGCACAAATAGATGCAATCAATATATTTATGTCGACCCATACTAAAGAATGCACGAATAACGTTTTGCTGTTCTGTTGCGACATGATCAAAGATCATTAGAGAATTAGGAAGCACATCGTATGGTGATGGTACTTGCTCATGTGAATTAAATTTAAAATATCTTATTCCATCTTTAACTAGATCGTGCATTACAGTTTGTAGAATAGTATATAGCGGCTGATAGAGTGACTTTGCGAAAACGTAAATATTCTCGAAGCGTACACCATTTACAGAAGTAATAAGTGTGAGTAAAATATTTGTTTTACCGCATCCCGACGGACCTGATATAATACATCAAACAGTAAAAGGAAACAACGTTCCATGACGTTTTCTTGTAGTTGTACTAGAACTAGGTAAGAGATGTGGTACAATGTCGGTAACAGGTAGCGTGTCTTGCTGCTTTATAATCTTCATGATAACTGAATCATAAAGCACGTAATAGTAATATATATATTAAACGAAACAAGAGGCAACGGTTAGTTTATGACTTGCTCTTGACTAGTAAAGTCGTGTCCAGCATGGTGAAACAACGATATCCAAACGACATGAAGAAGAAGAAGAAAGTAAAAACTGTTGGATGGAAAGATGTTATAAAGGCTGCGCAAAAAGCTATTCGAGGGGAATACAATCCTCGTGTAGCTATTACTAAGGCGTTACGCGCAGCAAGAACGAGAATTTCTCCAAAGTGCAGAGCAATATTTAGTAAACGTGCGCGAATTATTCCTGTACCAAAACGAGGAGGATTTCTTCCTGCGCTGTTTGCTGGCTTAGCAGCTTTAGGGTCATTGCTAGGTGGTGCTAGTGCCGTAGCGAGAACTGTCAAAGCTGTAGAAGAAGCGAAACAACAGTTGAAAGAGAGTGAACGTCATAACAAGACGATGGAGGCAATTGCGTTACGAGGCAAAGGTGTGAACATGAAGCTAGCGCCATACAAGAAAGGGCTTGGTATCTACATTTCTCCAAAAAACGTCTACTGAATGCACTGCCATATCGAGCTCTAACGCATGATGAAGTTTTTACGTTTGCTAAACAACTAGGAATTCATTATTTTCGAGGAGTGTATATGCGCGATCAACTACCAGTACGCCCACGTGAACGTGAAAGTGCCGTAATTAACTTGGACGACAGTCGTGGACCAGGAACTCATTACGTTGCTTATGTAAAACGTAAATCTAAAGTATGGTATTTTGATAGCTATGGAGATTTACCTCCTCCTTTTGAGCTCATACGTTATTTCGGAAGCAGTGCAGACATTGTTTACAATAAAAACCGTGTGCAAAACTTTAATACACGCATGTGCGGACGATTATGTCTTATGTTCTTATATCAAACCCAGACAGTAGAGAAAGTGCATTAGTGTCTACGTGATGACGAACAGTGAAAGAACGTTTGCTGTACGTGGAGAAGGACCTGAAACAACCGCCTATTTTAATCCACCAATCGAACTTGGTTATCAGCCGCATAGTCTTGGACTAGTATCGTTTGAAAGCTACAATAAAATCTATAATGTGCGTGATGGTTTAAACAAGTTCTATTACGATGAGTATGTGCTAACACTACCCTCAGGTAGTTATACAGTAGATGATATTCACGACTATATTGAAAGTACGTTAATTGATCAGTTTGGGGAAGATAGTTTTAGTAATCATAATTACAAGTTCTCAATCACTATAAGCAACATTACACATAAATGTGTTATTGAATCATCATTTAAGATTGACTTCAAATCACAACCTGATTCGATTGGACCACTGCTTGGATTTTCATCGAGGGAGCTCCTACCGAACGTACGTTACGAGTCTGATCAACCTATAAAACTCTTCGATGATTATAATGTGAACATTACTTGTAATATTATTACAGACTTGAATAGTAATCTACAACCTTCGCACGTCCTGCACGACTTTATTGTTACAGAGGAACGTGGATATACTATTTGTGAGAAACCAGCAGTAGTTCTTTATCATCCTGTGTCTGTAAAACACATTAGCAACATTACTCTTAGACTTGTAAATAAACATAATCTGCTTATTCATTTAGATCAGCACGCGTACGTAGCTTACAAACTACATCTTAAACCAGTATGAAAACCATCTATAAAACACGGTGTACATTCCGAAGACATACTACATGTGTGCAGAGACTCATCGAGTTAACAGATACCCATAAGCAGATACTCCAAGATTTAGGATATACACTACTACAACAGAATGGAAGAAATGCTAGACATTACGAATACAGTAGAAAGTCGTGAAGGTGTAGTACGAAGTGAGCTTCATTCCTATCAACCTTTTACGTTTGGATTAAATAACAATGATGAAATTCATTTTATTATTAATCAACAAGATGTTTACACCTTACCACACGAAAGCTACCTCTATATTGAAGGACGATTAGAAAAGTCTGATGGAAGTGGACCAAGCACTTCACAACTAAACAACCATGCTCTAGCTTTTCTCTTTTCTGAAGCGCGATATGAAGTAAATAATGTTGAAATAGATCGAACGAAGAATGTTGGTATTACAAGTGCAATGAAACTCTACCCTTCTTTCTGTGATGAAGAAAGTAATCTTTTGCGGATGGCTGGATGGTGTCCAAAAGCTACTAACAACTGGATGATTAATGAGGATGGTACTTTTACGGGTATGTTATCACTGAAACATATTTTTGGCTTCGCAGAAGACTTTACACGTATTATAATCAACGCAAAGCAAGAGCTTATTCTAATCCGTGATCGAAGTGATTACAATTCTCTTAAAGCAGTAGAAACACCTGTAGAATCGAAAATAATACTGCATCGTATACTGTAGCGGATTCCACATGTAACCTTATCTGATCGTGAAAAACTTCGATTGCTCAAGATTGTAGAAAATGATACACCATTACCTATACGTTTTAGAAGTTGGGAGCTGCATGAATATCCTGTGTTACCACCTACAAACAAGCATAGCTAGGCTGTTAAAACATCACGTTTTACTGAGAAGCCCTTGTACATTATTTTTGGATTTCAAACTAATCGTAAATTCAATCACGAAAAAGATAGCTCACTGTTTGATCACTGCAAATTAAGACACGTTAGACTATATCTCAACGGAATTACGTATCCCTACGAAAACATCGACATTAACTTTGAGAAAAATAAGTTTGGGATGCTCTATGACATGTTTTGTAAATTTCAATCATCGTATTATCAGAAAGAAGATCGTCCGCTATTTACACCTCAAGAATTTAAAAATAAAGCACCGATTGTAGTTATAGACTGCTCTTATCATGAAGAATCTATAAAAGAATCTCCAGTTGATATTCGTTTAGAATTTGAAACATCTGAAAACATTCCTGCTAACACAGCAGCCTATTGTCTTATTATTCATATGAGTGATGTTACTTACCATCCGCTAACGAATATTGTTACGAGACTATAAATAAGAATAGATCTTTATCATTTTCATTAGTGTGTGCTTCGACATCGTACGCTATGGAACAAAACTGTAAATGTGCATGCTGTTTGCATGCTCATACGCAACATCTTATTTATGTTTCACGAGTGAGTGAGGCTATTAAGATGTTCTATAAACTTAGATCGTCGATGCCGAAACATCTTATTCAATACTTACCACCAGGATTTTTATATACGTACGCTGCCTCTTACGTACATAATTTTTGGGACATCCTTCCTCTACACAGTAAGATGTCAATCGAAGTAGCTTTATGCAGAACTTGTGAACGACATTACAAGCATCGAGGAGAAAATGGTGATGATGATTGGGATGGACCAAATCCGAGGATTGAACACTGTACACAGTGTATGAATGAACTTTCTCTAGTACCTCATGATGATGATGATGATGATTCCGAAAAGGAATAACAGCAAGGTAAGAAGTATATGATCTTCTCTGTAAAGCATAACATACTTAGTATAATATATTTCTAAATGCTTTGTTTAATTTGAATGTTGCAGGAGGCATTTCAGAAGCATACGTTGTTAAGAAGCACACCAACCTTGTCAGCAGCAAAAACGAACACTGTTGTAGTACATTTGTAAATAAATATTTGATCGCATTCAAAAAATGTTGTACTTATTGCATTGCTTTACACCGACTTACTCTTAAGAAAAACGATCAAGTCTAAACATGCACAATGACGTCATCACAACAGCACTTGCTTACTCTAGCTTTCCCGATGCATGTTTAAACTTGTTCGAATTTACCGCTACCACATTCCTTTACACCGACTTACTCTTAAGAAAACGGACAAGTCTAAACATGCATGATGACGTCATCACTGCAGCACGTGCTTACTCTAGCTTTCCCGATGCGTGATTAAACTTGTTCGAATTTACCACCACCACATTTCAACTAAAGAGTGCAGCAGCGAGGTAAGCGATGTAAGATGGCGGTAGCTAAATATGTCAGCACGGTGCTCTGTTGATTAAAGATGGCTGTTTGTCAAAAAGATTTTTTCAAGTTATCCGCCACCACATAGAGTGCAGCACTGAGGTTTGCGATGCAAGATGGCGGGTGACAGCTTGTCAAATAGATTTTTGTTTCAAAGGTAAGTAGCTAAAGAGGGCAGCACTAAGGTTAGCAATGCAAGATGGTGGATGACAGCTGTGACGTAAAATATTACCCGCAAGATAGCACCACGATGCTCTTTTCATTAAAGATGGCAGCTTGTTAAATAGAATTTTTCAAATTAACCGCCTCAAAGGTAAGTAGCTAAAGAGGGCAGCACTGTTCTCTCTGGATTAAAGATGGCTGCCTGTCGAAAAGAATTTTTCAAATTAACCGCCTCAAAGGTAAGTAGCTAAAGAGGGCAGCACTGTTCTCTCTGGATTAAAGATGGCTGCTTGTCGAAAATAATTTTTTCAAATTATCCGCCACCACAAAGAGGGCAGCACGGTGATTAAAGATGGTGGATGACAGCTGAAGAGCGAGTAGAATTTGTTTCCAAACAAGAGCACGTGGAATTTTCCGCCACCACATACAGTGCAGCACTGTTCTCTCTAGATTAAAGATGGCGGATGACAGCTGTCAGAAAAGCGCATAGGTTTGTTTCCAAACAAGAGCACGTAGAATTTGCCGCCACCACATAGATTGCAGCACTGTTCTCTCTGGATTAAAAATGGTGGATGACAGCTGTCAGAAAAGCACATGGGTTTGTAAAGCACGTGGAATTTGCCGCCACCACATAGAGTGCAGCACTGTTCTCTCTGGATTAAAGATGGCGGATGACAGCTGTCAGAAAAGCACATGGGTTTGTAAAGCACGTGGAATTTACCGCCACCACATAGAGGGCAGCACGGTGCTCTCTGGATTAAAGATTGCGGATGATAGCTGTCAAAAAAGCGCATAGGTTTGTTTCCAAACAAGAGCATTTAGAATTTGCCGCCACCACATTTCAACTAAAGAGTGTAGCACTGAGGTTTGTGATGCAAGATGGCGGATGACAGCTGTCAGAAAATAGCACGTGAATTTGTTTCCAAACAAGAGCACGTGGAATTTCCCGCCGCCACAAAGAGGGGTAGCACTGTGCTCAAAGATGGCTGCTGTCACGTGGAATTGTCTGCCACCACAGGTATCTAGCTAAAGATAGCAGCACTGCGGTTTGCGATGCAAGATGGCTGCTGTCAAAAAGCATTTTTCAAATTATCCGCCACCACATTTCAAAGGTAAGTAGCTAAAGAGAGCAGCACTGTGCTCTATGGATTAAAGATGGCGGATGACAGCTGTCAAAAAAGCACGTGGCTGTCAAAAAGCACGTGGATTTGTTTATCTCGAGCTAGTGAGGTTAAGTTGGTAGCACTAAGGTTTAGGCCCGCCAAGATGGCAGCACTGCAGATGACAGGTGACGAATTTTACATCTAAAGAGGGCAGCACAGCGCTCTGTGGTTTAAAGATGGCGGGTGACAGCTGTCAAAAAAGCACGTGGCTGTCAAAAAGCACGTGGCTTTGTTTACCACGCGCTAGTTAGGTTAAGTTGGTACCACTAAGGTTTAGGCCCGTCAAGATGGCAGTACTGAGGTTAGCGATGCGTTGTTTTCTGTCAAAAAGCACGTGGCTGTCAAAAAACACGTGGCTTTGTTTACCTCACGCTAGTTAGGTTAAGTTGGTACCACTGAGGTTTAGGCCCGTCAAGATGGCAGCAGTGAGGTTAGCGATGCGTTGTTGTCGATGACAGCTGTCAAAAAGCACGTGGCTTTGTTTACAAATTCAAATCTCCCGCCAAAATTCACATCTCCCGCCAAAAATTCTAATTTCCCGCCAGAATTCAAATTTCCCGCGCCGCGGGAGGAGGAGGAGGCCGCAGAACCTTCCAATTATACTACTAAAGTCACTTATTTATTACTAACACAAAGCTGATCTTTCCGCTAAATTACAGTGATCATTTAAATTCGTCAAAGAACGTGGAAGTCAACACCACACTACCCACTGCCCCAACTAACTGGACTCAGGTTTTAATAGTTCCAGCTACAAATCCGCATTGTATAGCGCCACCCATTTTGACTGTTGAATATTATTTATTTTACAACCAACAAGCCAAGCCCACCAGGTGATGTGATTTTATCTTGTAATTTTCCACAGTTCATATTTTAACAAGTATTTAGCAACATTACTTTTTAGAGTAACAGCTGAAGACGACTTAATATGGAGTTGAAACTTGTACTGACAATTGAACTATATTTGACAAGTATTGACTAGGTGGAGCTTTCAATAACTTCTTTTAATAGAATTGAAGTTATATATATGTATATCTCACTGTAAATACAAAGGACAATATTCTGTGATACGTCGAGCACCAGACTTCAAGGTAAATAAATGTAATAAAAATTCCTCTACGAATGAGATTATGACGTGAAATCTGCCATTTATAAAAATAAAATAAAATATTGCATAGTGTCAACACCTAATCACTACAGAAATATTAACTGTCCGCATCTAGCTTTACAGCAACGTCGCCAACTCTTGGTATTTCACGACATATTCACACATCTTGCATCCTTCACACACAAAATTCTGGGATTCCTCTGAAGTCCTCTCCAGGTTCCTATTGCTGCCATTCTTGTTATTGTTGACACTATACCAATTTTTACATTATTATACTTATTTGCATTTGTTAGTTTAAAATGGCTCTCCTTTGGCTGTATCTAACATATAAATAATCTTTGAGGTTTTACATAAATCCAAATTTTTTCAAACGATGCCCAAATTGAACTGGAGCTTCTCATTGCCTGTTGTAATTTCTGTTCCAAAACTCGAAGATTTCTTTATTTAAAAGGTTGAATTGAAGTTTCAACATGCAATTAGAAGCACGCTTATTATTTTGGATTTGAGCGTCTTGTCTATTTTCAACGGCCACTCTATGTTATAATTACTTCCCAATGCAACACTAGCCACTTGTTATCCTCTTCTTTAAATCCGTTGTCGAGTAACATACTCAGGGTTTTTCAGATAAGAAACTGGATTACGTCACAGTCCAACAGGTGATGTGGCTTCCAGGTTCTAGGACGTCACCAACCCTCTGAAGAATTATCCTTTAACGACCCATTGACGTTAGGGAGTGAAATTCTATCACGGCGCACGTTGCCAGCAACATTGTCTGACATCACCTCCTGCTATGGTTACACTTCCGTCATTCATTTTGTCACGTCACGTCACACAAATATTCCGATGACCGCCAGACATAAGGTACTATGGTCCTCTGACGTAAAGTCGAGGCGTGGTCATGGCTTCAGCCTCAAGCTTCGATGCCTTTACAATAAACCGTCCGCGGTGATTGTTGCAAACTGTTACATAATGAACACGCATCTGTTTCAGAGAGCTCGCACTGCTTATCACGACTAATGTTTGTAGCTTAGTCTAGTAGTGCCGTACCTGCATGCAGCCGCGACTTCTCGTGAGATGCAGACAGCATTTTTATATAAAAAAATTGATGGAGTTATATACATAATCCATATAACCAATACCCACGTTATTTGTGCAGACAATTAGAGACGCATTTACCATGGAGAGTTAACAAAATTTGATTTAAAATGAAATGCAAAGTGGAATAGAAGGTGCCAGGTTCACTCCAGTTTATACAAATTATCATCACGTGATGGATAAAAAGGCCTGATATCTCAACAGCACGCTCATCATTATGCTTCATTCTTTGTTCCTTCCTAAGAACGGATACATACCCTGTACTAGATCATGCACAAGAGACGGAAAACGTACTTTCACCCGATGCAGAAGGTCTTCATAACAGTAAACATGAGCGTAATGAAACCAGTATTAATCCTGTGAACAAATTCAGTCCAAACTTCTCCTAGCAATTGCCAGGTGATTAAAACATTTTCCGGACAAACTTTACCGCAATCTGATCTCACGATTTACCGATCGACGTCTTACTGGCCTGCATTAAAAAACTCTAACCTATATCTGCCTGTTTTCAGTAGTACACTATCATTTTTCTGATATTATATTCAGTACATATTTTGGTCATTGTTGTTATATAAATATTTACATATTTCACATCGCCATAGAAAAACGCCGGCCCCGTGGTGTAGGGGTAGCGTGCCTGTCTCTTACCCGGAGGCCCCGAGTTCGATTCCCGGCCAGGTCTGGGATTTTTACGTGGACGTGAGGGCTGCTTCGAGGTCCGCTCAGCCTACGTGATTAGAATTGAGGAGCTATCTGACGGTGAGATAGCGGCCCCGGTCTACAAAGCCTAGAATAACGGCAGAGAGGGTTCTTCGTGCTGACCCCACGACACCTCGTAATCTGCAGCCCTTCGGGCTGAGCATCGGTCGCTTGGTAGGCCAAGGCCCTGCAAGGGCTGTAGTGCCATGGGGTTTGGTTTGGTATAGAATAAAACTCCTAGCTCTACTCACAAAAGGATAATCACCAACACTGATTTTAGCGTTTATTAATTATCTAAACCGTTCAGCGACAATTATCATGTGGGGAAGAATCTTCTGCTACAAGGTAATGTACCACAAGAAGAGACTTCTCCCTGTTCTCGAACTAACGTCCCGTTTGTTACGTTTCACTCGTCTAACGATTGACTCCAAGGCACAAGGAAAGCAGCTCGTAATAGATTTATAAATCTGCAACTTCAGAAGAGAAGTATTTCGCTAACGTTATGTGCTGTATCGCATGTGAGATGAGAACTCGTCTGCTCCTGACATCGGAGCACAGTAACGACTTAAATTGATGTTCCATGTAACCATGTGACTGCGCTCCCCGTGACATTCTCACTGGCCCTACTCGCTTCACGAGGTGTCGGCACAGTAGCTTCATCGGTTGACAGGTAGATATAGTTCCACAGGATCTGTTGAAACTCGGCGGCTGTATTTCATAAATAGATTCTTCTTACAGAGAAAAACAAAAAATAAATGAAAAGTGTGATATTATGGGCCCAGAGATGGCAAAAATGCAGAGTTGGGTTCATAATCAACACCAGTTAAAATCATGACAGATTTTACGTGATCCCAGACGTAATATTCCAGCTGGCATCATTGCTTTAATTCTCGCAGCTAGCCGCGCGCGGAGCGACTGTCGTTTGTTTACACAGTCGCAAAACCGGTGCTCAGTTCTGCCAACCTCGTGAGGAAACACGATTGGTCTGGACGGTTACGATTCTTGCCGTGGACAAGACCATTGGTGTGGACGGTTAGGATTCTTGCCGTGGACAAGACTATTGGTGTGGACGGTTAGGATTCTTGCCGTGGACAGGACCAATGGTCTGGACGGTTAGGATTCTTGCCGTGGACAAGACCATTGGTCTGGACGGTTACGATTCTTGCCGTGGACAGGACCATTGGTCTGGACGGTTAGAAGCCGCGAAGCGTCCCTAGGCCCCTAGTTTCGTGTGGAAAGCCGCATAGTTATTTTACATGTTTTTCGTTTGTGCTTTTATTCAGCCGGGGTTGGTAACGCAATGTATTTATCAGCATTGATGGCAATGACGTCACATTCCGTTCCCGTTGACCAATGAGAATCCAAGAAGCTACTTAGCCATGGACGATGGCGGCTCCTACTCTTTATTAGGTTATAAAAGTAAATATACTTCTGGGGGCGGGATGGTGGGTTCCTAGACTTCGCAATGAACACATATCTCCTCTAAAATGAATTACAAGTAAGATTTGCATTATTTTCACTTCCTTATAATGTTATAAACGTTGGGCTGCGGGATGTAAAGTTATACCCACCTGGTTTAAGTCATGGGCCAAAAAATTGGTCCAACTCTATCTATTCAGCGCCCAGCTGCCTGCGGGCAAGAGGACTGAACTCTACGAGGGCAAATCAATTTATTTATTTATTTTTATTTATTTCTTATATTTATTATCATGCACGAAGCAGAGCTGTCGGCGGTATGCTAATGGTATGTTTTTCTAGTAATCGTGTAATGTCGTACGCAAGAAATCTGAGTAGTTTGTTCAATTAGCCTGCGGGGAAAATTTCGTGTGGCTATTTCTAGCCGAGTGCAGCCCTTGTAAGGCAGACCCTCCGATGAGGGTGGGCGGCATCTGCCGTGTGTAGGTAACTGCGTGTTATTGTGGTTGAGGATAGTGTTATGTGTGGTGTGTGAGTTGCAGGGATGTTGGGGACAGAACAAACACCCAGCCCCCGGGCCACTGGAATTAACCAATGAAGGTTAAAATCCCCGACCAGGCCTGGAATCGAACCCGGGACCCTCTGAACCGAAGGTCAGTACGCTTAACATTCAGCCAACGAGTCGGACGCCTGCGGGGAAAAAGGCAGGGTCCCAACAAGCAATCACCAACAAGTGGTGAGGACAGAATATCATGTGTGGGGGCGTAGGGGTAGGTTAGGCCCAATTCGGAACATCATTCAAAATCCACAGCCCGTTTGCAGTTCCCATCGCGTCCGTAATGGAATAAATGAAGCCCCAACTAGCGGCGAGGATTAAAATTGTGTCGGCTACCGAAGCCAATCGCACGCCCGTGGGGAAGAGATTGACTGACAAATCAAACGAAATGATATCGGAGAGTGTAACTGGAATGAAAGATGACCGGAAAATCCTGAGTACCCCGAGGAAAACCTATCCCACCTCCGCTTAATCCAGCACAAATCTCACATGGAGTGATCGGGGTTTGAGTCACGGAACCCAGCGATGAGAAGCCGACACTCTCCGGCCTGAGCCAAGGAGGATTTGTTCGGAACGTCATTACTCGTATCGGTGACTCGAATTTTTTCTGGCTAGCAGGACTCGTCATACCGTTATTTGTATATACATATTACTAGCTGATGTACCCGTGCTTCGCTACGGAATTCTACATTGTATACAGAATTCTAGGTTAGGTAGTGTACACCTTGTGAGCAAGACTGTATGAAATTGTATAGCTCTGAACGCGACGGGAGGTGACCAAACATCTTTCCTCATATGAAGACTGAGGGAATGTTCACTGTAATGGTTGACCCAATTTCATAACATCAGTCACAATCAGGTTGGGTTTTTTTCATTATAATCCCTTTTACGTCCTCAGAAAGACTGTCTTAGTGGTTTTCCCAACTGAAATGAACATACAATGGCATCAATAGGAATGGCGCGATTAAAAGCAATGCTTTCATATTACGAAATGCTCGTTCAAATGAAACACCACACATTTTCTCACTTTTAACGAACAGGACTACGCTGCCTATCTAACAGTCCAAAGTTCCAGACCTGGAATGACCAAACCGCAGACAGCCATGAGCCGAATAGTGGAGACTCCCAGGGCAAAAACTGTTTCCTAGGAGTACCCGATGAGTCGGAAAATATCAATTCACTACACTAAAAGTAAAGGAAAAGCAAAGTCATCTCCGTACAGGCCATGGAGGCCCTTGGAGGAGTGCAAGGTAAAGGCTTCCACTATCCGTAACCTCGGCACTTGATGGGGGTAGAGTGGTTAGCTATACGCCCGGCCGCCTTTGCCCCCTGGAATTAACCTGGTACTCATTTTTGGTGTAGGCTGAGTGAACCTCAGGGCCATGTGCACCTATGGAAGTGGAAATCTCGTTTCTGAAATTTTACGACTTCCTGAAGGGGATTCGAACCCACGTCCTTCCGGGTGAACCGAACACGCCTTCACCGCCTCGGACAGGCAGCCCCAATTCACTACACTGGCGGCGGAAAAATCTAACTGACTTGAAGGCAAATTTTTCCTCCAAGCCAGAAGAGAAACCCCCTCTTCACTGCTAGTTTGGAATAAACTGAATGTAGAATTTAATGAAAGTGAAGAGAAAGAAGCTTTTCTTAAGAAACGGCTCTCCTCAGAGTTGAATTTTGAGTTATTTGGTGAATGTTGTGGTGCTATAATTTGGAAAAGGCCTAAATTGTTATTCTAAAAAATGTCATAATCATTTGTTATTTCTTCGGCACGACAATGGAATGCACTGCCCGTCTCTGTCAGAGGAGCTTCGCCTGCTAGTTTTAGGCAAATTTGTCACCGCTACCTACTAAGTAATGCTATGGAGATATTGTAGATTTAGCCTCCCTCAAACTAGAGACTTCATATAATCCCACTGTTATTACCAAGGATAATAGAAATTAGCTAATCATGTCATAATTGTGTAAATAATCATCATCATCATCATCTTCATCATTCTCCTATTTTTTTTTCCTTTTTTAATCATAATATTGTATTGTTTAGTAGTTGCAAGATGTTTCAATTGTAAGTGTACTTATTTCAATTTTGCACATGTAAATACTGTCTTTTCTGGTTAGATGGAAGAGAGGGCCTAATGGCCTTAATCTTGCCAGACAAAATAAATCTATTGTATTGTATTGTATTGTATAATACTACTACTACTACCACCACCACTCCCATATGTTCAGTTTGGACACCCCCGAGGGGGTGCCTAGTGCGGTGCCAGTACCGGTGCGCTATTGCGCTCCTCACCTGGCCTGTTTGTGAAAATAAATATAAAGAGAATAAATATATAAAAGTTGATAATAATAATAATAATAATTGTTCCGAGGTATCTGTGGAACAGCAGAGGTGAAAGAAGGTGCTGGGATGAATAGGTCTCAACTTACGAAATTAAAGTTAATTTAAAATTTAACAAAGGTTATATTTTCTTTTCAAGATCAAGAAATAACAAGTATAACAGGAACTCAGGTATATATCAACCAGTTAAGAATGTACAATTACAGTTTATTAATGGATTTTAGGCTTCGAGCCCCAGATTCACAATCCCTGAGCAATGAGCCCAACTTAACTTATACACAAGGTTCAACAAAGGGGCAGAAAACTCCAATCATGCCAAGGAGCATTTGCTCCCAATTACCCAGTTAAGCCTGCTCGAGGCACACAGAAAATACAATTTAAGAAAGAGCAACCCGCTCTCAAAGTTCAAGCCTATTCAAAGGCCACACCAAATTCTACCTTCAAGCTGCCCTTCAGGCACACAAGAACAGGGGTAAAAATACCCAACCTACTGAGGCCTATTCAGTAAAGAAACAGGATAATTACATGGCCCCAAAATACCAACAAGAGTGGAGGCGTAACTTGCACTCCTAATACACCTTTTTAAAACCTATTTGGCTCTTAGGCCGCTTATGCAAGGGCTAATCCCATACTACAGAGGTGACACGATAGGAAAATTTATTACATTCTGAAGCAAAGGAAAACGGTTATGAAAACGTAGTCACCTCAAAAACAATATGAGAGGGAGCTCGAGAGGGTTAGGCACTCTCTATCCCAATTTGTAGTTAAAGAGACGGAATTTATACCAAGTGTCTTTTACATTTTAAAGGAAAGTTACATGATAAAAGTTTCGAACCTGGCGCGGAGGGTTAAACTGCTGAGCTAGCGAGCAAAGAAGTTATTAAAAGGCCATTACTTGATGGATGAACTGCCGCCCGAAGAAAGAGGCGCTTCCCGCCCCCTGCTACATAATCATACTAGGATAGATGTTACTGAAGTGGCCAGGAGACCAGAAAATCAGCAGTTTATATACCCTCGTGGAAAATTCGAGACGTTTCATGAATGATTACAACCCGCCCACAAAATTTTATTGGATACCAGCAAAAACTAATACACCAGACGAACAAGAAACACCTTATTGGTGGAAAATTAATAACAGAAATTCCTCATTGGTCAAATTCAAAACTGGCTGAGAGAGAAGGGTTATACTGCCAACCCAAACAATGACTGAAAGAAATTTAACAAAGAACGAACTTATGAATACCAAATTTCTCGAAAAACAGTTCCTTCACTTCGCACTAGGGTGCACAATTGTAGTTCTTCAGTAGTGCCATCTAGAAGAGAATGTTCACACTTCTCACTACAGAGAAAACAAATATAAATCGAAAAAGACACAGTTCAGAACTCTTCAACATTTACAATAGCGACATCTTCTGAGAAATCTTAGAATTAATGTGGTTGTTAAAGTTCAGGCTTCCCCCAGTAGAGGAGTTTCAACTGGCGCAATGTTCGAATTAGCGGCGCGGTGGTGTACCGCCCGGTACAATAATAATTGTTACGGAGATATCCGTGGTAGGTAGAGGTGAAAGAAGGTGCGGGTGTGAATGGGTTTCAAGCTACGAAATTAACGTGCAATGTAAAATTAAAAATTTAACTAGGTTATATTTTCTTTTCAAAAACAAGAGATAACAATCATAACAGGTACAGAGTAGCAAAAATGTAGGTACAATATTACTGGATTCGGGCTCAGTGCCCTTGCTTCATAACTCTTGGGCAATCAGCCCCGCCTTACTCCAAAAAGTTTTAGCCAAGGGGCAGAAAACCCCATTCATGCCCAGGAGCACTGGCTCCAAACATTACACATAAAGCCTGCACGAGGCATACAGAAACAACTTTCAAAGAGCGATCCGCTCTCAAAATTGTAAGCCTATCACAAGGCCACACCAAACTCTACCTTCAAGCTGTCCTCTAAGGACGTATTCACAGGGGTAAAATACCCAACCTACTGAGGTCTATTACATGAAAAGAAGGTTGATTACATGACCTCTAAAAGAACAATTTGAGAGGAGGCGAACTTGCACTCCTAATACACTTTGTTTTTAAAACCTAATCTGGCTCTGGGCCACTAACGCAAGGGCTAATCCCATACTACAGAGGTGACTTAGAGAAGAACACTTTACATTACATAAACGAAGAATAGTTTGAGAAAATAAGTTCACCTCAAAACAATATGAGTGGGAACTCGAGAGGGTTAGCACTCTCTATCCCAATATGTAGTTTAGAAGATAGGATAGGTACCAGTAGTTTTTACATTTTAAAGGAAAGTTACATGGTGGAAGGCTTAGAACCCGCCCCGAGGATTAAACTGCCGACCTAGCAAGATAAGATGTAATTGGGAGGCCATTACCTGGTGTTGAACTGTAGGTGAAGAAAGAGGCGCTTCCCGCCTCCTGCTATGTACTTTACACACAGAAAGATGGAACAGAAGTGGCCTGGAGACCCTAAAATCAGCAGTTTATATCCTCTCGCGGAAGATTCTAGGCGTTAGGGGAAAGAAAACACCCTCCCACAAAATCTTTATTGGCTCGGGAAAAGAAACCCCTACCCAGATGAAGAAGAAACACATTATTGGTGGAAAATTAATTAAGGAAATTCGGGATTGGCTAGATCCCAAAACAAGGGGAACAAGAGGGGTATACAGCCAACTTAAACAATGACAGAAAAAAATTTAACAAAGAACAAACACTTGAAATTAAATTTTCTCCCAAAAACAGTTCTTTCACTTGACACTAGGGTGCACTGTTGTTGATCTTCGGTAGTATCCTCTAGAAGAGAAAGTTCACACTTCTTAATACAAGCAAAACAAAGGTACGTCGAAAATGACACCGTTCAAAAACTCAAAATTTTCCACGTGGTGACATCTCCTGAGAAAGTAGAGAATTAATAGAATAGACAAAGTTCAGATTTCCACCAGAAGAGGAATTTCAACTGGCACAACTTTTAAATAACCGGAGTAGAGGTGTACCGCCCGGTACAGACCTCCCCCCCACCCAAAAGTTCCTCCAAGGGGTAACACAGAAGAACATAACTTTGTTTCCAAAATAAGGTCCAAGTTTTGATGTTGATATTAAGATTAATTGCGGAAGCATTTATAAGATTTTAGTAATTTGGTTGGTTTCAATTTCAAAATTTTGTTGTTGCAGGTGCAGTAAAGTCTTTCTGTTTGCAGTAGTTGAATTTCTGAAGATAAACCTTTAATGCTTAAAAGTGAAGAAAAGTTTTGCAATGTCCACCCAATATTGCTATTGAATTCCCCTGAAGCGGAATTAAGGTTGAACAGGAATGTCTATGTAGTTGATGTAGGCTAAGTTGAATGGCCAGCCCGGCCGTTACAGCTTGCGTCCAAAGGAAGCCGCTCGGACCCCTCAAGTACCCTGAGATACCGCTCGCCCGCACTATGAGGGGAGCAGAGGTGTTGAAACACGCCGCGCCCGCGGTGAACATATACAGGTTGCGGGCAAGTAGCAGGTCGTGCGCCGCACATCAGCCTTGGCCGGGAGGAGAGCTTCGGCTCGCCGGGCACATGTCGTCTTCACTGGAGAGGAGGGGGCCCATCCCCCTCCCCAGATGCTGCACGGCGCTTCGCGGCTGCGGGGGCACTGAAACATTAAAACTAGGCGGCAGAATTGTGTTGGACCATCATGTTTCTTTGAGGGCACAGGCATATAGAGAGATTGAGGGGCCAGCGGCGTGCAGATATCCATGGCATTTCATTAAGCCACTGTGTAGAGTGGAGCAGGAGACGGGAGCGTGGTAATGGCCGTGGCAAAGACAGGATGGCAGTTTAATGGGTCAATGCAGGTTTCACAAAAGCTTACAAAATATTATAGAAGGGGCAGAATGCCAACAAATTGAAAACTCAAAAAAAAAAATATAACCTTCATATTCCTTTCAAAATAATATGAAGCAAGTTAACACAGAAATTACACCGGTTTCACCTGGGACAGGTGAACCCTAAATATCCTCTCGGTGGCTGGATTGCTTACTAACAACGTAACCGGCGTAAGGAAATCGAGAATAACACAAGGCCCATGAAATCTGGGGGCAAGCTTGCCCGCGGGAACAAAATTCTTGACCATAACCTGGTCACCTACCTTCAAAGGGGTGGGTCTCCGTCCACGATCATACCTTTCCCTAACCTTTTCATGAGACACTTTAAGATTGGCTTTAGCCTTCTTCCAAAGATCTTTAATGTTATCCGGATCTATTGTCTCGGGTAGAATGTCATTCAAAGACCAGAGGTTAGAGAGCGGCGAGTTGGGAACAAACTTGAACATCAAAGAAGCTGGAGTAAACTTGTGAGATTCATGAACCGCCGAATTCAAAGCAAAAGCTAACCAATGCAGGGACGTGTCCCACCTAGAATGATCTTCATGATGATAGGCAATAAGTGCGGACCTGAGATTGCGGTTAACCCGTTCAGCCAGAGATGGTTGAGGGTAATAAGCAGAAGTGGTTACATGAGAGATGGATAAGTCAAAACAGAATTTACGAAAAAGATTTGATGTGAACGCCTTAGCATTATCAGATACAATGTATTGGCACGGACCAAAAGAAGCAAAAATAGAATTTAAGCAGGTAATGGTAGACTGAGCGGTAGCCAGCTTAGTCGGAAATAACCAAGAAAATCTAGTAAAACCATCTACACATACAAAGATGAACTTATTAGCATTACCCTTTGACTGGGGGAAGGGTCCTACATAGTCGATATACAGGCGTTCCATGGGGCGCGACGCTTGATGGGAAGACAAAAGGCCTACCTTGGTGGACATGGTAGGTTTACTAAGCAAACAAGATTTACAAGCTTTTACAAGTTCACGGATTTCACCGTCCATACCTTTCCAGATGAACATCTCACGAATCTTTTCACGAGTTTTAAAGATACCCAGATGCCCTCCTAATGGGGTCTCATGATAATACTTGAAGATCATAGGTACCAGAACAGCTGGAACGACAACTTTCATCATCTTGTCATGCCTCGAAGGGCAACATAAAACACCATTCCTCAGAACATAAGGGACAACATGTTCCCCAGAAGAAAGGGTTTCCATTATCGGAGCCAGCGTCGGATCTTCACGTTGGTATTTCTCAATATCTCTAAAAAGCATGGGAGCATCTGTTAAGATGGCATTAACACCAGATAGTATGGACTCGGGAGGTGATGAACTGTCGGCCGGTTCCTGGGTCTCGACGTCGTTAGAAAACATACGGCTGAGTCCATCAGCCACAACATTTTCGGTACCTCTGATATGCCTGACATCGAATTGGAAGGCAGAAATACGGATGGCCCAACGGGCTATACGACCAGTACGACGCGGTCTACCTAAGACCCAGCTTAAGGCTTGATTATCTGTCTCCAAGTCGAATTTAACATGTTCCAGGTAGAGACGGAACTTTTCTAAGGCAAATAAGACTGCCAACCCCTCAAGCTCATAGATAGAATACTTGGCTTCTTGAGCCGACAATGTCCTAGACGCGTAGGCGATGGGTCGCCTCCCTAGTTCAGTCTCTTGAAGAAGGACTGCAGCTACTGCTGACGACGATGCGTCGGTTTGTACAATGAATTTCTTCGAGAAATCAGGCATAGCAAGTACAGGGGCATTACAGAGAGCTAATTTAAGATCTTCGAAAGCGGCTTGTTGAGAAGGTCCCCACTCGAATTTGATGCCTTTCCTACGAAGAAGGTTCAAGGGCGCCGCTCTATTAGCGAAGTTAGGAATAAACTTCCTGAAGAAATTCACCATACCAATGAATCTAGCGATACCTTTGATGTCCTTAGGAGGTTTAAAATCACGGATGGCCTGTGTTCTAGAATGATCGACAGCTACCCCATCGGGTGACACAATATGCCCTAGGAATGACATAGAGTGCTTAGCAAAGGCAACCTTGGACAACTTGACAGTTAACCCAGCCTTACGAAGGCGATTCAGAACTTCTCGCAGATGATCTAGATGTTCTTCAAAAGTCTCGGAAAATACGACGACATCATCCAAGTAGTGATATAAGTACTCAAATTTGATGTCGGAAAAGACCCTATCTAGTAGCCTATTGAGCACAGCTGCCCCCGTGGGGAGCCCGAAAGGCACGCGGTTGTATTCGTATAAGTTCCAGTCCGTGGCAAACGCAGTAAGATGTTTAGACTCTTCGGCAAGGGGAATTTGATTATAAGCCTGATTCAAGTCCAAGATGGTAAAGAACTTGGCCTTACGAAACCATGAAAAACAAGAATGAAGGTCGGGAAGGGGCACAGATTGCAACACCACCTTCCGATTGAGAGCCCTGTAATCAATGACAGGCCTGAAGCCTCCTTGGGGTTTCGGGACTAGAAAAATAGGCGAAGAATACGCTGACTTAGAGGGCCTAATAATACCATCCTTCAACATCTGATCGATGATTTCTTTCAGAGCCTTCATTTTAGGTGGAGATAGCCTATATGGTGGAAAACGGACAGGAATCGAATCCGTGACCTCAATTTTGTATTCGATAAGGTCAGTAACACCAAGAGTATCAGAGACCACCTCGGGAAACGACTGACACAGTTTCCGAATACTATCAGCCTGCTCCTCAGGTAGATGTCTAAGGTCTAACAACATCTCATCCTGGGTAGGCGAAATAGATGAACATGATACAGAATTACACTTTAACAAGGGAATTCTACAATTGGACGCAAATTTGAATGTGCACGACCTACTCTGGAGATCGAGCACAAGACCAGTGTGAGAAATGAAGTCCGCTCCCAGTATGATGGGGCAAGACAAGTGCTTAGCCACAAACAGTTTGATTTTCCATGTAAATTTAAAAATACGAATTTTGACCAGTACGGAACCTAGAATTTCTAATGGCGATGAATTAGCCGAAACATATTGAATAGGAGCTGAGACATGGTCAGGTAGTTTACAAACAGATTTCAATTTAGAATACCATTCAGCCGAAATAATCGAACAAACACTGCCTGAATCTAAGAGAGCTGTTATAGGCTCGTTATTTAACTCAATCTTAAGAAAAGGAACAGGTGCGCGGGTATCCGCCGCAATCCTAAGACATTCTTTAGGGCATTCAAAAGATGAATTTGAAGGCTGATTGTTCTCTGCATTTACAACCTGTTTACTAGGGGCTGAGTCTCGGGAAGATGGATTAGTCGACTCAGCCGAAGCCACTAGTCACTTTTTATTATTGGCATAGGTGGAATTTGCACCAGAAGTTGAGCAGGAGGGGGTGCTATTTGAGTTTGGGCAATTCTTGGCGATATGTGAGAAGGCCCCACACTTGAAACAGCCTTGTGATGACCCTGCTCCATTCCTTGTCCCACTTGACTTGATCAGAGGACACTTATTCCGCAGATGGTCAGGCGACCCGCAAGCATAACATTTACGGGGATTGACTGGTCGGCGAGGTGGAGGCCGAGTGTTACTAAAGGAAGGCGGGGGTTCTTTCGCGACACGCAAAGAATCGGCGTATCTAACTCCTTCCGCTGAGACGGCCAATGCTTCAAGTTCCGAGAAAGTTTGCGGGCACGCCGCGAAACACAAATATGACCTATAGGATGGTGAAATACCTTCCACAATAGCTTGTACAATTTGATCCTCAGGGAAGTGAAGAGCAAACACCCTAGTATAAAACTTAATGTCCTGTATGAAATCAGCCAAGTTTTCATCCAAACGCTGTACACGATAATAGTACTTCTGAATAAGGGAGGACCTGGCCCTAGCCGGGATGAAGTTAGCTAGCAAATGGGCATGGAAATCCTCGATAGAAGATTGCTCGGCAATGGCTCTAACTATTTTGTCAGATAGAACACCAATAGCATAAGGGTAGATAATTTGCAAAATTTGACATGGGGAAAGAGAAAACACCAGGGCATGATCCTGAAATTCCACTAGAAATCTTAAAAATGAAATTACGTCACTGGTGGTATTAACGGAAAACTTGGATATACCTCTGAGCAACATTGCCAATGGATGAGGCAAGCTGCTAAACCCGGGTGACATAGTAGGTAAAGTTTTCAATGGCAAGGAAGTTAATTCGGCCCGTACATGGTTCAATGTGTTACGGCGTTCAGACTCGTGGTCTGATGGGGCAGAGATAGTTTGAGCAGCAACGGTTATCCTATTGCCTTCTCCCTTAGCAGGTTCTTCCTCACTACTTACATTCACTATGGTGGGCTGATCAGATTTGGGAGGAACTTCCCCAGTTAACAATTGAGTGACTTTACTAGACAATTCAGAGATAGTTTCAAGGAGCGTATTAGCTTGCTTCCTCTGAACGTCATTCACCTTCAGAGACAACAGATCATTAACTCTATTTGAAAAGTGATATAATCTGCCTTGCACACGCTTAATTTGGTTAGGAGACGGATCATTTTCATCAAAAAAGCTGACTACAGATGCTAGCCCAGTAATATTCTCGACGATCGTGGAAAGAGAGTCATCAATTTCTTTCTCTCCCAAATTGGGGATGGAAATGGGCAAATCAAGGGACTCTCTAAGCTTGTTTGTGTCGATTGCAACCGTGCCTCCAGATTGCACATTTCTGATAGTTAACTCGTATATCAACTCCTCTTTGCGCAAATAGTTAAGGAGGAGAACATCGCGAGGGCCGGACATGATGACAGAACAATTTAAAAAAAACTCAAAAAATTCCAGCAACTGAGAAAATTGTTAGAGTTCGAATTAAAGCAATGTTTAGCCGTCAAAAGGGGCTAAATTGAGACCCATTCAACCACGCTCTGCTACCACTTGTTACGGAGATATCCGTGGTAGGTAGAGGTGAAAGAAGGTGCGGGTGTGAATGGGTTTCAAGCTACGAAATTAACGTGCAATGTAAAAATTAATTTAAAATTTAACTAGGTTATATTTTCTTTTCAAAAACAAGAGATAACAATCATAACAGGTACAGAGTAGCAAAAATGTAGGTACAATATTACTGGATTCGGGCTCAGTGCCCTTGCTTCATAACTCTTGGGCAATCAGCCCCGCCTTACTCCCAAAAGTTTTAGCCAAGGGGCAGCAAACCCCATTCATGCCCAGGAGCACTGGCTCCAAACATTACACATAAAGCCTGCACGAGGCATACAGAAACAACTTTCAAAGAGCGATCCGCTCTCAAATTTGTAAGCCTATCACAAGGCCACACCAAACTCTACCTTCAAGCTGTCCTCTAAGGACGTATTCACAGGGGTAAAATACCCAACCTACTGAGGTCTATTACATGAAAAGAAGGTTGATTACATGACCTCTAAAAGAACAATTTGAGAGGAGGCGAACTTGCACTCCTAATACACTTTGTTTTTAAAACCTAATCTGGCTCTGGGCCACTAACGCAAGGGCTAATCCCATACTACAGAGGTGACTTAGAGAAGAACACTTTACATTACATAAACGAAGAATAGTTTGAGAAAATAAGTTCACCTCAAAACAATATGAGTGGGAACTCGAGAGGGTTAGCACTCTCTATCCCAATATGTAGTTTAGAAGATAGGATAGGTACCAGTAGTTTTTACATTTTAAAGGAAAGTTACATGGTGGAAGGCTTAGAACCCGCCCCGAGGATTAAACTGCCGACCTAGCAAGATAAGATGTAATTGGGAGGCCATTACCTGGTGTTGAACTGTAGGTGAAGAAAGAGGCGCTTCCCGCCTCCTGCTATGTACTTTACACACAGAAAGATGGAACAGAAGTGGCCTGGAGACCCTAAAATCAGCAGTTTATATCCTCTCGCGGAAGATTCTAGGCGTTAGGGGAAAGAAAACACCCTCCCACAAAATCTTTATTGGCTCGGGAAAAGAAACCCCTACCCAGATGAAGAAGAAACACATTATTGGTGGAAAATTAATTAAGGAAATTCGGGATTGGCTAGATCCCAAAACAAGGGGAACAAGAGGGGTATACAGCCAACTTAAACAATGACAGAAAAAAATTTAACAAAGAACAAACACTTGAAATTAAATTTTCTCCCAAAAACAGTTCTTTCACTTGACACTAGGGTGCACTGTTGTTGATCTTCGGTAGTATCCTCTAGAAGAGAAAGTTCACACTTCTTAATACAAGCAAAACAAAGGTACGTCGAAAATGACACCGTTCAAAAACTCAAAATTTTCCACGTGGTGACATCTCCTGAGAAAGTAGAGAATTAATAGAATAGACAAAGTTCAGATTTCCACCAGAAGAGGAATTTCAACTGGCGCAACTTTTAAATAACCGGAGTAGAGGTGTACCGCCCGGTACAATAATAATAATAATAATAATAATAATAATAATAATAATAATAATAATAATAATAATAATAATAATAAGTGATGAAGTGTTCTACTGTTTTGTGAGTGCGGTTTGGTGTAAATATGGTGAAGAACATAACCTTTCGTTGTGTGCCTTGGCTGTTTTATGAAATTTCTAAATTTGTAGGGGTCGGTGGCAGGGGCCGAGCCTGGACGGTCACCCATCCAGACTCTGACCACGCCCGATGTTACTTTGCTGTATCGGGCCCTGTCACTGAATTGTTTACTGGAATATATTTATATTCCCGCGTATCAGATGTTGTTAATACCAGCATTTGAGATTGCAGCTTTTAGTGAATATCCGCCTCGGCTTCCGATTGTTTCCAGTGCTTCGTTGTTGTGGTATTTCTGGTTTATTGTGAGGTTGTGTTGATTTTATATGAGG
Organism: Anabrus simplex; assembly: GCF_040414725.1. Classification (NCBI taxonomy): domain Eukaryota; kingdom Metazoa; phylum Arthropoda; class Insecta; order Orthoptera; family Tettigoniidae; genus Anabrus; species Anabrus simplex. Next base: position 451,449,837 of record NC_090268.1, on the reverse strand, counting down.
ATTTTACTGCTGTTAGGTTATAGGCTGGCTGTTGAGAGACTGGACCATTTCTTAGGAAGTGAGGTTTCTTGCTTCTTACACTATACTTGGTGGGGTGGGTTCAGTGGGACTTGGGTTCGAGGGCCTGGATGTTGTTGTACTGGTGTGAATTGGGTCAGGAGTAGGTTCAATAATAACTGTAGTAGTGATCTGGGCACCACCACACCTATTGCAGCGGCAGTCTTGCCTAAGCCACGGACGAAGGAGGTCGCATTGAGTTGTGGGTCCCGGGAGGGGAGTGGAGTTCGAGAGTGTGGAGTGTTGGAAGGTCGCCGAGAAGTGGGCCGACAATGATTGGTATAGAACAGTACAGAGTGACGATAGGAAGATGGCAGAGGAAAATGAAGAAAGAAGAAAAGAAGCCAGGTGGGTGTAAAATGGATATGGAGAGGAAAGGAGAACTATTGTTATCGGCAGCAGTGATTATAATTTTACTATGTATTGGGGGGGTCGAGTTGAACCCAGGCCCGTCATCTAGTAGAAATGAGGAAAGGGAAAATATGGACGCTATCAAAAGAGCTGTAAGAGATGTGTTGACAGAAGTTCGCCCTTTCGGGCAAATAAAAGAAATGATTGAAGAACAAACCAGTAAGATTGAAAAAATGGAAGTATGGATAAGAGAAAAAACGGACGACATGGATGCACAGGCGAGAAATAACACCGAGGAAGTGGTAGCATTAAGGGAAAAAGTAGGACGACTTGAAGAGGAGAATTGCAGGCTGAAAGCAGAAGTGGAAGCAAATTCTTTATACAGAAGGAAGAAGTGCTTGTTTATTTATGGAGTGCCTGAGGAGTCGAGAGAAAGCAAAGTACTTACGACCTATAAAGTAGTGGATCTAATACAGGGAAAAATGAAAATAAACTTTAGTGAAGTAGATATTGATGATGTGCAGAGAGTGGGGAGAACTAGAGGCAACAGGCCTATAAAGTTACAATTGTTTTCAACGTTGATGGCGGATGTTGTGTTAACAAATGCGGGAAACGTACAGAGGGAGAAAATATGGATAAAGAGAGACGTGGGAAGTGACGCGATCAAAAAAGAGAGGATACTCAGAAAACACAGGATACTGGTTGTAAAACAGGGGCTGAAGGCAACTATTAGAGGTCAAAATCTAGTGGTGTCAGACAGAAGCTGGAAGAGGATCTGGTCTGTGGATAGATTGATGGATTTAGAATTGAAGGTAAAACAAGATGAGGAAAAGGAGAGTAGTGCAATAAACTGTAGGCAAATGAGGAGAAATACAAATAACAGTGTGCTGAGGATGGACGTAGGGATGAAGTCTAAGCAGGCCGAAGAAAAAGAGAGTAGTGCAGCGATTAGTGGAGATGATAGGCAAAATACCAGAAGTATCAGTGCACCGTGTGAAGAGAGGCAGGGAGAAGTGCCAAGTGCTAAAGTGACCAATAACAGTGTTCGGAGTGAAGAAGTGCTGGTAGAGAGGCGAAGTGAGAATATGGCTATTTGAAGTGAAGAGGGAAGTAAAGGAAGTGTATGCAGTGAAGTAAGAGAAGCGCAAGGTAAAAAGGTAACGGCAAGGTTAAACTTGGGGAGCCTCGACCAGAGTAGGGCCAGATACAGGAACAGAGATCTGACAGAAATGTGGGGTACAAGTGGATATGAGAGGGGGGTAGTTACTAGAAGTAAAAAACAGTAGTAGGTGGTTTGGTTACTGAAAGTAGAGATGAGAAGCGAGAATGGTTGGTAAGGTTTGGACATTGGTATATAGAGTACTTGTGTAGGGTAAGATGTCTTTTAATTATAGTGTATTTCAGAGAAGTAGTGCATAGGGACCTATATGTATATGTGAGAGTGCAATAGGAATTATGGGGTGCTCCGGGATCGCATATGGATATTTTAAGTTTATTATTTACTGTAAGTAAGGCAAACGATTCATAGAGGAAATCTACCGTTGGCCAGTTGATTATTTTATATGTGAGTAGGGGGTATTGTATATTTAGTTATTTATTTATTTATTCATCTAATTATTTATTTGACGTGATAGTGCGAGAGAGGTGAGTTTATTATCATTTTGTAAATTTTGGTTTGTTTGTATGGAGAGGAGAAAGAAATATGAGGTTGGAGAGGTGTTGGTATATGCGTGATTGGTATTTGTGTTGTTTGCAGTATTGATTAGGTGTAGGTCAGTAACAATAAAGTGACGAAAGCGCAGAACGAAATAAGGACACTTGATGAGCATGCTTGAATATTGGGTAAGAGACTGCTACAGCAAATGACTGTTACGAATAATACTCTTATACATAGATTATTATTATTACTATTATTATTACTTTCATTATTATTATTACTATGTTTCTCCTTTTTAGTTTTACTCTACGATAATTTTCGCTCCTTTTTATTTTTTTTGGTGAACTGAGTGGTTTATTATTATTATTATTATTATTATTATTATTATTATTATTATTATTATTATTATTATTATTGTACCGGGCGGTACACCTCTACACCGTTTATTTAAAAGTTGCGCCAGTTGAAACTCCTCTTCTGGAGGAAGGTTGAACTTTATCTACTCTATTAATTCTCTACTCTCTCTGAAGATGTCACCACGTGGAAAATTTTGAGTTTTTGAACTGTGTCACTTTTGATGTGTTTTTGTTTCGCTTGAAGTAAGAAGTGTGAACTTTCTCTTCTAGAGGACACTACTGAAGATCAACAATAGTGCACCCTAGTGCGGAGTCAAAGAACTATTTTGTTGGAGAAAATTTAATTTCAAGAGTTTGTTCTTTGTTAAATTTCTTTCTGTCTTTGTTTAAGTTGGCAATATTTACCCCTTTTTTCCCCTTGTTTTAGATTTATCCAATCCCGAATTTCTTTTAGTAATTTCTGACCAATCCGGTGTATCTTCCCCCAACTTGTCTCGGTTGCGGGGTCCTAGCCAATAAAATAATTGTGGGCGGGTGTTTTCATTCCCCTAACGCCTAGAACCTTCCACGAGAGGATATAAACTGCTGATTTTTGGGTCTCTGCGCCACTTCTGTTCCATCTTTCAGTGTATTAAGTACATAGCAGGAGGCGGGAAGCGCCTCTTTCCTCGGCAGCGGTCTACTACCAGGTAATGGCCTATTTATAACTTCTTTTCTTGCTAGGTCGGCAGTTTAACTCTCGCGGCGGGTTCGAAGCGTTTCAATCATGTAACCTTTTCCTAATATGTAACCACTCTTTTCATCTATTTTCTGTTAAAGCTACATTCTGGGATAGAGAGTGCTAACCCTCTCGAGCTCCCACTCACATTGTCTTGAGGTGGACTTATTTTCTCAACCAATTCTTCCGTAATGTAATGTAAATTGTTATTTTCTTTAGTCACCTCTGTAGTATGGGATTAGCCCTTGTATTAACGGCCTAGTGCCAAGTAGGTCTTAAAATCAAAGTGTATTAGGAGTGCAAGTTCGCCTCCTCTCAAATTGTTTTAGAGGTCATTCAATTAACATGCTTTTCATTTAATAGACCTCAGTAGATTGGGTATTTTACCCCTGTGTTTATGTCCGTTGAGGACAACTTGAAGGTGGAGTTTGGTGTGGCCTGGGAGAGGCTTAAATTTGAGAGCGTGTGGCTCTTTTGGAAACGGAGTGTTGTGTGCCTCGAGGAGGCTTTACTGTGTAATTTGGAGCAAGTGCTCCAGGGTTTGATTGGGGTCTTCTGCCCCTTTGTTAAAATTTGTAGATCGGAAAGTTGGGCTAGTTGCTCAAGAACTGTGAACACAGGGCTCGAAGCCCAAACTCTGTAACCCCTGCTAGTGTACATTTCAAATTGTGTTTCGGCTACTAAGTACCTGTTCTTTGTTCTTACTTAATATTGAAAAGAAAATATAACCTTGTTAAATTTTACGTTAACTTTGATTCCGTAGTTTGAGACCCATTCACGCCCGCACCTTCTTACTCCTCTACCTACCACCAAAACACGGTAACAAGTGGTAGCAGAGCGTGGTTGAATGGGTCTCAATTTAGCCCCTTTTGACGGTTAGACATTGTTTTGATCCGAACTCTAACCATTTTCTCAGTTGCTGGCATTTCTGAGTTTTCCAAAATTGTTCTGTCATCATGCCCGGCCCTCGCGATGTTCTCCTCCTTAACTATTTGCGCAAAGAGGAGTTGATATACGAGTTAACTATCAGAAACGTTCAATCTGGAGGCACGGTTGTAATAGACACTAACAAGCTTGGAGACTCCCTTGATTTGCCCATTTCCATCCCCAATTTGGGAGAGAAAGAAATTGATGACTCTCTTTCCACGATCGTCGAGAACATTACTGGGCTAGCATCGGTCGTTAGTTTCTTTGATGAAAATGATCCGTCTCCTAATCAAATTAAGCGTGTGCAAGGCAGACTATATCACTTTTCAAATAGAGTTAATGATCTGTTGTCTCTAAAGGTGAATGATGTTCAGAGGAAGGAAGCTAATACGCTCCTTGAAACTATTTCTGAATTGTCTAGTAAGGTGACTCAATTGCTAACTGGCGAAGTTCCTCCCAAAACTGATCAACCCGCCACGGTGAACGTAGGTAGTGATGAAGAGCCTCCTAAGGGAGAAGGCAATAGGAAAACCGTTGCTGCTCAAACTATCTCTGCCCCATTGGACAACGAGTCTGAACGCCGCACATCGTTGAATAATGTACGTGCTGAGTTAACTTCCTTGCCACTTAAACCTTTCCCTACTATGTCACGCGGGTTTAGTAGCTTGCCTCATCCATTGGCAATGTTGCTAAGAGGTATCTCTAAGTTTTCTGTCAACACCACCAGTGAAGTTATTTCATTCTTAAGGTTTTTAGTTGAATTTCAGGATCATGCCCTCGTTTTTTCTCTTTCGCCATGTCAAATTTTGCAAATTATCTATCCCTATGCAGTTGGTATTCTTTCTGATAAAATAGTAAGAGCCATAGCTGAACAGTCATCTATCGAAGATTTCCATGCACATCTGCTTGCAAATTTTATTCCTGCCCGCGCGAGGTCATCTCTTATTCAGAAATACTATTATCGGGTACAGCGCTTGGATGAAAACCTGGCAGACTTCATCCAAGATATTAAGTTTTATACTAGGGTGTTTGCTCTCCACTTCCCTGAGGATCAGATCGTACAGGCTATTGTAGAGGGAATTTCACCTCCCTATAGGTCATATTTGTGTTTCGCGGCGTGCCCGCAAACTTTCTCTGAACTTGAAGCATTGGCCGTCTCAGCGGAAGGAGTTAGATACGCCGATTCTTTGCGTGTCGCGAAAGAACCCCCGCCTTCCTTTAGTAACACTCGGCCTCCACCTCGCCGACCAGTCAATCCCCGTAAATGTTATGCTTGCGGGTCGCCTGACCATCTGCGCAATAAGTGTCCTCTGATCAAGTCTAGTAGGGCAAATAATGGAGCTGGTTCATCACAAGGCTGTTTTAAATGTGGGGCTTTCTCACATATCGCAAAGAATTGTCCCAATTCAAATAGCACCCCCTCCTGCTCAACTTCTGGTGCAAATTCCACCTATGCCAATAATAAAAAGTGACTAGTGGCTTCGGCTGAGTCGACTAATCCATCTTCCCGAGACTCAGCCCCTAGTAAACAGGTTGTAAATGCAGAGAACGATCAGCCTTCAAATTCATCTTTTGAATGCCCTAAAGAATGTCTTAGGATTGCGGCGGATACCCCCGCACCTGTTCCTTTTCTTAAGATGGAGTTAAATAACGAGCCTATAACAGCTCTCTTAGATTCAGGCAGTGTTTGTTCGATTATTTCGGCTGAATGGTATTCTAAATTGAAATCTGTTTGTAAACTACCTGACTATGTCTCATCTCCTATTCAATATGTTTCGGCTAATTCATCTCCACTAGAAATTCTAGGTTCCGTACTGGTCAAAATTCGGATTTTCAAATTTACATGGAAAATTAAACTGTTTGTGGCTAAGCACTTGTCTTGCCCCATCATACTGGGAGCGGACTTTATTTCTCACTCTGGTCTTGTACTCGATCTCCAGTCTAGGTCGTGCACATTAAAATTTGCGTCCAATTGTAAAATTCCCTTGTTAAAGTGTAATTCTGCATCATGTTCTTCGGTTTCGCCTACCCAGGATGAGATGTTGTTAGACCTTAGACATCTACCTGAGGAGCAGGCTGATAGTATTCGTAAATTGTGTCAGTCGTTTCCAGAGGTGTTCTCTGATACTCTTGGTGTTACTGACCTTATTGAATACAAAATTGAGGTCACGGATTCGATACCTGTCCGTTTTCCACCGTATAGGCTATCTCCACCTAAAATGAAGGCTCTGAAAGAAATAATCGATCAGATGTTGAAGGATGGTATTATTAGGCCCTCTAAGTCAGCGTATTCTTCGCCTATTTTTCTAGTCCCGAAACCCCAAGGAGGCTTCAGGCCTGTCATTGATTACAGGGCTCTCAATCGGAAGGTGGTGTTGCAATCTGTGCCCCTTCCCGACCTTCATTCTTGTTTTTCGTGGTTTCGTAAGGCCACGTTCTTCACTATCTTGGACTTGAATCAGGCCTATAATCAAATTCCCCTTGCCGGAGAGTCTAAACACCTTACAGCGTTTGCCACGGACTGGAATTTATACGAATACAACCGCGTGCCTTTCGGGCTCCCCACGGGGGCAGCTGTGCTCACTAGGCTACTAGGTAGGGTCTTCTCCGACATCAAATTTGAGTACTTATATCACTACTTGGATGATGTCGTCGTATTTTCGGAGACCTTTGAAGAACATCTAGGTCATCTGCGAGAAGTTTTGAATCGCCTTCGCAAGGCTGGGTTAACTGTTAAGTTGTCCAAGGTTGCCTTTGCTAAGCCCTCTATGTCATTCCTAGGGCATATTGTGTCACCCGATGGTGTAGCGGTCGATCATTCTAGAACACAGGCCATCCGTGATTTTAAACCTCCCAAGGACATTAAAGGCATCGCCAGGTTTATTGGTATGGTGAATTTCTTCAGAAAGTTCATTCCTAACTTTGCTAATAGAGCGGCGCCCTTAAACCTTCTTCGTAGGAAAGGCATCAAATTCGAGTGGGGACCTTCTCAACAAGCCGCTTTCGAAGATCTTAAATTAGCTCTCTGTAATGCCCCTGTACTTGCTATGCCTGATTTCTCGAAGAAATTCATCGTCCAAACGGACGCGTCGTCGTCAGCTGTAGCTGCAGTCCTTCTTCAAGAGACTGAACTAGGGAGGCGACCCATCGCCTATGCATCTAGGACTCTATCGACTCAAGAAGCCAAGTATTCCATCTATGAGCTCGAAGGGTTGGCAGTCTTATTTGCCTTAGAAAAGTTCCGTCTCTATCTGGAACATGTCAAATTCGACCTGGAGACAGATAACCAAGCCTTAAGCTGGGTGTTAGGTAGGCCGCGTCGTACTGGTCGTATAGCCCGTTGGGCCATCCGTATTTCTGCCTTCCAGTTTGATGTTAGACATATCAGAGGTACCGAAAATGTTGTTGCTGATGGACTCAGCCGTATGTTTTCAAACGAGGTCGAGCCCCATGAACCGGTCGACAGTTCATCACCTCCCGAGTCCAGGCTGTCTGATGTTAATGCCATCTTAATAGATGCCCCCATGCTCTTTAGGGATATCGAGAAATACCAACGTGAAGATCCGACGCTGGCTCCGATAATGGAAACCCTTTCTTCTGGGGAACATGTCGTCCCTTATGTTCTGAGGAATGGTGTTTTATGTTGCCCTTCGAGGCATGACAAGATGATGAAAGTTGTTGTTCCAGCGGTTCTTGTACCTATGATCTTCAAGTATTATCATGAGACCCCATTAGGAGGGCATCTTGGTATCTTTAAAACCCGTGAAAAGATTCGTGAAAGGTTCATCTGGAAAGGTATGGACGGGGAAATTCGTGAACTTGTAAAGGCTTGTAAATCTTGTTTGCTGAGTAAACCCACCATGTCCACCAAGGTAGGCCTTTTGTCTTCGCATCAAGCGTCGCGCCCCATGGAACGCCTGTATATTGATTATGTAGGACCCTTCCCCCAGTCAAAGGGTAATGCCAACAAGTTCATCTTTGTGTGCGTAGATGGTTTTACCAGATTTTCTTGGTTATTTCCGACTAAGCTGGCTACCGCTCAGTCAACCATTACTTGCCTAAATTCTATTTTTGCTTCTTTTGGTCCGTGCCAATACATTGTATCTGATAATGCTAAGGCTTTTACATCTAATTTATTTCGTAAATTCTGTTTTGACTTGTCCATCTCTCATGTAACTACTTCTGCTTATTACCCTCAACCATCTCTGGCTGAACGGGTTAACCGTAATCTCAGGTCCGCTCTTATTGCCTATCATCATGAAGATCAGTCCAGGTGGGACACGTCCCTGCATTGGTTAGCTTTTGCTTTGAATTCGGCGGTTCATGAATCACACAAGTTTACTCCAGCTTCTTTGATGTTTAAGTTCGTTCCCAACACGCCGCTCTCGAACCTCTGGTCTCTGAGTGACATTCTGCCCGAGACAATAGATCCGGACAACATTAAAGATCTTTGGAAGAAGGCTAAAGCTAATCTTAAAGTATCTCATGAAAAGGTTAGGGAAAGATATGATCGTGGACGGAGACCCACCCCTTTGAAGGTAGGTGACCAGGTTATGGTCAAGAATTTCGTTCCCGCGGGCAAGCTTGCCCCCAGATTCCATGGGCCATGTATCATTTTAGATTTCCTTACGCCGGTTACCTTATTGTTAAGTAATCCAGCCACCGAGAGGATATTTAGAGTTCACCTGTCCCAGGTGAAACCGGTGTAATTTCTGTGTTAACTTGCTTCGTATTATTTTGAAAGGATATGAAGGTTATTTTTTTTTTGAGTTCCACTCTTAAGGCATTCTGCCCCTTCTGTAATATTTTGGTTTTAGATGTAAGCCTTGTGTAAAACCTGTCCCGACCCGTTAAACTGCCATCCTGTCATTTCCACGGCCATTACCACGCTCCCGTCTCCTGCTCCAATACACACTGTGGCTTCATAATAGTAAATGCCATGGATATCTACACGCCGCTGGCCCCTCAACTTCTCCACAAGCCTGTACCCTCAAAGAAGATGATTGTCCAACACAATTCTGCCGCCTAGCTTTAATGTTTCAGTGCCCCCGCAGCCGCGCAGCGCCGTGCAGCAACTGGGGAGGGGGATGGGCCCCCTCCTCTCCAGCGAGGACGACATGTGCACGGCGAGCCGGAGCTCTCCTCCCGGCCAAGGCTGATGTGCGGCGCACGACCTGCTACATGCCCGCAGCCTGTATCTGTTCACCGCGGGCGCGGCGTACTTCAACACCTCTGCTCCCCTCATAGTGCGGGCGAGCGGTATCTCAGGGTACTTGAGGGGTCCGAGCGGCCTCCTTTGGACGCAAGCTGCAACGGCCGGTCTGGCCATCCAACTTCATCAACATCAACTACATGGACAGTCACCCTAAGCAATTACTACACTTGGGAATTCAGCAGCAATATTGGGTGGACATTGCAAAATTTTCTTCACTTTTAAGTAGTAAAATTTTATCTTCAGAAATTCAAATTCTACAAACATAAAGACTTTCATTCATCTGCAACAACAACATTTTGAAACGGAATTAAGAAATCTTGTAAATGCTCCTGCTATTTATCTTCATATCAACATCATTACTTGGACTTTGTTTCAAACTGATCTCATGCGTCACCCCTGGAGGAACTTTTGGGGGGGGAGGTCTGTACCGGGCGGTACACCTCTACACCGTTTATTTAAAAGTTGCGCCAGTTGAAACTCCTCTTCTGGAGGAAGGTTGAACTTTATCTACTCTATTAATTCTCTACTCTCTCTGAAGATGTCACCACGTGGAAAATTTTGAGTTTTTGAACTGTGTCACTTTTGATGTGTTTTTGTTTCGCTTGAAGTAAGAAGTGTGAACTTTCTCTTCTAGAGGACACTACTGAAGATCAACAATAGTGCACCCTAGTGCGGAGTCAAAGAACTATTTTGTTGGAGAAAATTTAATTTCAAGAGTTTGTTCTTTGTTAAATTTCTTTCTGTCTTTGTTTAAGTTGGCAATATTTACCCCTTTTTTCCCCTTGTTTTAGATTTATCCAATCCCGAATTTCTTTTAGTAATTTCTGACCAATCCGGTGTATCTTCCCCCAACTTGTCTCGGTTGCGGGGTCCTAGCCAATAAAATAATTGTGGGCGGGTGTTTTCATTCCCCTAACGCCTAGAACCTTCCACGAGAGGATATAAACTGCTGATTTTTGGGTCTCTGCGCCACTTCTGTTCCATCTTTCAGTGTATTAAGTACATAGCAGGAGGCGGGAAGCGCCTCTTTCCTCGGCAGCGGTCTACTACCAGGTAATGGCCTATTTATAACTTCTTTTCTTGCTAGGTCGGCAGTTTAACTCTCGCGGCGGGTTCGAAGCGTTTCAATCATGTAACCTTTTCCTAATATGTAACCACTCTTTTCATCTATTTTCTGTTAAAGCTACATTCTGGGATAGAGAGTGCTAACCCTCTCGAGCTCCCACTCACATTGTCTTGAGGTGGACTTATTTTCTCAACCAATTCTTCCGTAATGTAATGTAAATTGTTATTTTCTTTAGTCACCTCTGTAGTATGGGATTAGCCCTTGTATTAACGGCCTAGTGCCAAGTAGGTCTTAAAATCAAAGTGTATTAGGAGTGCAAGTTCGCCTCCTCTCAAATTGTTTTAGAGGTCATTCAATTAACATGCTTTTCATTTAATAGACCTCAGTAGATTGGGTATTTTACCCCTGTGTTTATGTCCGTTGAGGACAACTTGAAGGTGGAGTTTGGTGTGGCCTGGGAGAGGCTTAAATTTGAGAGCGTGTGGCTCTTTTGGAAACGGAGTGTTGTGTGCCTCGAGGAGGCTTTACTGTGTAGTTTGGAGCAAGTGCTCCAGGGTTTGATTGGGGTCTTCTGCCCCTTTGTTAAAATTTGTAGATCGGAAAGTTGGGCTAGTTGCTCAAGAACTGTGAACTCAGGGCTCGAAGCCCAAACTCTGTAACCCCTGCTAGTGTACATTTCAAATTGTGTTTCGGCTACTAAGTACCTGTTCTTTGTTCTTACTTAATATTGAAAAGAAAATATAACCTTGTTAAATTTTACGTTAACTTTGATTCCGTAGTTTGAGACCCATTCACGCCCGCACCTTCTTACTCCTCTACCTACCACCAAAACACGGTAACAATTATTATTATTATTATTATTATTATTATTATTATTATGGTATTTATGTGTGGAGGCTGGTGTCTGGTATGAGTATTTAATTATTATTATTACTATTATTATTACTTTCATTATTATTATTACTATGATTCTCTTTTTTTAGTTCTACTCTATTGATTCTGGGGGGTTAATTCTACGGAATGAGGGGCATGGCACGAGGCTTTGAGGATGACTGCTGTGGTGGCTCTACTTTAGGGGTTTCACGTTTCCGGAGTGTCCAAACGAGCCTTATGACATGCCCAGGGGATACGATAATTTTTTCTTCTTTTTCTTTGGTGATCTGAGTGGTTTATTATTATTATTATTATTATTATTATTATTATTATTATTATTATTATTATTATTATTATTATTATTATTAGGGTATTTATTTGTGGAGGCTGAAATGTTGTGATGATGGGGTATTCATTGTTAAAATGTGGTGAGAGTAGAAGTATGTCTGTTAACTAGATTGTAATTAGAGAAGTTGGCATAGCGGTCTATGTGTATGTGTGAGAGTAAGCAAAATCTGAAAGATGGCTGGTTTGGTATGCAATCGTGTAATGTTGCTGTTGTAGCTTATTTTGGAGTAGGTCAGGGAACAATAAAGGTGATGAAAATGCTGAAGCATGAAGGTTTGCGTGATGAGTGGGTACGTGTGAATGATAACAAGCAGAGAGTTGCAACACCAGCAATAGAATGTAAATATAGGCCCGGCTGAGGAGGTCTGGTCTATAACTGTAGCGTTAGGTCTTTTTGTTTTATTGTTCATTTTATTTTGTATATGGTGGAGAGGGGTGGCTTAGGTTGGACTACGTTTATTAATTTTATTAGTTATTGATGTTTTAAGTGTGAATTTAGAATTAGACAGGGGAGTAGCTGGACGTGGCATGAAGAGACGGAAGATGACTACCGTGGTGACCTAACTTTTGAGGTCACGTTTCCGGAGTATCTCACAGGCTTCATGGCACGGCCAAGGTGTACAGTAGCAGTATTTAGTATTTATTTATTTATTATTATTGTGAACATGTACTCGGGGCTGAACGCCTGTTTTGTTCATTAATAAACTAACTAACTAACTAACTATTGCAGCGGGTATCTGCAGTGCATGTAGCTGCTGTGTGATTTAATTTTAAGCAATTAAAACACTGAGTGATAAGGGACGTGCGTGTGTGTGTCGGGGTTCGGTTCTGTGAGGATGTTTTGTGCGTGCGTGCTTTAGGGGGAGGTTTTTTACGCCTGCTTTCTGTCTGTGCGTAAAAGTCGGTGTTAGCTGGTGGCTGGTTGGTTTGTGAGTAGGTGGACTTGGCAGGTGGTGGTGGGAGTGGAGGTGGTGGTGGAGGGGGAAGTGGGTTGGTTTGTGCTTCTGTTAATTCGGTGGGTGGTGGTGGATTGGTTTGTGTTTCGGTGGTCCTGGATGTTGGTAGAGGGTTGGTTTTGGTAGGTGCTGACTCGGAAGATGGTGGTTGGTTCGTGGTGCTGTTTAATGGATTGATTATAATTGGAGTGGGTATTTCGGAGTTTGTGAGGCGGTTTAGGATAGTGTTGAGAAATATGTTCCTAATTGGGGTTATTATTAGTAGGTTGTTGTGAGTTTCTTCTATTATTGCAATATGGCGATGCATGATAGGTTTTATGGCTTCTATGACTGAGCGGCGAGTGATAGGGACTGGTCCTGGGTTGAAGAGTGGAAGAATTATTGACTTGCATTTAGGAGAGATTGGGAAAGGGGAGTCATATTGTTGGTAATGGTACGGATTCTCGTAGATGTTTTCTTCTTTTTCTTCTTCAGCGGATTCAGTGAGGTGAGGGGATTTGTATGGGTCCCAGCTACTCAATCCACCGGGATTATCCATACTTGCCTGGGATGAGGGTGTGCTGGGTTCAGTACCATGGGATAGTGAACTTGCTAGTTCACACAGGGCTTGGTAGGGGTCATAGTCAGGTGGATATAGGTTCATGTTTCGGAACTTGATTGGTTCGGGGGTGCTGTGAAGCACTGGAAACGGTCAAACTCAAAATGAGGACCTGCGTCTTTACTTGGCGTACTCAGTGGGCACTAGTCTTACCAGGTTTAGTTTTTAATTGGATCGCGCCAAGACAAGGTACGAACTAATGACCGCACTGAGCACTAGACAATTGCTCGTGGGCCCGCACAAGGTTTGGCAGGCTGGCTGGTGTGACTGGCAGGGCAGGCAGTGTTGGATTCTGCCTATTCTTGGTTGGCAGTTGTCGATTGTTGGTTTGAATAGGCTCTTGCAGGTGGCCTATTCTCTGGGTGCAGGGGCTGGCCGGTAGTTGAGCGCTGGCTTGGCTGGCACGGAGCAGTGGGACTAGTCTCTGGGTGCAGGGGCTCGCTGGTAGTTGAGCGCTGAGCTTGGCTGGCACGGAGCAGTGGGACTAGTCTCTGGGTGCAGGGGCTGGCTGGTAGTTGAGCGCTGAGCTTGGCTGGCACGGAGCAGTGGGACTAGTCTCTGGGTGCAGGGGCTCGCTGGTAGTTGAGCGCTGAGCTTGGCTGGCACGGAGCAGTGGGACTAGTCTCTGAGTGCAGGGGCTCGCTGGTAGTTGAGCGCTGAGCTTGGCTGGCACGGAGCAGTGGGACTAGTCTCTGGGTGCAGGGGCTCGCTGGTAGTTGAGCGCTGAGCTTGGCTGGCACGGAGCAGTGGGACTAGTCTCTGGGTGCAGGGGCTCGCTGGTAGTTGAGCGCTGAGCTTGGCTGGCACGGAGCAGTGGGACTAGTCTCTGGGTGCAGGGGCTCGCTGGTAGTTGAGCGCTGAGCTTGGCTGGCACGGAGCAGTGGGACTAGTCTCTGGGTGCAGGGGCTCGCTGGTAGTTGAGCGCTGAGCTTGGCTGGCACGGAGCAGTGGGACTAGTCTCTGGGTGCAGGGGCTCGCTGGTAGTTGAGCGCTGAGCTTGGCTGGCACGGAGCAGTGGGACTAGTCTCTGGGTGCAGGGGCTCGCTGGTAGTTGAGCGCTGAGCTTGGCTGGCACGGAGCAGTGGGACTAGTCTCTGGGTGCAGGGGCTCGCTGGTAGTTGAGCGCTGAGCTTGGCTGGCACGGAGCAGTGGGACTAGTCTCTGAGTGCAGGGGCTCGCTGGTAGTTGAGCGCTGAGCTTGGCTGGCACGGAGCAGGTAGCTGCAGTGGGACTAGTCTCTGGGTGCAGGGGCTCGCTGGTAGTTGAGCGCTGAGCTTGGCTGGCACGGAGCAGTGGGACTAGTCTCTGAGTGCAGGGGCTGGCCGGTAGTTGAGCGCTGGCTTGGCTGGCACGGAGCAGTGGGACTAGTCTCTGGGTGCAGGGGCTCGCTGGTAGTTGAGCGCTGAGCTTGGCTGGCACGGAGCAGTGGGACTAGTCTCTGGGTGCAGGGGCTCGCTGGTAGTTGAGCGCTGAGCTTGGCTGGCACGGAGCAGGTAGCTGCAGTGGGACTAGTCTCTTGGTGGCCGGAGCTAGGTGGTGTCGGGACTGGTCTGCACGAGCGCTGGGCTGCGAATGTGTTGTGTGTGTTGCCACCACCACCACTTTTCCCATATTTCAGTTTGGACACCCCCTAGGGGGTGCCGGTAGCGGTGCCAGTACCGGTGCGCTATGCCGCGCTCCTCACCTGGCGTGTTGTAGAAAATAGGTATAAAAAGAATACAATATATTTGAGTGATAATAATAATAATAATAATAATAATAATAATAATAATAAAAATGGTGGAAGTTTTACTGTTAAGTGGGTGCGGTTGTGTGGTAGTATGGTGAAACGCAACATTATTCGTTGTGTGCCATGGCTGGATGTTAAATAAAATATCTAAATTTGTCTTTGAGCCAGCGGCAAGGGCAAGTTTGGGTGGTCGCCCATCCAAGTTTTGACCGCGCCCGGTGTTGCTTTGGTTTACCGGGCCTTGCCGCTGGATTGTTCGCTGGAATATGTTTATATTCCCGTGTATCCGTTGTTTTTCATACTAGTGAATTTAGAAAATACAGCATGTGGTTTTGCAGCTTTTAGTTATTTCCGCCTCGGCTACCGGTGTTTCCAGTGCTTCGTTCTGGTTTATTGTGGATGTTTGAGCTGGCTGTTGGGAAGGCATTAGGAAGTGAGGCATGGTTCTTGCTTCTTACACTGTACTTGGCTGGGCGGGTTCGAGGGTCCTGGTATGGGTTGTGCTTGTGTGAGGTGGGTCTGGAGTAGTTGCAGTAATGACTGTAATAGTGTATTTGTGTCTGTGGTAGGCAGGTTGGATGAGGTAGTGATTGGTCTTGGGTTCGGTTGCGGGGACTGTAGAGGTGGTAGGCTGAGTAGTGGTGTTGGTTTTGCTTGTAAGTGTCGTGACTGCTTGTAGTGTGCTTTAATTGCTTTTTTGATGAAAGGGCAGCCGGGAAACGAAGCGGCATGACTGCCTTGGCAGTTGGCGCACTTCGCCTGGTCCCGTGGTACCGTACAATCTGTGTGGCGGTGGTTACCACCACACCTATTGCAGCGGGTATCTGCAGTGCATGTAGCTGCTACGTGATTTAATTTTAAGCAATTAAAGCACTGTATGATGAGGGATGTGCGTGTGAGTGCCTGGGTTCGGTTCTGTGAGTGTGTTTTAGGGGCAGGATTTTTACGCCTGCTCACTGTCTGTGCGTGAGAGTCGGTGGTAGTTGGTGGCTGGTTGGTTTGTGAGTAGGTGGACTTGGCAGGTGGTGGTGGGAGTGGAGGGGGGAGTGGGTTGGTTTGTGCTTCTGTTGATTCGGTGGGTGGCGGTGGATTGGTTTGTGTTTCAGTGGTTCTGGACGGTGGTGGAGGGTTGATTTAGGTAGGTGCTGGCTCGGAAGATGGTGGCTGGTTCGTGGTGCTGTTTAGTGGATTGATTACAATTGGAGAGGGTATTCCGGAACTTGAAAGGCGAATTAGGATGGTATTGAGGAATATGTTCTTGAGTGGGGTTATGATTAGCAGGTTGTTGTGTGTTTCTTCTATTATTGCAATATGGCGGTGGATGATTGGTTTGATGGATTCTATGACTAGGCGGCGAGTGATAGGGATTGATCCTGGGTTGAAGAGTGGAAGGATGATAGACTTGCATTTAGGAGAGATCGGGAAAGGGTAGTCAAACTGTTGGTAATGGTACGGATTCTCGTAGTTTTCTTCTTTTTCTTCTTCTGTGGATGCAGTATGGTGAGTGGATTCGGTATAGTGAGGGGATTTGTATGGGTCCTGGCTACTCGATCCACCAGGATTGTCCATACTTGCTTGGGATGGGGGGGTTCTGGGTTCGGTACCAAGTGAACTTGCTAGTTCGCTCAGGGCTTGGTAGGAGTCGTAACCTGAAGGAAAGAGGTTCATGTCACGGGGGTTGCTTGGTTCTGGGGTGTTGTGAAGCACTGGAAACGGTCAAACTCTATTGAGGACCTGCGTCTTACTTGGCGTACTCAGTGGCGACTAGTCGCACCAGGAGTACCGCACTGAGTACTAGACAAATGCTCGTGCGCCCGCACAAGGTTTGGCAGGCTGGCTGGTATGGCTAGCAGGGTAGGCAGTATGAAGTGCTGCCTATTCTTGGCCGACAGTTGTCGATTGTTGCTTTTGAATAGGCTGGTGCTGGTAGCCTATTCTCTTGATGCAGGGGCTCGTTAGTGGTTGAGCGCTGCTTGGCTGGCACGGAGTACCTCGTATTCGCAGATAGCGGCTGTGTGACTAGTGTTCTGGGTGCTAGTCTCTTGATGGCCGGAGCTTGGTGCTATCAGGTCTGCTCTGCACGAGCGCTGGGCTGCGAATGTGTGTTGCCACCACCACTAAGTGAGGCTCTGCCTTAAGTATGCACACTGCTCATTCAAAACAGCGCGTCAGAATACCGATCGAATAGCTGAAATACTACGATGATCCAGTGTGTTACGTACCAGCTGTATCAGAAAATGTATGAACTAGAGGAATGGCATGCTAAAGAAAAACGTTTTATAACTCCCCAGCTATTTCCCGCCAATATTCAGTCAGGCTGTTATTCTCGGTACGCGGCAGTAATCCCATCTATCGGAGTCGAGAGCAGTGGCGGCCGGTCAATACGCGCTACCGGGCTCCAGCACGTAGCTTGGAAGTGTAAGGAATTAATTATATTTAGTACAATTATTCTGGCGCCTTTTCTTTGTTTTGTGTACGGTATGAATTCGTCTTTTGTGAAAATCAGGGCGAGATCTGTCGAACAACTAGCGCCGTTCTCCCGCGGAACCTGGCTCGTGCTCACGAGAAATGAGCTCGGGCGTGTAGCCTGAAGGAAGCAATACGCAGGCGCAGCCAAGTTTGAAACTCTCCCCGTAGCCGGTGGAGTATACTGTCAACCGGGATCAACTTTCTATGATCCCGTCTATAGTTACTTTTTCTCCCGCAAGGGGAATGCTCGATGCCTCTTGCTACCGTGATGTTCACGGCCGACTGGATACCTCGCTGCGCTAGCTAGAGCGACGCATCAAGTCGGCCATGGTGATGTTGAACGTGATAAGTGATTCTGCCACCAGAGAGTAGCATCGTCTGTGCTCAAAAGGTAAAGCGTAACTGGGGGCAATCTATCGCAATCATAATTTTGTTATTAAAGTAACCAACCAGTGGTTATTAAAATATCCATCTTCCTTTTGTGTCAAAAAAAGAAAAGGAATTCGTACGTGAGTCAAAGAATCTTGGACTGACCCTAAATGTTATCCCGCATTATAATGTAATTTATGCTGGTAACAGAAGGGGTCTCAATGATTCTGTTGACAGCACTTTCAGTTGCTTTGTGCGGTGTTTGATTTCGCGGTTATATTGTTGGTGCGTGTTTGTCTATCACTGTGTTAGTGTTTAAGTTCATACGGAGATTTATCCAATTATTTATCCACTACAGTGTATATCAAGTGAAATTAAATTAGTGTTCTTAGTGAGGATTTATATTTCCATCATCCTATTTGGGAAGTGAGTATACAGCATGAACAGTGTGGACAGTTTGATGAAAGAACCATTTTCTAGGAGAACATTAGAAGAAAAAGTGAACATAAAAAGTATAGGTCGTCCCACTCCAGTCTTAAATTTAACTCAGAAGGCTTCGAGAGGGCAAAATTCCAGTTATATCAGGCAATTCAACTGTAACGTTTACGACAATAACAATTGGATATGTGGCTGCGATATAAGAAATGCTTTGTTTTGTTTTCCTTGCGTCTTACTTGGAAATAATGATATCTGGAGTACGAAAGGTGTGAAAGATCTGGGGCATTTAAACGAGTATATGAAGAAGCATTCGTCGAACAGAAAACACATCAATAATGTAGTGGACCTAAGTGCTCTAAGAAATGTGAATATTGCAACACAACTTAGTAGGGCATATCACGACAATTTGCAGAGATATAATGAAGAAATAGAGAAGAATAGGTATATTTTGTCTAAAATCATTGACTGCATAAAATTTTATGGGGCATTCGAACTAGCTTTACGTGGTCATGATGAGTCTTCCACATCTGAAAATCCAGGAGTGTTTTGGGGATTAGTTGATTTCATGAGTAGTCTAGACAGTGCCATTAAGGAACACATGGAATCCAATAAGGTATTTAAGGGCACATCAGAAACCATCCAGAATGAATTGCTAGACTGTATGCTGGAAGTCTGCCGTGAAAAGATACTGGAGGAAATACATAACTCTAAGTACACTGCTATTATGGCAGATGAAACTACTGACGTTTCTGAAGAGCTACAGTTAGCAATTGTGTTCAGATACGTATTAAATGGACAACCACTTGAAAGATTTTGGGGATTCTTTAATCCAGATGGACAAACTGCAGATGCAATATCTGAGTGCATACTGCAGCAGGTCAATAGCATTTTTCGGGTTAATCCAGATAAAATTATCGCCCAACCTTACGATGGAGCATCTGTGATGAGTGGTGGAAAAGGTGGAATTCAAAAGAAAATCAAAGCTCACTATCCCCTAGCCAATTACATTCACTGCTACGCCCACCAGCTCAACTTCGTATTAGAACACGCGGCCTCTCAAAATCAAGCTGCGCGCGTATTTTTCTGCAGCCTATCTGCATTTCCTGCATTCTTTTCCAGATCTCATCAACGTCTGGCAACTTTGGAGAAAGTGGTAGTACGAAGAATTCCAGGATGTTCATCAACAAGGTGGAACATCAAGTCTAGAACCGTCAATGTCGTGCATGAAAACAAAGATGCTTTGTTGCAATGCTTTCTGGACCTGGAAAAGTCGAAATCTGTAAGGACAGTTCAAGAAGCACGTGGCCTCAGACACAATTTGGAGGACGAAGAGTTCTTATTTTGGCTGTCCTTCTTTCACAGAATAATGCCTCATGTGGATATTTTGTACTCCCAGCTACAAGCAAGATCGACAGATGCAATAAAAATAGGAAATGCTGTTGGCATTTTTAAGAAGACTGTTGCTTCAGTCAGGGATTCTGTCGATAAAATAGCAAATGAAGTTTCTTCAGAAATGCCACAAAGCAAAAAACGCAGAACGGAATCCTACAGGACGGCTGATGCTAAGGATGTTTGTGATCGAATCACTGAAAAGTTAGATTGTAGATTTGAGTCTGTTTCTTATTTGGAAGTTGCAAATTTTAATAGATTCAATGAATTTTAGCGAATATTCAAAACAGTTCCCTGTAAAAGGAGTTAACACTGTGTGTGACGTATACAGACTCCCAGACAAGAATAGACTAATGACTGAGCTCAGAGTTCTGTATGAAAGAACTGATTTCAGAGAAATTGTCGGTGCAGTTCCTTTGCTTCAACTGATCCTGAAGAACAAACTGTAGGATACCTTCGCCCAGATAACAGAATTGCTCAGGATTTTGATTACGATTCCAATGACTACTTTCGAACCGGAAAATGCTTTTCGAGTCTTAAAAGGATTAAAACGTTCCTTCGAAATACTATGTGTCAGAAACGGTTGAATGCATTAGCGATGTTATCAATCGAGAAAAAGCTTATCTCGGAAATAAAGACTTTAACCAAAAGGTGATCGACAAGTTTTGCAGCAAGAAAGATCGCCGTATGGACTTCGTATTTCGCCATTAGGTGAGTAAAAACAATCCTTCTCGAAATAAATATTTATCTCGTAGATAATTGACGAAGTATTCATCTGCTAGCAAATTAATGTTTTTGTTTGTTCTGTGTTATAAATTGTTAGAAAAGCTGTTAAGACAATAATAATAATAATAATAATAATAATAATAATAATAATAATAATTATAATTATAATAATAATAATAATAATAATAATAATAATTATAATAATAATAATAATAATAATAATAATATATAATAACAAATATCATATATAATATATAATACATATAATATTATGTTATATAATATATATAATAATATTAATAATACTAATATATAATACATCATAACAATTATTATTATTATTATTATTATTATTATTATTATTATTATTATTATTATTATTATTATTATTATTATTATTATTATTATTATTATTATTATTATTATTATTATTAACAAGTTTGAAGTAACTTATGAGTTGTTCATCATGGCAATATGCAGATTGAAAACAGCGTATTTAGCGTTTTTTGTAGCACGTAGGACGATTTTGTTACGAGCCGCCACTGGTCGAGAGGCAGCATAAGAGACAAAGAGCATCACAGTAAACAATGGTCAATGTAATGTTATTGTTGATCAATATTATCGGCCTGATAACGAGATAAACGAGGTTATACGGCATTTGAAGTTGCCATGCACGCGAGAAGATCGACTTGGTTGGGCTATACATTTTAAAAAAATATACGGACCTAATGAATCAAACGAACCGTGGTTATCATAATAATAAAATACGGGCACAGAAAGTGAAAGAAACCGTAATACATCGAAAAAAATACTAATTTGGCAACGCACATAGGTCATGGTCCCGGAATTGATTATACGCACCGGTAGAATCCGTGCGGCCGTGACGAGAAAAAAAGTAGAATGCTTTTGGGATTGTTAAAAGATAGACAGGGGAACAATTAAAAAAAAACTGCAACGGAACTATCTACGAAGAAGAAACTGTCATATATAGGAAGAAAGAAGAATAAGCTGAAGAATCACTACATCAAGCGGATTTTAAAAGATTACGACAATATCTAGCGTAATTCTGAAGTGATCAAGTAATTAGAATCAAGAAAGGAGAAAAATAAACACCTCGTCGGTAGCCGAGACTCAAACTGAAACTTCGCGCAGTGTAAGTGTTCAGAGATACTGAAAATAGTTACGACAGTAAAATTAGAGCCGAATAGATTACATCTCTAAAATCTTGTTACCAAAATCTATCATAGAAATTGTGATTGAATTACGTGTAGAAAGAGCTACAAATTAGATTCTGCTTAATATATTTCAGAAGACTATGTATATGATCCTAATAATGATGTTAGATATGTTATCGCATGTACTCGTCGCTGTCAACATGAGGAGCTAAACTTGGAATGAATCTGGCAACCGACTGAAGCCGCCCAGCTGATTCTGCTAGCCCGAACCTACTATCCCGAATATGCATTCCAGTGCCTAGTCTTGACGCAGTAGATGTCCAGTGCCAGCCAGCAGACTATCGATGACCACATGGAAACCTAGCCCAGTCTAGTAACATCGGCAAAAGAAAGCTAAGTTCCGAGATTTATTACTTATTAATAGTAGTTATAAATGTTAGAAGTAATGTATACATTTAGCTGTGAATTTGTAGTGCGAAGGTTGTTATTCATATCTTCGAGATGAAATTCCAATTGGCAGTATCTTCGCAAAGAGTTTAATGTGGTTCATAGATACGTGTGGACGTAGGTATTCTTCAATAATGTACAATCAATGCCATTACGTAGGAATGTTTACAATCATATCTGCAGAGATTTAAGATGATTTTCCTTTCGTGCTAAAATGAAACGACAGTAGTATAATTGGATGGTTCGGCGGCCTCCTCCTCCTCCCGCGGCGCGGGAAATTCGAATTCTGGCGGGAAATTTAAATTCTTGGCGGGAAATTTGAATTCTGGCGGGAGATTTGAATTTGTAAACAAAGCCACGTGCTTTTTGACAGCTGTATTCGACAACAACGCATCGCTAACCTCACTGCTGCCATCTCGACGGGCCTAAACATCAGTAGTGCCAACTAAATCTAACTAGCGTGAGATAAACAAAGCCACGTGTTTTTTGACAGCCACGTGCTTTTTGACAGACAACAACGCATCGCTAACCTCAGTACTGCCATCTTGACGGGCCTAAACCTCAGTAGTGCCAACTTAACCTAACCAGCGCGAGATAAACAAAGCCACGTGTTTCTTGACGGCCACGTGCTTTTTGACAGATTTGTAAACAAAGCCACGTGCTTTTTGACAGCTGTCATCGACAACAACGCATCGCTAACCTCAGTACTGCCATCTTGACGGGCCTAAACCTCAGTAGTGCCAACTTAACCTAACTAGCGCGAGATAAACAAAGCCACGTGTTTTTTGACAGACAACAACGCATCGCTAACCTCAGTACTGCCATCTTGACGGGCCTAAACCTCAGTAGTGCCAACTTAACTTAACTAGCGCGTGGTAAACAAAGCCACGTGCTTCTTGACAGCCACGTGCTTTTTTGACAGCTGTCATCCGCCAACTTTAAACTACAGAGCACTGTGCTGCCCCCTTTAGATGTAAAATTCGTCACCTGTCATCGGCAGTGCTGCCATCTTGGCGGGCCTAAACCTTAGTGCTACCAACTTAACCTAACTAGCGCGTGGTAAACAAAGCCACGTGCTTTTTTGACAGCTGTCATCAGCCATCTTTAAACTACAGAGCAGTGTGCTGCCCTCTTTATCGTAGTAGATGTTAAATTCTTCACTTGTCATCGGCAGTGCTGCCATCTTGGCGGGCCTAAACCTTAGTTCTACCAACTTAACCTCACTAGCGTGTGATAAACAAATCTACGTGCAGCAGTCATCCGCCATCTTTAATCCACAGAACACCGTGCTGCCCTCTTTATGGCTACTGCCTTAAGCACGTAGTAGCGGGTAATTTGAAAAGTTTTGCTAGCTATCATCCACCATCTTTAATCAAGAGAGCACCGTGCTGCCATCTTTAGCTAGATACCTTTGAAATGTGGTGGCGGCAAATTGAAAATTTCCACGTGCTCTTGTTTGGAAACAAACTCACGTGCTTTTTTGTCAGCTACCATCTGCCATCTTTAATCAACAGAGCATAGTGCTGCCCTCTTTAGTTTGAAATATGGTGGCGGCAAATTCCACGTGCTCTTGTTTGGTAAACATAGCTACGTGCTTTTCTGACAGCTGTCATCCGCCATCTTTAATCCAGAGAGCACCGTGCTGCCCTCTTTATCGTAGTAGATGTAAATTCGTCACCTGTCATACGCAGTGCTGCCATCTTTAGCTAGATACCTTTGAAATGTGGTGGTGGATAATTTAAAAAGAAAAATTCTACAGCAGTCCTCTCTCAACGCTAATTGCATAAGATGGCGGCTATACATGACTCCTTAAGGGTGCTTACGCAAGATGGCTGCTATACATAGGTTCTTATGAGACGCCCTTGGGATGCTTAAGCAAGATGGCGGTTATACAAGGCTCCTTATGAGACGCCCTAGTGATGCTTGCGCAAGATGGCGGTTGCTCTTATGAGGCGGCTTAAGGGTCCTTGCACAAGATGGCTAGAGACGCCCTAAGGATGCTTGCGCAAGATGGCGGACACAAGATGGCGGCTATACGCCGTCTCCTTATGAGACGCCTTAAGGGTGCTGGCGCAAGATGGCTGCTGCTCTTAGCTTAGAGGCTAACGCGTCGTGCTAGTTCGATTCATTAAATTTAGGGCTTAAATGCAAAATGTTAAATATCTCGAAAGCGATGCATCGTAGAGCAAAACGGACAAAAAATTTTCTGCCCAGTACCTCGGTTCGCAGTACGAGGAACAAGAAAAACATAGTCTAATGATGAGATCAACGGTCGGTTCCTACTTAGGCCCTTTAGCATTCGCTCTGTTTTAGCTCGTATTGAAGCAAGTCTTCGTAACATGATCAGGTTTAGCTATGGTAGAGAGTATAACGTGCCGTGCAGGTTCGATTCATTAAATTTGGGGCTTAAATGCAAAATGTTAAATATCTCGAAAACGGACAAAATTTTTCTACCTGATACCTAGGTTTGCAGTATCAGGAACATGATAGCATAAGAAAAACATAGTCTAATGATGAGATCGACGGTTCGATCCCTACTTAGGCCCTTTGGCATTGGCAGCTATCTAATTCTACAAGATGGGGGCTATACATAGCTTCTTATGAGGCAGCTTAAGAGCGCTTGCACAAGATGGCTGCTGCTCTTATGAGACGCCCTAGGGGTGCTTGCGGGAGGTAGCAGCGACAAGACGATGACTATACACAGCTGCTTATGATACGGCCTAGAGATGCTTACACAAGATGGTGGCTGCTCTGATGAAGAAAGCTAGCTTTGCATCGTGCAGGTATCTTTACAGCACTAAACCTCATACCTTTGAAATGTGGTGGCGGGCAATTTGAAAAATTCGACGTGCATTTTCTTCACAGCAGCTATCTTTAAACAATAGCGGCTATACATAAGCTGTTAAGGCCTCCTCTTATGTCAAGGCATAGCTCTATCGAACAAGTTTAAACCTGCATCGGGATAGCTAGAGTAAGCACGTGCTGCAGTGATGACGTCATTATACATGTTTAGACTTGCAAATCACTAAAGAAACATAACAAGACTAGAATCGAACACCGCACTCTATGCCGTTAACTTTATCATGTGATCGGAACATTGATTGAAGTGTTTAGAACACTAAATAAGTGATCAAGACTATAATAGAACACTGTACTCGATACAGCATGTGTTTAGAACATGTCAGGGAATACCTTTGTTCTAAGAAGATTAGATTACCGCACATTCCTTGTAGGGCTAATAGGCTAAAGGGCTAATGGGCTAAAGGGCTAATGGGCTAAAGGGCTAAAGGGCTAATGGGCTAATGGGCTAAAGGGCTAGGACGCCTCTCCTCTCTTTATCCCGGCTTGAGACCGGCTCTACAACTAGAGGCGGAGTTAACACCCTAAGGAAGGGAGAATGTTGGGAAATAATCTATACGAATATAGCTACTCGATCGACTATATACTACAGATGGATGACTTAGGTGAGTGTAAGCGCTTACTTAATAATACCTACACGACGTAATTCATACTCTATTTCAAAAATATCTTCTTTGTACTGTGTGTAACCAGCATCATGATAGGCTCTTAGCAGTTGTAAACGTTTTACGAGTACGTTGGGGTCTTTACAGTAGCTTATATCTACATAGGATAACAGAGGCTTGTTGTGAACTTTCAGTCTATATGCAGACAGTTGATGTGCAGGGACTTGTTTTGATGTAATACGTGCTTCAGCAGTAGCGTTTCTAGCTACAAACATAACTTGTTTCGATAGCGATGAAGCGT
This sequence comes from Anabrus simplex, assembly GCF_040414725.1. Classification (NCBI taxonomy): domain Eukaryota; kingdom Metazoa; phylum Arthropoda; class Insecta; order Orthoptera; family Tettigoniidae; genus Anabrus; species Anabrus simplex. The sequence goes on along the minus strand of NC_090268.1, from coordinate 451,424,208 downwards.
TGAAAATTCCTTCTTCTTTACCTTGCATCTCTTCCTGAGATGTTTGAACTTCGACAGAACGTGTAGTAGGCTTAGGAAATGAAGTAAAATCATCAAGCTGTAATGGCAATGAATTTTCATCTTCTTCTACTTTCCCTTTACTACTGTTTTGATCAACATCATTATCCTTATTATCATAATCATGATCTTGCCTCTCTTTATCTTGAAGTTTGTGCTCAGTAACAGAACTTGCAGCAGGCCTAGACAACAAGGGAGAATTAAAAATCTCTCGCAGAGGTGTACTTTTTAAACATAAATCAGTGTTCGCTGGAATATGGTTGAGCTCTTTGTATTTTGTTCCCGATGAAGCTACATTACACGCGGCTTCATGACGTTGAGCGTTGTATGCGTTCTTGAACTCTCTTCTGCAATGTTTGCATTGAAAAATCCTCCTACATGATATCTCATGACGTCTCCTGTGATAGCTTCGGGAAAATGCTTTTCCACACTCTTCGCAAATATACTGAAACGGTAACGCCCTACGAGCATTCACGTTTCATTCTTTTATTAAGAGGAGCTCGCTAACACCCGGCCGTAAGCATTTAAAACTTGCGCCGAGCGCACAGGCATAATGGGAACTGCGAGCAAGTTCGCGACTTTCCAGAACACCGGCCAAGGACAAGCGACGTCACGCAGAAGGTTCCTTCGTGTTCCATTGCTGCATGAACGAAATATAAGCGAGTCGCCAGCCTGGGGTAAGGCAGAATGTAAACAGAGAGCCTGCAGTAAAGCAGAGAGAGAGTGTGCGGTATGCGACGGCAGTGTGCTGAAGGCAGAGAGTGGAATGAGTCGGCAGTAAGCCGTGGGTCGGCGAGTGTGTGCAAGTAAGCACGTCGCGACATAATTCGTCTCTCGGTCTGGCTGTATATTTGAATTCGTTTAAAGACTGTGTTCTCGCCAGCTTGAATTCATTTAAAGACTGTGTTCTCACAAAACTGTGCCAGCTTTGAATTCGTTTAAAACTGTGTTCTTACATTAATTGTGTCAGCCTTGAATTCGTTTAAAGACTGTGTTCTCGCCAGCTTGAATTCATTTAAAGACTGTGTTCTCACATAAACTGTGCCAGCTTTGAACTGTGTTCTTACATTAATTGTGTCAGCCTTGAATTCGTTTAAAGACTGTGTTCTCGCCAGCTTGAATTCATTTAAAGACTGTGTTCTCACATAAACTGTGCCAGCTTTGAATTCGTTTAAAACTGTGTTCTTGCATTAATTATGTCTATCCGTTGAACTGTATTATGATCTTAAGTGCCGGTGATAATCTGAAAATCACGACGTACTGGAACTTGGACTATCATTTATTTCAACAAATGTATTATGCTGGTGGAGTACAGTGCAGAGACTGTACTCGATTTTCTTTATGAAGTGCTTGATCACCGCACCTCGGAAGGTCCTAGATTGTCTCATTTGCGTATTATTCTAAATACGAACTGTGACTCTAACTTTATCCTTGCTGCTGTGGGAACTATTTCGACGTGCTCCGCCATAGGGAAGTGTCACACCAGTACCCCATGACGTCAAATGTGGAAGCTCCACATTTCCCCGTTCCTGCCTCTGGTTCGAGTCATCAACATTAATACGAACACCAACGACGGAAGACAACGCCGACGCTGACCGCAAGACGCAGCCGCCGCGGGACAACGTCCTCTTCACGCCCTCAGGGACAAATCTACAATTCAGCTATGAAAGGTGACATAACTATTTGCCTATTTATTGAATAAACTGAAGAATCCACTTAATCATGAATTTTTCTTTCACTACCCTTCTCTCTTACTCTCTTAGCATGGGCCGTACACGCCTTGTCGTTCCTCATGCTCTCCGGTATACTGAAGTACGGGCGTTCCTGTTACAGAGAGAAGGTAGTGAAATGTGGCACCCGTGACGTTGGGGCCAGATTAAAGAGAGTAAAGTGATAAAAGTTAACTTTGAAATCAGTGATATCTTAACTTACCAATTCAAATAAAAGTGCATAGTACGTACGTTAATTCCAGTTCAGTGAATGTGTTAAAATTTTACGAAGTTCAATTCAATGACTTTGACGAAATTTTAAACTTTTGGCACAGAACTCTGATTAAGTTTATGGCACAAGTGATTATTATTATTTTTTTCTTTCTCTTGCTATGTAAAACATTTCAGGCATAATATTCATGCACAGGCTTATATAAATTTTGATATTTTGTGTTGGTGAAATTTTGAACTTTACCATTGGACAATAATGGTGATATTTAATTTTATGCACAAGTGTTTGATATTTTGTGTTGGTGAAATTTTGAACTTTACCATTGGACAATAATGGTGATTTTACGTATGAGGTGAATGATTGTATTTTCTGCATTTTGTGAAAATAACGACATTAATATGGAAAATATACTAGCTGCCATTGAGGCTTTAAAAATCAGTCTAAATGACAGGATTACGGAAAGTAACGCTAATCTCGGGCGTAGGATTGCTGAATCTAATAACACTTTAGGAGCTCAACTTAAAGAATCTAACGCGGCCCTGGAAGCCACTAAGGCTAGTATAGGTCAACTTAAGGAGTCTAATGAAGTAACTAATCGTAGTATCACTCAACTAAGGGAGGCTAATGATGCCAACATTGTAAAATTGACAGAATCTGTTGATCAAAAGTTTGCAGAAGTTAATAATAATTTGGAACGTAGGCTCAATAGTGCAGGTGCCGAAATTGAAAAAAGATTTAAAGAATCTAACAAAAGAATGGATTCTAAGTTTACGGAAATAAATGAAAGATTAACACGTGACTTAGAAACCATTAAGCAAGACATAAAATCACAAGTGGCGGAGGATTTAAAACTTGCTTTCCCGTCTTCTTCTCAGGAAGTCCTTAAAGAAGTAGAAAGCTTAAGGGAAGAATTTCAAGAGTCCCATGCTCAATTATCTCTTGCGCAAACTAAAATCGCGTCTATTCAAGACAAACTTCATGAATCTGTTAAAAATAATTTCATGAAGTTGGGAAACGAAATTACTCTTCTGAAAAGTCAGCAAGAGGAGGCCGATAAACGTGTCAAGACTCAGTTAGATAATGCTCACACGCAGATTACTCGTATCTGTCGCGATGTAGCAGAAGTCAAGACCGACATAGAGAAGGAGGTCAAGGAAATTGAGAATTCCGTACAGGGGAAAATTAAAACCCTTAAACTTGAACTCCAAGGAGATATAGAAGCTCTCAACAGCAAAGTATCGCAAATCGAACAGGATGTTTCATCATCTAGCCTTCACAACACTAGTGGAGAATCCATGAATGTTTCCACAGTTTTTAAAATAACTGAGGAAAAACCAGCCAAATTTTCGGGGAAGGAGGAGTATACTGCTAAGGAGTTTCTCCTCAACCTCGAAGAATTCTTTCAAGAAAATCACGTTAAGACCGACCGTCGTTTACGAATAGCATCTCGATTGTTAGAAGGCAAGGCGTTAATGTGGTTTACCGCTTTTAAATTCAGTATTAACACTTACGAAGAGTTTAAGGAAGCCTTACTTAGACGATTTTGGAGTGCTGAGGCTCAGCACCTGATAAAACTTCAATTATACTCTAGAAAGTATAACACGTCCGTTAATTCCTCGCGATATTCAGATTATCTCATATCTCAGCTTAAAAAGATGCAGTTTTTCGACCCTCCTTTACCGGAGCAAGAACTTATTCAGGTCATAACGCTGCAATTTCCACCAAATGTTCAGGAAATATTGGTGGCAGCAAACGTCCAGGACTTGGAGCAGCTCGATGATGTCCTGAGGAAACTCGATACTGCGCACACTCAGAGCGCAGCAAAAGCAGGTCGAACCAAAGAAACTACAACCAACTTTACGGAAATGAAAACTCCAGTTCAAGTAAATCCAGAACCGCGAGAAGAAAGAGGAACTCGCCGAGATATTCCGTTTCGGTACAGAAGATCTAGGAATCGTCCCTACGAAGGGAGGGCTAAGTTTCAACCTGGACCTTCATGGAGGCAGGCAGCTAACCAACCCAATGATAATAGGAACTCCCAGCGGGAAGAATTAGAGAAACGTTGGAGGGAGACTACGGAATATGTAAGGAATAAGAACAGGGAAGAGGGCTTACCTGGAGCAGCTTCTTTGGAATACCAGGCAGAGATGCAGAGAAGAAATGAGAGAACGGAAATGGATCCAAGAGCTACGGGTACAAAAAAAAAACTTTGTCGAAGCAATAAAGAGACTGCCTGAAAACCCGGAGGGAGGAGAAGTAGTATGTAGTGCACTCATTAACCATTGGTATTTAGAGGATGCAGATTTACTATATGAGGATTCAACACCACGACAGCCTCAGATACAACGCGGCTTACCGATCATTATCATTAAGTTAGGCAATATGATTGTCCACTCTTTAGTAGACTCAGGATCGCAAGCCTCCCTAATTTCGCAGAAATTAATAGATGTGGCGCAGGAGACGACCTACATCTCCATCTTGCTGGTTGCTCAAGTTAAGGTTAAAGGCATAGTTCCTGACAAAGCTATTAAATGCAAATTCCAAGCGTTTCTTGAGTTAGAAATTGGTGGTGTTAAGTTCCGACATCTATTTTTGATTTTGACACAAATGAAATTTGACTTAATTCTTGGATCGGACTTTCTCATTCAACATGGGGGAATCATTGATTATCCCGCTAATGTAATTAAATTTTTCCACGTCGAATCTGTAGGGCTACAGTTGGTTACCTATAATGACGTGAAGAATCCGGAATGTGAGACCCCGGTGGACATAGTAGAAGGCAAGATGAGCGAGGCTCCGCCTGTCGAAGAAAGCGTCCACGAAGAGGGGCGACCCGAGGAAGTGGGACCCGTAGAGGACCAGATGGCCTCCATTATCGATGATGAGTTTAACGAGGACCACTGCAACTTCACGCTTTACGCCAATGTAGCTGAAAGCCCAGATTACGATGATGAAGTAATAAAGGCAATCCAAGAGCTTTTCAAGAAGTTTCCAGATGTATTTTCCGAGAAACCTGGAGTCATTAAGGGTTTCAAGCACCACTTAGATGTTACTGACACATCACCTTATAAGAAACGGCCTTATCCGATACCCATGAAGTACTTGGAAGAAGCACGGGTCATCATTAAACAGATGGAGAATGATGGAATCATATCAAAATGCGTCACACTTTACATTAATCCTCTGGCTATAGTGAGAACACTGTTGAAGTTTTTGAAATACTTTACTAGGAGATGAGCGAAAGAAAATCGCCCAGCAATTTTCTTTTTCCCGAGCAGGGGGGGAGATGAAACGGTAACGCCCTACGAGCATTCACGTTTCATTCTTTTATTAAGAGGAGCTCGCTAACACCCGGCCGTAAGCATTTAAAACTTGCGCCGAGCGCACAGGCATAATGGGAACTGCGAGCAAGTTCGCGACGTTCCAGAACACCGGCCAAGGACAAGCGACGTCACGCAGAAGGTTCCTTCGTGTTCCATTGCTGCATGAACGAAATATAAGCGAGTCGCCAGCCTGGGGTAAGGCAGAATGTAAACAGAGAGCCTGCAGTAAAGCAGAGAGAGAGTGTGCGGTATGCGACGGCAGTGTGCTGAAGGCAGAGAGTGGAATGAGTCGGCAGTAAGCCGTGGGTCGGCGAGTGTGTGCAAGTAAGCACGTCGCGACATAATTCGTCTCTCGGTCTGGCTGTATATTTGAATTCGTTTAAAGACTGTGTTCTCGCCAGCTTGAATTCATTTAAAGACTGTGTTCTCACAAAACTGTGCCAGCTTTGAATTCGTTTAAAACTGTGTTCTTACATTAATTGTGTCAGCCTTGAATTCGTTTAAAGACTGTGTTCTCGCCAGCTTGAATTCATTTAAAGACTGTGTTCTCACATAAACTGTGCCAGCTTTGAACTGTGTTCTTACATTAATTGTGTCAGCCTTGAATTCGTTTAAAGACTGTGTTCTCGCCAGCTTGAATTCATTTAAAGACTGTGTTCTCACATAAACTGTGCCAGCTTTGAATTCGTTTAAAACTGTGTTCTTGCATTAATTATGTCTATCCGTTGAACTGTATTATGATCTTAAGTGCCGATGATAATCTGAAAATCACGACGTACTGGAACTTGGACTATCATTTATTTCAACAAATGTATTATGCTGGTGGAGTACAGTGCAGAGACTGTACTCGATTTTCTTTATGAAGTGCTTGATCACCGCACCTCGGAAGGTCCTAGATTGTCTCATTTGCGTATTATTCTAAATACGAACTGTGACTCTAACTTTATCCTTGCTGCTGTGGGAACTATTTCGACGTGCTCCGCCATAGGGAAGTGTCACACCAGTACCCCATGACGTCAAATGTGGAAGCTCCACATTTCCCCGTTCCTGCCTCTGGTTCGAGTCATCAACATTAATACGAACACCAACGACGGAAGACAACGCCGACGCTGACCGCAAGACGCAGCCGCCGCGGGACAACGTCCTCTTCACGCCCTCAGGGACAAATCTACAATTCAGCTATGAAAGGTGACATAACTATTTGCCTATTTATTGAATAAACTGAAGAATCCACTTAATCATGAATTTTTCTTTCACTACCCTTCTCTCTTACTCTCTTAGCATGGGCCGTACACGCCTTGTCGTTCCTCATGCTCTCCGGTATACTGAAGTACGGGCGTTCCTGTTACAATACCTAGAAATAGGTTTTTCCATGACGGACTTTTATCTTCTGCCAACAGATTCTTCTTTAAATCTACTCGACATTTGTTACTCTCTACTTCGATGATGCGAACAGCTTAGCGATTAACAGTAAACTAACACAAAAGCGTATAACCAAGGTAGCAACAGTAAGGTTTAAGCCCATCAAGATGGCAAGAGTGAGGTTAGCGACGTTCTGCTGTTGGATTTTAAATTCCGCGCTATAACATGCATAAGGTGGCAGCCTTGAGGTTTACTGCCGTAAAGATGGCAGCAGTGAGGTTAGCGACGCTCTATTGTCCTTCAAAGTGAGGTTAGGGTTCGTCAAGAAGACAGCTGTCAAAAAAGCACATGGCTATGTTTACCAAACAAGAGCACGTGGTCGTGACGTCACGGTCACGTAGTATGCTGCTTCAGCATGCAATGTTCAATGTCTTCACCTACGTAGTAAACACTCTGCTATGTTCAAAATTTTTTACTCACAACTATTTTTTATGCTTTAAGTTCGTGCACATAGGTTATGTTAAGATAGCAGCACACGTACAAGCGATGGTCACGTGCTCTAGTAGAAGATGCATGCATTATCAAAAGGTGATATGTACACGCTTTTAAACCTTGCTATCATTACCGCTGCCATGTTCGCAAGATTTTCAAAGATCGCTATTCTTTGTGCTTTAAGTTCGTTCGCATATGTCATGCTAAAGTAGCAGAGCAAACACATGCGAACGTTGTACATTCTAGCGGGATGTGTTTAGTACGATAGTTGATGCATGCAAAATCGATAGGTGTTTTGTACACACTTTGAAACTTAACTATTCTTCGTGCTTTAAATCCGTGCACATAGGTTATGCCAAGATAGCAGCACACTCTTGCGGGGGAGGTTTTGTACTCTAGTTGATGCATGTATAATCGATAGGCAATGCGTACACGCTTTTAAAACATTGCTATTCTTATTGCTGCTGCTGCTATGTTCACAAGATTTTTATACATCAGTATTCTTTATGCTTTAAGTTCATGCGTATAAGTTATACTAAGTTAGCAGCAAACTTATAAGGTTGTTGCACGCTCTAGTGGAAAAAGTTTAGTAAGAAAGACGATGCATGCAAAATCGATAGGTGATGTGTACACGCTTTGAACTTGGGTATTCTTTGTGCTTTAACTTCGTGCACATAGGTTATGTTAAGATTGCAGCACACACAAGCGATGATCGCACGCTGTTGTGGCAGAAGTTTAGAACAAGAGTTAATGCGTGCAAAATTGACTGGTGTTGTGTACACGCTATTCTTTGTGCTTTAAGTTCACGCACATAGGTAGCAGCGTACAATTGCGAACGTTGTACACTCTAGCGGTAGAAGTTTAGTACGATAGTCGATGCATGCAAAATCGATAGGTGATGTGTACACGCTTTGGAGCATAGCTATTCTTGTGCTTTAACTTCATACACATACGTTAGCAATACACATATGCGATCGTTGTACACTCTAGCGGTAAAAAATAGTCGATGCATACAAAATCAATAGGTGATGTGTACACGCTGTTAAACATCGTTATTTTTTGTGCTTTAAGTTCGTGCGTATAGGCTATGCTAAGATAGGAGTACAATCTAGAGGAAGAAGTTCAGGGTGATATGTACACGCTTTGAAACATGGTTATCCTTTGTACTTTAAGTTCATGCACATAGGTTATGCTAAGATAGCAGCATAATCTATAGGAAGAAGTTTAGTACGAAAGTCGATGCTTGCAAAATCGATAAGTAATATGTACACGCTTTGAAATATGGCTATTCTTTGTACTTTAAGTTCATGGGTATAGGTTATGCTAAGATAGCAGCGCAATCTGGCGCAAGAAGTTTAGTACGAGACTCGATGAATGCAAAATCGATAGGTGATGTGTACACGCTTTGAAACATGGCTATTCTTTGTACTTTAAGTTCATGTGTATAAGTTATGCTAAGATACCAGCAAAATCTACCTGAAGAAGTTCAGTACGAGATTCGATACATGCAAAATCGATAGTTGATGCGTACACGCTTTGAAACATGTCTATTCATTGTACTTTAAGGTCATGGGTATAGGTTATGCTAAGATAGCAGCACGATCTAGCGGAAGAAGTTTAGTACGAGAGTCGATGCATGTAAAATCGATAGGTGATGTCTACACGCTTTAAAACATGGCTATTCATACTGCTGCTCTGTTCCTAAGATTTTTAAACATAGCTAATCCTAATGCTGCTCTTAACGACGTAGAGCTAAGGATTGATTACGTGACCGTGACGTCACGACCACGTGCTCTTGTTTGGTAAACATAGCCACGTGCCTTTTTGACAGCTGTCTTCTTGACGAATCCTAACCTCACTTTGAAGGACAATAGAGCGTCGCTAACCTCACTGCTGCCATCTTTACGGCAGTAAACCTCAAGGCTGCCACCATATGCATGTTATAGCGCGGAATTTAAAATCCAACAGCAGAACGTCGCTAACCTCACTCTTGCCATCTTGATGGGCTTAAACCTTACTGTTGCTACCTTGGTTATACGCTTTTGTGTTAGTTTACTGTTAATCGCTAAGCTGTTCGCATCATCGAAGTAGAGAGTAACAAATGTCGAGTAGATTTAAAGAAGAATCTGTTAGCAGAAGATAGTAGTCCGTCATGGAAAAACCTATTTCTAGGTATATTTGCGAAGAGTGTGGAAAAGCATTTTCCCGAAGCTATCACAGGAGACGTCATGAGATATCATGTAGGACGATTTTTCAATGTAAACATTGTAGAAGAGAGTTCAAGAACGCATACAACGCTCAACGTCATGAAGTCGCGTGTAATGTAGCTTCATCGGGAACAAAATACAAAGAGCTCAACCATACTCCAGCGAACACTGATTTATGATTAAAAAGTACACCTCTGCGAGAGATTTTTAATTCTCCCTTGTTGTCTAGGCCTGCTGCAAGTTCTGTTACTGAGCACAAGCTTCAAGATAAAGAGAGGCAAGATCATGATTATGATAATAAGGATAATGATGTTGATCAAAACAGTAGTAAAGGGAAAGTAGAAGAAGAAGAAAATTCATTGCCATTACAGCTTGATGAGTTTACTTCATTTCCTAAGCCTACTACACGTTCTGTCGAAGTGCAAACATCTTAAGAAGAGATGCAAGGTAAAGAAGAAGGAAATTTCAACGCTTCATCGCTATCGAAACAAGTTATGTTTGTAGCTAGAAACGCTACTGCTGAAGCACGTATTACATCAAAACAAGTCCCTGCACATCAACTGTCTGCATATAGACTCAAAGTTCACAACAAGCCTCTGTTACCCTATGTAGATATAAGCTACTGTAAAGACCCCAACGTACTCGTAAAACGTTTACAACTGCTAAGAGCCTATCATGATGCTGGTTACACACAGTACAAAGAAGATATTTTTGAAATAGAGTATGAATTACGTCGTGTAGGTATTATTAAGTAAGCGCTTACCCTCACCTAAGTCATCCATCTGTAGTATATAGTCGATCGAGTAGCTATATTCGTATAGATTATTTCCCAACATTCTCCCTTCCTTAGGGTGTTAACTCCGCCTCTAGTTGTAGAGCCGGTCTCAAGCCCGGATAAAGAGAGGAGAGGCGCCCTAGCCCTTTAGCCCATTAGCCCATTAGCCCATTAGCCCTTTAGCCCATTAGCCCTTTAGCCCATTAGCCCTTTAGCCTATTAGCCCTTACAGGAATGTGCGGTAATCTAATCTTCTTAGAACAAAGGTATCCCCTGACATGTTCTAAACACATGTTGTATCGAGTACAGTGTTCTATTATAGTCTTGATCACTTATTTAGTGTTCTAAACACTTCAATCAATGTTCCGATCACATGATAAAGTTAACGGCATAGAGTGCGGTGTTCGATTCTAGTCTTGTTATGTTTCTTTAGTGATTTGCAAGTCTAAACATGTATAATGACGTCATCACTGCAGCACGTGCTTACTCTAGCTATCCCGATGCAGGTTTAAACTTGTTCGATAGAGCTATGCCTTGACATAAGAGGAGGCCTTAACAGCTTATGTATAGCCGCTATTGTTTAAAGATAGCTGCTGTGAAGAAAAAGCACGTCGAATTTTTCAAATTGCCCGCCACCACATTTCAAAGGTATGAGGTTTAGTGCTGTAAAGATACCTGCACGATGCAAAGCTAGCTTTCTTCATCAGAGCAGCCACCATCTTGTGTAAGCATCTCTAGACCGTATCATAAGCAGCTGTGTATAGTCATCGTCTTGTCGCTGCTACCTCCCGCAAGCACCCCTAGGGCGTCTCATAAGAGCAGCAGCCATCTTGTGCAAGCGCTCTTAAGCTGCCTCATAAGAAGCTATGTATAGCCCCCATCTTGTAGAATTAGATAGCTGCCAATGCCAAAGGGCCTAAGTAGGGATCGAACCGTCGATCTCATCATTAGACTATGTTTTTCTTATGCTATCATGTTCCTGATACTGCAAACCTAGGTATCAGGTAGAAAAATTTTGTCCGTTTTCGAGATATTTAACATTTTGCATTTAAGCCCCGAATTTAATGAATCGAACCTGCACGGCACGTTATACTCTCTACCATAGCTAAACCTGATCATGTTACGAAGACTTGCTTCAATACAAGCTAAAACAGAGCGAATGCTAAAGGGCCTAAGTAGGAACCGAACCGTTGATCTCATCATTAGACTATGTTTTTCTTGTTCCTCGTACTGCGAACCGAGGTACTGAGCAGAAATGTTTTGTCCGTTTTGCTCTACGATGCATCGCTTTCGAGATATTTAACATTTTGCATTTAAGCCCTAAATTTAATGAATCGAACTAGCACGACGCGTTAGCCTCTAAGCTAAGAGCAGCAGCCATCTTGCGCAAGCACCCTTAAGGCGTCTCATAAGGAGACGTGTATAGCCGCCATCTTGTGTCCGCCATCTTGCGCAAGCATCCTTAGGGCGTCTCTAGCCATATTGTGCAAGGACCCTTAAGCCGCCTCATAAGAGCAACCACCATCTTGCGCAAGCATCACTAGGGCGTCTCATAAGGAGCCTTGTATAACCGCCATCTTGCGCAAGCATCCCAAGGGGTCCCATAAGAACCTATGTATAGCAGCCATCTTACGTAAGCACCCTTAAGGAGTCATGTATAGCCGCCATCTTATGCAATTAGCGTCGAGAGAGGACTGCTGTAGAATTTTTCTTTTTAAATTATCCACCACCACATTTCAAAGGTATCTAGCTAAAGATGGCAGCACTGCGTATGACAGGTGACGAATTTACATCTACTACGATAAAGAGGGCAGCACGGTGCTCTCTGGATTAAAGATGGCGGATGACAGCTGTCAAAAAAGCACGTAGCTATGTTTACAAAACCAGAGCACGTGGAATTTGCCGCCACCACATTTCAAACTAAAGAGGGCAGCACTATGCTCTGTTTATTAAAGATGGCGGATGGTAGCTGGCAAGAAAGCACGTGAGTTTGTTTCCAAACAAGTGCACGTGGAATTTTTCAATTTGCCGCCACCACATTTCAAAGGTATCTAGCTAAAGATTTCAGCACGGTGCTCTCTTGATTAAAGATGGTGGATGATAGCTAGCAGAACTTTTCAAATTACCCGCTACTACGTGCTTAAGGTAGTAGCCATAAAGAGGGCAGCACGGTGTTCTGTGGATTAAAGATGGCGGATGACAGGTGATGAAATTGCCCGCATGATAGCAGCTCGGTGTTCATGTTGATTAAAGATGGCGGATGACAGCTGTCAAAAAAGCACATGACTTTGTTTCCAAACAAGAGCACGTGGAATTTGCCGCCACCGGGCAGCACTGTGCTCTATAGATTAAAGATGGCAGATGACAGCTGTCAAAAAAGCACGTGAGTTTGTTTCCAAACAAGAGCACGTGGAAATTTTCAATTTGCCGCCACCACATAGAGGGCAGCACGGTGCTCTCTTGATTAAAGATGGCTGCTGTCATGTGGAAATGTCTGCCACCACATTTCAAAGGTAGGTAGCTAAAGAGGGCAGCACTGTGCTCTATAGATTAAAGATGGCGGATGACTGCTGCACGTAGATTTGTTTATCTCACGCTAGTGAGGTTAAGTTGGTAGCACTAAGGTTTAGGCCCGATAAGATGGCAGCACTGCCGATGACAGGTGAAGAATTTAACATCTACTACGATAAAGAGGGCAGCACAGTGCTCTGTAGTTTAAAGATGGCTGATGACAGCTGTCAAAAAAGCACGTGGCTTTGTTTACCACGCGCTAGTTAGGTTAAGTTGTTAGCACTAAGGTTTAGGCCCGCCAAGATGGCAGCACTGCCGATGACAGGTGACGAATTTTACATCTAAAGAGGGCAGCACAGTGCTCTGTAGTTTAAAGATGGCGGATGACAGCTGTCAAAAAAGCACGTGGCTGTCAAAAAGCACGTGGCTTAGTTTACCACGCGCTAGTTAGGTTAAGTTGGCACTACTGAGGTTCAGGCCCGTCAAGATGGCAGTACTGAGGTTAGCGATGCATTGTTGTCTGTCAAAAAACACGTGGCTTTGTTTATCTGGCGATAGTTAGGTTAAGTTGGCACTACTGAGGTTTAGGCCCGTCAAGATGGCAGTACTGAGGTTAGCGATGCGTTGTTGTCGATGACAGCTGTCAAAAAGCACGTGGCTTTGTTTACAAATCTGTCAAAATGCACGTGGCTGTCAAAAAACTCGTGGCTTTGTTTATCTCGCGCTAGTTAGGTTAAGTTGGCACTACAGAGGTTTAGGCCCGTCAAGATGGCAGTACTGAGGTTAGCGATGCGTTGTTGTCTGTCAAAAAGCACGTGGCTGTCAAAAAACACGTGGCTTTGTTTACCTCACGCTAGTTAGGTTAAGTTGGCACTACTGAGGTTTAGGCCCGTCAAGATCGCAGCAGTGAGGTTCGCGATGCGTTGTTGTCGATGACAGCTGTCAAAAAGCACGTGGCTTTGTTTACAAATTCAAATCTCCCGCCAAAATTCAAATTTCCCGCCAAAATTCAAATTTCCCGCCAAAACTTCAAATTTCACGCCAGAATTCAAATTTCCCGCGCCGCGGGAGGAGGAGGAGGCCGCCGAACTCTCCCATTATACTACTAACGACGTATTTAATACGGTAAACTTTAACTGTAAAACAGAAAGAAGGTAATAGTTTATGAGTTATTAAGACTTGGTTACTGCTTCACCGCAACTACATGTGAGTAAATGTGAATTTACGTTATTCAAATATGTATTTGTTTTTCAGAGTAATGGAATTGTTTGGTGATATGACTGAAAACTAACCCAATTATGCAACGTCGTAGTTTCAGTGTGGAATGTTGAAATGTTATGCCGCGGGTGAAGCGATTTATTAGATAAGATTATGAGAAACGTGTTGATGAGAATATACATATGAGTATTCATCGAAATGCATTTGAATTTAAGAATGGCGCAATATTTGAATATTTTCAAATGATATATGGAAGGGTATACCCATAAATGAGAGGTGTTGGTAGTAATTTTGATTTTGTTACAAACCATTAATTTTATTTGACGTGTGCGACACGATTGTTTTAGTAAGTTGAGTTACTTTTGGGTTAGATATGTGTGTTCATACTACGATATGCGTCACGGAATAGTAGTTGGGTAACCGTAAACAGTCTTCAAAATACAATTTCTGAATGAGATATTAGTAAGGCTATAACTTAATGTCCTCTTGGAGAATTTCAAATGGGGTAATGAATGCAATGTGATATTTATTGATGAAGCCATACTTTTAAAGGGAGAAATGTTTTCTTAATGTTTATTCTCTGCCATAAGTAAGTGAAATGCGTCAACAGCTGTATTCCTAGGAATGTTATTGAAATATTATTCCGACTTAGATGCGATTTTAAGTCCTGACAGACACATATACTGATAGTATAACATTAAGAAGTTGCTATTATATAATATTTACGTGAAATCTGAGGATATAAGATGATCATATTTACATGATAGAAATGATTGATACAATTTTTTTATGAAATATAATTGGTATAGCTCTAGAGAGCTATTACTTTTGCTGACATTTGCCGATGTTAAAAAAATATTTCTTTCAAGATGATTTGAAATGATATAAAAACGGAACTGAAAATAAGTAATTTTGTATAACTTATTCAACGTGTTTAATTCGTTTAGTTGATTTCATTTATTAAATTATTTGATCTGTTTAACTCATTAAATCATTTAACGATCACAGTTTATGAAAGTAGACCAACTTTTCTTTGTTTTTTCTGAGGTAAATGAGATATTTATTCAGATAGAAACTGATCGAGTGTATTTGTTGTTGAAAGTTGTATTTTATTTTATTAATTCACGATCGTGAATAAATTAGGGATTTATATAAAAAATATTATTGAGGTAAACGTATTTGATTGTATTGGATATGTTTATGTTGAACTTGCATAGTAATCGTCCTTTCGAATGAATGATTTTTGGATAGTAATTGGGAATTGAGGTTGATAAATGAATAATACTGCTGGCATATCTTACATTTGGAGAAATGGGTTCCCGGTTGAACCCAAGATAAAAAAATATATTTTGTTTTAGTGATGCGTAACTAGTAGCCATGAGAGGTGTTGTGTAGCGACTTAAGGAATATTTTGATGATTGTACTGGGACGTGAAGTTAGAATTAATTCCGTCAATTGAAGATCATTGTGACATAATAAATTAAGCACTATATGACGGGTAGTTACATGGATAGCTACAGACATTAGGCATCACACATTTTATTGCATTGATCTATGTAATCGATCCGATGGCGTGATAGACGTAGTAGGGGAAATGGCCGGAGCATTTGATTGATCGCCCAACATGGTGCAGAAAATAAGTCCCCGAGGATCGGTGCAATATTATATGCCTTCATATTTCGTTATCTTCGACTCTGAAAAACCACTCTTATCATAGTCGGTACGGCAAAACTGAATTAAAGATAAATGAGTGGAAATTGTATTCTCTATAACTTTTTATTTAGTACTTTTCGATAGGACCAATAACATTGGTATTTAAAAATTATATTTTAGGCACCTTCCCCTAAACTACAATTTCATCCACGATGAATAATATTGTTTATAGCTTAGACTGTAGTTCCTTATTACTCAACTGTATATACCGATTTTCATAAAATTCTGTTAACACACTTTCTCGCGGCTCGGCGTTGATATGGACTAAGCAACAAAAATACAAATTCATGAATATCTGTGTTATCATAGCCGGTACGGTAAAAATGTATAAGACATAAATGGTCGGAAATTTAATTCTCTATAATTTTGGTTATATAGTATTTATCGATACAACTAAGAGTCTAAATATTTGAGAATTACATTTAGGCCTTTCCATAACTATAATTTCACCATACATACATACATACATACATACATACATACATACATACATACATACATACATACATAATTACATTTTCATTATAGACTGTTATGCCTTTCAGCGTTTAGTCTGCAAGCCTCTGAGAATTTACTAAACGTCGCCACAATCCTCGATTTGCAACTAGTGTTGTGCCCTCATTTAGTTCTATACCTCTTATCTTTAAATCGTTAGAAACTGAGTCTAACAATCGTCGTCTTGGTCTCCCTCTACTTCTCTTACCCTCCATAGCAGAGTCCATTATTCTCCTAGGTAACCTATCCTCCTACATTCGCCTCACATGACCCCACCACCGAAGCCGGTTTATGCGTACAGCTTCATCCATCGAGTTCATTCCTGAATTAGCCTTTATCTCCACATTCCGAGTACACTCCTGCCATTGTTCCCACCTGTTTGTACCAGCAATCATTCTTGCTACTTTCATGTCTGTTACTTCTAACTTATGAATAAGATATCCTGAGTCCACCCAGCTTTCGCTCCGTAAAGCAAAGTTTGTCTGAAAACAGACCGATGTAAAGATAGTTTCGTCTGGGAGCTCACTTCCTTCTTACAGAATACTGTTGATCGCAACTGCGAGCTCACTTCATTAGCTTTACGACAACTTGATTCAATCTCACTTACTATATTACCATCCTGGGAAAACACACAACCTAAATACTTGAAATTATCGATCTGTTCTAGCATTGTATCACCAATCCGACATTCAATTCTGTTGAATTTCTTACCTGCTAACATCAATTTCGTCTTCGAGAGGCTAATTTTCATACCATACTCATTGCACCTATTTTCAAGTTCCAAGACATTAGACTGCAGGTTTTCGGCACAATCTGCCATTAAGACCAAGTCATCAGCATAGGCAAGACTGCTTACTACATTTCCACCTAACTGAATCCCTCCCTGCCATTTTATACCTTTCAGCAGATGATCCATGTAAACTACGAACAGCAAAGGTGAAAGATTGCATCCTTGTCTAACCCCAGTAAGTACCCTGAACCAAGAACTCATTCTGCCATCAACTCACTGAAGCCCAATTGTCAACACAAATGCCTTTGATTGCTTTTAATAATCTACCTTTAATTCCATAGTCTTCCAGCATGGCGAACATCTTTTCCCTCGGTACCCTGTCATATGCTTTCTCTAGATCTACGAAACATAAACACAACTGACTATTCCTCTCGTAGCATTTTTCAATTACCTGGCGCATACTGAAAATCAGATCCTGACAGCCTCTCTGTGGTCTGAAACCACACTGGTTTTCATCCAACTTCCTCTCAACGACTGATCGCACCCTCCCTTCCAAGATGCCAGTGAATACTTTGCTTGGTATACTAATCAATGAGATACCTCGATAGTTGTTGCAATCCTTCCAGTTCCCTTGCTTATATATAGGTCTAATTACTGCAATTGTCCAATCTGAGGGTACCTTACCAACACTCCATGCTAATTTTACTACTCTATGAAGCTATTTCATCCCTGCCTTCCCACTATACTTCACCATTTCAGGTCTCATTTCATCTATTCCTGCTGACTTATGAAAATGGAATTTATTTACAATCTTTTCCACTTCCTCAAGCATAATTTCACCAGCATCATTTTCCTCCTCCCCATGAGCTTGGCTGATCACAACACCACCAGGATGATTTCCTTTTACATTGAGAAGATGTTCAAATTATTCCGTCCACCTCTCCTGTGATTCCCTGGGATCTATTATGAGTTCACCTGAATTACTCAAAACACTGTTCATTTCCTTTTTCCCTCCCTTCCTAAGAATCTTTATTACTGTCCAGAAAGGTTTCCCTGCTGCTTGACTTAGCCTTTCCAGGTCGTTACCAAAATCTTCCCATGACTTCCTTTTGGATTCAACAACTATTGTTTCGCTCTGTTTCTTTCATCTAGATACAAATCATAGTCTGCCTCGGCCCTTGTTTGGAGCCATATCTGATAAGCCTTCTTTTTACGTTTACAAGCTGCTCTCACTTCATCATTCCACCAAGATGTTCGCCTTTTCCCATCTTTACACACAGTTGTTCCTAGGCATTCTCTTGCTGTTTCTACTACAGCCTCCCTGTATGCCATCCATTCACTTTCTATATCCTGAATCTGCTTACTGTTTACTGTTCGAAACTTCTCACTAATCATATCCATTTACTTCTGTCTAATTTCCTCGTCCTGGAGATTTTCTACCCTTATTCGTTTGCAGACAGATTTCGCTTTCTCTACCCTAGGCCTAGAGATACTTAGTTCACCACAGACCAGATAGTGGTCTGCATCATCGAAAAATCCCGGAAAACTCGTACATTCCTAACAGATTTCCTGAATTCGAAGTCTGTTAAGATATAGTCTATTATGGATCTGGTACCCCTTGCCTCCTATGTGTAGCGGTGAATATCCTTATGCTTGAAGAATATATTCGTAACATATAAACCCTTACTAGCACAGAAGTCCAGTAAACGCTTCCCATTCCCATTAGCTTCCTTATCTTCCCGACATTTATCAATCACCCTTTCGTATCCTTCAGTCCTATTCCCAACTCTCGCATTGAAATCACCCATTAGCACTATTCTATCCTTGCTGTTGACCCTGACCACGATGTCACTCAATGCTTCATAAAACTCGTCAACTTCATCCTCATTCGCACCCTCACATGGTGTTTACACGGACGCAATTCTAGTCCTAATTCCTACAACTGACAAATCTACTCACATCATTCGCTCATTTACGAATCTAACAGAAACTATGTTGCGTGCGATGGTATTCCTGATAAAGAGCCCTACCCCAGGTTCTGCCCTTCCCTTTCTAACACCCGTCAAGTACACTTTATAATCTCCTATCTCTTCCTCGTTATCTCCCCTTACACGAATATCCCTTACTCCTAGCACATCCAGATGCATCCTCTTTGTTGACTCAGCCAGTTCTACCTTCCTTCTTCCATAAGCCCCATTAATATTGATAGCTCCCCATCGAATTCCATTTTGTTCTCCAAGTTGTTTCCAAGGAGTCCCTCGCCTGTCAAATGGGAGTGGGACTCCGTTACTCCCATAGGTCCCAGGCTTGCTTAAAGTGTTCTGAGCTCGGTAAATTCATGAAGCAGGATGCTACCCTACTTGCACATAGTCCAAGTGAGGATCTCTCCTCTAACGGGTTATGGACCACCGGTGAATTGTGTAGTCCTAGCCGCCTGATCACAAGGAGGCCCACGACTCAGAATATGTCCGAGATGCCCACTCCCATTCCATAGCAACTGGTATCCCGACTCTCAGGACCACTTACTAGGCCACTCAGCCGTTGCCCATGGTTCAGGAACTTGGACGTGACTACAGTAACCCACAAACATCATGCGTGTACGTACATACATACATACAGACAGACAGACAGACAGACAGACAGACAGACAGACAGACAGACAGACAGACAGACAGACAGACAGACAGACAGACAGACAGACAGACAGACAGACAGACAGCGTAAATTAAATTACTTATAGCTTAAATTATAGTGGCTCATACTCCGACTTTGCATACCAATTTTCAATGAAATAGGACCACTAATAACGTAAATATTTAAAAATTAAATTTCAGGCCTTCCCCGAAACTACAATTTCACTCAGCGTGAGTAAAATTATTCATAGGCTAGATTGTAGTGACTTATTCCCCGACTTTCCATACCGATTTTCATTAAATTCTCTTTGGCCGTTTTCTGGTGATGGGTGTACATGTATACAGACAGACAGACAGACAGACAGACAGACAGACAGACAGACAGACAGACAGACAGACAGACAGACAGACAGACAGACAGACAGACAGACAGACAGACAGACAGACAGACAGACAGACAGACAGACAGACAGACAGACAGACAGACATTACGGAAAAGTAAAAAGTGCATTTCCTGGTTACTGTGGACATGACCGATAGAGAAATACCATTCTTTTCAAATTCTGAGCAATGTACAGACGAAACTCTTATATAGATAACCGTTCACTACCCTGCTCATGGGCATGTCATGAGGCCCAGCAAATAATATATGCCATTTTCCGCCTCATTCTACAGCATATTTGGTCCTAATGAGCATTTTTCGCCCATAGCGGGAATCGAGTAGCACTGCGCCAGCTCGAAGGGCGAGGGTCCAGTTACGCTCATAGAGAGAAAGAAAGCTATGTACAGCGAAACCTTGAAATCGCGCTCTCTTTTCGCAGAGAGAGAACAGCCACGCTAAGCGCGGGGAAACATTTAGGTCAGAAGGCGCAATTTATGTACAGTTGGAAATTCACAGCGATTTCCCTGTATTTTCACTGGTGCCAACCAATAATGTTGACTTGTTAATAATAATAATAATAATAATAATAATAATACAAGACTGGCTGAAAAATGAATATACAAAATTTTTTATTGGCCAGCCTCCAAGGTTGGCGGGACGAGATCGAAATATTGACATATTTAACATTCCAAATCAAAGAATAGTCAACTCAGTGTTGTAAACCTTAAAATAAAAAATACTTAAGATCTTAATAGTTCCTCCTCACACTAGAGGGCATAACATAAGTTGTAGTAGAGACATCTGTGGACAAAAGTTCTAATTCCTTGCGCAAGTGGTTGCAAGTTTTATACTGAAGATTACATTTTTCAAGGCGCTTCATTTGAACGAACGGGGCAGGTGTACCTAGCGTTACAATTATTATTATTATCATTAATTAACTCGATTCATTAGATTTTATATTGTGATTTTAATAGTTTAGAGTATGATATAATCAAGTATCACGCATATTATGTCATTTAATCATTGGAGAGGGGAATTTTGTTTGTAATTATTCCATACACAAATGTGTGAGGTTTGTTGATTTGAAATAATCATACTGTGACTTGTAACTGTGGGCAGATGAACTGGCATGATATTTTGCAACCGAGGTTATGTTTAACCGAGGCTGTATTAGGCAACTAAATTTTCCGCTGACACATCTAGGTAGTCATCTTTTTTACGCGTAGGGGAGCTATTTAGGCACACGACTACTTTTGTATAGTGCATGGCCACGTGGTTGCGATCGAGTGTCTGTATTCGCTAGCTACTGTGTGTCCGTGTGGAAGGGATGACGGAGTGGAAGGAATATGAGTGGTCATCCCGACTTTATATAAGTCGATGTAAGGATAGTTGTGTAGGCTAAGAGGTGGTCCAAGAATCATCGAAGAGGACTAAGTGTTGTGGTCTGATCTGAGAAGAGACTTGTACTGGGTAGATAGTGAAGTAGCAACACATAATTCCGAGATAGAAATTCGCAATGTAGGTTTATTTCTGTAGCTTCACCTGAGACTTTAGTGCCGTGGTCCGTAGATATAGAGGCAATGTATATATACAGAATGTAACCGATATATTCAGTTAACAGTCGTCAGTAATCGAAACCGACTTTCAACCTATTAGGTCGTGTTACGTACATGTAGTACGTGTTGAAGAGATGTTAAGTACAGAACACAAATGGCCAACCAGACACCAGTGGGAGGTTGTGGGTTCGGATCCCACTGGTGTCTGGTTAGCCATTTTTGTTCTGTACCTAACATCTCTTCAACACGTGCTATATGTACGTAACACGACCTAATAGGTTGAAAGTCGGTTTCGAATACAATGCGGTCGTGAAAATTCAATATTCATAGTCGTCAGTATACTTCGAATTCTTTATTCAATTCTACTGTGTAATTCGCGAACTCAGTTGGAGAATTGCATTAAACGTAGATACATCTTACATCGCATAGAACTCTTGTATTTATTTCAAAAGTCTCTATATTAGCTATCGGGACGTTTGAAAACCTGGATATAACAGGTCTTTCAGTAAAGTGGACGTAACCGCATTGGAGCTTACTACACTCGGACAGGGAATGTAGGTGAACTCCAGGTTACAAAAGAAGATGAGATAACGGCAGACGGCTTCCGACTTCAAACCAATGGTTTTTCCAGGAATTTTAAGTTAAACAGTGGTGTGTGCAGATTTCAGATACGGAAACAATTTTTAGATTTCGGTTTCAAATTATATGCGGTGCCGTCAAAAGGCCAATTCAACCACGCTCTGCTACTACTTGTTCCGGGAATACCGTGGTGGACGTTCCTCAATGGGTGGATTTAAAAAGGTCGGAAGATTAATTTAAAACTTTAACATTCGAGCAATATTTCTTTTTACTTTTGTTTTTCTCCCTTACTTTCCAGACTTCGCACTTTGATAGCAAATAACAAAATTCAGGTACAGGGTTTAGCTCGTGAGCTTGGGTAACCATATGGGAAAAATGAGAATAATCAACTGACAACCCTTGAACAACCTGAGCTTGAAGCTCCCTACATGAACACTGCTGCTCATTTCAACCTGCAGTCAAGGAGGCGCATCTCTCAATTTTAACATCAGTAGGAGGAGCGTCCTTGCTCTACAAATTTACACTTTAGGAGACTCTTTTCTAAAATGTTCACGTTCCAGGCGCATCAAAGGTACAACCTACGCTGAACAAAAACAAACAGTACTCAACAGTCTGATTTACCTCAAATGGAAAAGAATGAAATTGGCTGTAACAGTCGTAACAAGCAACCGTCCTACGTCACCTTTGGTAAAAATAAAAGGGTTAAGTTACTGGCCGAAAATCGAAATGTTAGTAGGCAAACACTTGCCGTGACGGAGGTGTCTAGATAACATAGTCACCTCAATACTAAGTTGAAGGGGTACCACGTTTTATTCGCTTGGTTAGACGAGAGTCGTCCGACTTATTTCAAACTTACATTTGAAGTTTACATTGAGAAAATAAAAGTTACTTTACTAAAACATTGAAACCTTACCCCGAACTAGCTTCCGGGTCTATTACATGTTTACATTACCTTGGGCGGATTGACTAGGCAGCCCTCGCCTCCTCTACGAGCACAGTCTGCAGCGATCACAAGAACAACATGGTCCGAAATGTCCCATCTTTTAGAGCGGAGAGGATGGTCCAAGATTTCTCTGACACGCCCACAATATTCATTGGACAGTCAAATAAATATCAATGTTTTCCTAGTTGGTTAATTAAACAAATATACAACATTCCCTATTGGTAACAATCTTAAGTTAGCGGGAAGAGATAGAAATGTTGACAACTTTAAAATATCCAAAATAATCAATAAACAACGCAGTTTAGGAAACTTCGACACACAAAATCACTTCAAAATTTAGTTGTTCATCCTCGCACCTGAGGGTGCATCTAAGTTTATAGTAGAGACATCTATCGAAAAACGTTTGAACTTCTTCCACTAGCAGTTTCAAGGTTTAGATTGTAAAGGGCCTTCTACAAGGCGCTAGTTTGAAATACACGGGGAGGGTGCTCTTCCGGTAAATTTATTATTATTATTATTATTATTATTATTATTATTATTATTATTATTATTATTATTATTATTATTATTATTATCACCAGCCCATTTCGTGACTTTCGAATTAATAAAATCAGTTCTGCTGAATATTTGTTTCCAGCTGAAACCTAATATTTTCACCACACACACACACACACAGCTACGCATGTCGCCCATTGACGTCAACTGGAGAAGATTGAAATAGGCCTCTCTCGGAGCGACACGTCATCACATCACAGAAACCTTATTACAGCACGTAAAGGCACGTTCGATTCACCCGGAAGAACGTGGGTTCATTTCCCCGTCAGTAAGTCGAAACATTTAATAAAGGAAATCTCAACCTCGAGAGGTGCACATGGCACTTTGCTCACCAGAGTGCAAAGGCGGTGGGGCCAGTCGCCGAGATAGCGGAGATTTCCACACGCACAAGGACCTTCATGAGCTGCACGGAGATACGTTTCTTTTGCTATTACTACTTTATTCTACTGAAGACGTACTGTATTATTTCCCGGAACAGTAAGAGAATAAATAAACAATTACACAAATAAATAGGGAAATCCGTGTAATTTGGACCACATATATTTAAAAATCCACAACTCTATTGACCTTAATGAAAACTTCTCAAATATTAGTCATATTAATTAGTACAACTTATCAAATTATTTGGTGAAAATAAATGTTAATATTATCTATCTATTTTTATGAAATACAGAGCAACAGAACAACATTATGAATTATGAATTGTTTTCATCACTTTTGGCATGTAGGACAATGATGAAACAATATAATTTAGGCGCAGATTTTATAAGGCCACTTTTGGAACCAGTGCACTGAATCCAGTGGACATTATAAAACTTGTCACATCCAGTGCCGCCAGACAGCTCCTCAATTGTAATCACGTAGGCCGAGTGAACATCGAACCAGCCGTCAGATCCAGGTAAAAATCCTTCGTCTGGGCGAGAATCGAACCCAGGGTCACCGGGTAAAACGTACGCAGGCTACCACTATACCATGGGTCCGGCCTTGAATGACCAAACAAGCTCTTTTAGAATCACATGAAACAAAGAAACGTAATGATTACAATTTATTACTGCAGCGGAAGGTACACCTCAAGGAACTCTATCTATCAAACTAAACTTGGAACCACTAGTACATGAAGTTGGGACATTGACCAGAAGATGCCACTCATAAATAACAGAGTAATGTGTCATTTTGAAATTGCCAATACTGACTGGTTTTATTCGTTTTGTTTTGGTGTACAGTAAGTGGTTTGAAACTTTCCCAATAGATGCCCTTACAAAAATTCTGTGGTCATGCACTCTGATGCAAGGTGTAAGAATTTGTGATTTAAATAAGTTTTGTGTTCTTATGTTTCCTCAACTAAATTAACTTTCATTTATTTTGTTATTTCAAGGTTCGCAACACGTCCTTCTCATTCCGCCACCTTTTGAATCTGGCCAATCAGGAATTATCTGTAATTATTTTTCAGTCAATAATAGGCTTCTTGTACCTTTTGAATTTGCCAATAAAAATGAGAGGGTGTGTCCGGATTTAGTCTGGAAACCTTTCGAACCATCTCTTCGGGTCTATAAGCTGCGGCTTTTTCAAGCTACATTGTCTTTTGATCGCCAAATTTCTGAGAGTGTGTATGCTAAGACAGGGGGCGGGCAGCCTCATTCTTCGGCAGGCAGTACACCAGACCAGGTAATGGCCACCAGTTTTATATCTTTGTAGCTACCTCCGCAGACTTACACGAGGGGAAGGTTCGAATTTCTAACTATGTAACCACCTGTTTTCTAAAATTAAACTTTTTTCGATCGAGCTCCACAGCTGCAGTCGTTTAAGTGCGGCCAGTATCCAATAATCGGCAGATAGTGGGTTCGAGCCCCACTGTCGGCAGCCCTGAAGATGGTTTTCCGTGGTTTCTCATTTTCATACCAGGAAAATGCCGGGGCTGTACCTTAATTAAGGCCACGGACGCTTCCTTCCAATTCCTAGGCCTTTCCTGACCCATCGTCGCCATAAGACCTATCTGTGTCGAGTGCGACGTAAAGCAAATAGAAAAAATCTGATATTGTAAAATTTCATAAAGAGTTAATTCGTAAATCGGAGATAGAGAGTGCGCTACCCTCACGAGTTCCCCTTCAATTTATTGCAACACCCCCTAACAATGATGGCAGAATGGTCATAGGGAAGTGCGCACCAAGACAAATTAAAAAAGGAGCAAATGAAGCAAAAACAGTAAAAATATCACAAAATGAATATAGCAAGGAAACAGGGAAGATTGAAATACCTTACCCATAAAATGAGGTTGGAGGTGGGGATCACTAGGAATTGCGAGGGACAACACTCAAATGACACCAACTTTAAAAGTTTAAAATAAATATATACTTAAAAGAAAATTCATTTGTGATGTGACCGTATCGTCACAGTGAATATTTATTTCGATTTATATAACTGGGGTAGAAGTAGGCTTGTAGCTTCCTTTGTGTGGATGCTGGCAGTTGCATCATATTGCACAATACTTCGCTACACAGAGGCGCCTAGAGCACACAGTTGAGGGCTCAGGAAACCCCCGAACTGAGCGCGTGTCATGGAAGAAGGAGAAGAAAAATACAGTTTTTGCTGACTCCTCCTTGAAAACAAATGCCAACGTACAGTGATGCCAAAGCGAGGGGGTGATTTCAGAGGTGTTTTTGGCTTAATAAAGGCGAGTTTAACCAGAAAGCTCACGTCAGAGCAATGAGAAGAATATTGGACGAATGGCAAAATTAGGAAACAAGATAGAAGAATGTCACCCATGAAAATGCGTCCAAATAAGCTTACGTAACTGGCTTGGCGTCCTCACGCTAACTGTGAGGCCCGATGCTAATGGGGATTCCCACCCCCACTCCGGGTTTTTATGAATAAATTATTACAAAATTACTGGTCGTTCCGTGCTCCGCATAACATTGAGTACTTGCGATTACAGGGTCACACAATCCGGCGCGTAGCAGATGTTCATATACCCGTTGGTTCAGGAGATGTCAAAATTAGAGTGCGGACAATGTCCATGGAACCACCCCTACTCCTGGTTAGCCTATAAGTGCTTGCACTTTCGAGAGTGGCTGAGAGTCGAGAAGGAGCTTCGGAGGCGAAACGACGGCCGGTTCGCGAGTGGTATTGCCAAGTGATCGAAAACAGGAGTGTAATTCAGATGGTTTCTCTTGTGCATTGATAACAGAGAAAGCAATTACACGACAGTGATGTCGGCCGTGAAGCAGCCTGTAGGTCGTATTTTACGACTGTGTAGTTATTACGCTATGGAGTATCAAACTCCGGACGGGGAACGCGAGTTTTGAGACTAATTGCCGTAGCAGTGAGAGAGATCAATTTCGAGGAATATAATTCTAGTATTTGAAATCTTTGTTTTTAAAAATGTAGGCGTGTGATAAAGTACTGTAAAAATCAACGTTAAATTATGAACAGAATTCAGAATGAAATTGTAGCACTAAATAACGGGGAGTGATAAGTGTTCAGGAACAGACGAACTAGACAGGATATCAGGATAAATACAGTTAGTTGACGTCACGGCAATCCAAGGAGATAAACATAGCAGTGAGAATACCGTGAATGTCCGTCATATCTTACTCAAGTGAAATAGACTAGCTGAGATATCTATTAAAATTATCAACACGTAACGTTCATACAACCCAGAGAAAGGAGAAGGGAAAGTTTGATGGTGTCGTGTGAACAAGGTGTGTAAAGCTGTGTAAAATATACCTTCCAGTGATCCCAATACCACCAATATGGATTATTCAAGAAACGTCAAGGTACATCTAGAACACAGGACCCCACGAGCCAGCGTCATGGAGTAATCGCCATCGGCAGGCCCCTGGAAATCCGAACGGGCCAGGATGCACCAAACTGTTGAGCACTGAGCTATGTTTTTCTTTCAGTGCTAGTATTTCCCCTTGTAAATAGAAATGAATGTAAGGATAGGGTTAATGATAATGTAAAATTGATAGGCTAGTTCGCTTACAGTGGTCGATATAGTCCAGTTTAGTTTAAATAATTTGATTGTATATGGAAAGAAAATGAAGTAGGAGGAATGGATAAAGTTTGGGAACCCTTTCAGTGACTGCATGAGCATGTTATTGTATTTGGGTTTTTACGAGTGCTGTTATGGAGAACTGGGGGGGGGGGGGGAATAAGTAGAAATTTTGGCAGGTTAATGTCGCGGACCTCATCTGTGTGAGTGGATAAGGTGAGTAGGGATTATTGGGCGACAGAATCCTCAACAAGTGCCTGAACAGATATAAGCGTGGTATAGCTGCAGCACTCTATTTTAAAAGTAGCAAACAGTAGATTGCCTTGCATGCTAGAGTAAGATTTGCGCTGTATTTGAAGTTGTGCGAAGAGTTCTGTGCAGAGGTTCGAATATCCGCCCTCACACACACAAGTTAGGCTACACGTGTAAATGTCAATTTAGTGTGTTGGTAAATTCTGATATTTTAATTTAATTTTATTATTATCATTATTATTATTATTATTGTTATTACTATTATTATTATTATTACTATAATAATAATAATAATTATTATTATTATTATTATTATTATTATTATTATTATTATTATTATTATTATTATTATTATTATTATTATTGTACCGGGCGGTACACCTCTACACCGTTTATTTAAAAGTTGCGCCTGTTGAAACTCCTCTTCTGGAGGAAGGTTGAACTTTATCTACTCTATTAATTCTCTACTCTCTCTGAAGATGTCACCACGTGGAAAATTTTGAGTTTTTGAACTATGTCACTTTTGATGTGTTTTTGTTTCGCTTGAAGTAAGAAGTGTGAACTTTCTCTTCTAGAGGACACTACTGAAGATCAACAATAGTGCACCCTAGTGCGGAGTCAAAGAACTGTTTTGGTTGGAGAAAATTTAATTTCAAGAGTTTGTTTTTGTTAAATTTCTTTCTGTCTTTGTTTAAGTTGGCAATATTTACCCCTTTTTTCCCCTTGTTTTAGATTTATCCAATCCCGAATTTCTTTTAGTAATTTCTGACCAATCCGGTGTATCTTCCCCCAACTTGTATCGGTTGCGGGGTCCTAGCCAATAAAATAATTGTGGGCGGGTGTTTTCATTCCCCTAACGCCTAGAACCTTCCACGAGAGGATATAAACTGCTGATTTTTGGGTCTCTGCGCCACTTCTGTTCCATCTTTCAGTGTATTAAGTACATAGCAGGAAGCGGGAAGCGCCTCTTTCTTCGGCAGCGGTCAACAATAAGGTAATGGCCGATTAATAAATTCTTTCTTTTCTTGCTCAGCAGTTTAACTCTCGGGGCGGGTGCTAAGCGTTCCACCATGTAACCTTTTCCTAAATGTAACTACTCTTTCACATATTCTCTTTTAAAGCTACATTCTGGGATAGAGAGTGCTAACCCTCTCGAGCTCCCACTCATATTGTTTTGAGGTGAACTTATTGTTCTCAACCTATTCTTCGATAATGTAAAACAAATTGTTCTTTTCTAAGTCACCTCTGTAGTATGGGATTAGCCCTTGCCTCAGTGGCCTAAGAGCCAAAGTAGGTCTTAAAATCAAAGTGTATTAGGAGTGCAAGTTCGCCTCCTCTCAAATTGTTTTAGAGGTCATTTAATTAACCTGCTTTTCCTTTAATAGACCTCAGTAGGTTGGGTATTTTACCCCTGTGGTTATGTCCGTTAAGGACAATTTGAAGGTGGAGTTTGGTGTGGCCTGAGAGAGGCTTAAATTTGAGAGCGGGTGGCTCTTTTTTAAATAGAGTGCTGTATGCCTCGAGGAGGCTTTTCAGTGTAATTGGGAGCAATGGGGTTTCCTGCCCCTTTGTTAAAATTGGTATATCGGAAAGTTGGGCTAGTTGCTCAAGAATTGTGAACTCAGGGCTCGAAGCCCAAACTCTGGAACCCCTGTAATTGTACATTTCAAATTGTGTTTCGGCTACTAAGTACCTGTTCTTTGTTATTACTTAATATTGAAAAGAAAATATAACCTTGTTAAATTTTACATTAACTTTGATTCCGTAGTTTGAGACCCATTCACGCCCGCACCTTCTTACACCTCTACCTACCACCAAAACACGGTAACAAGTGGTAGCAGAGCGTGGTTGAATGGGTCTCAATTTAGCCCCTTTTGACGGCGAGACATCGTTTTGATCCGAACTCTAACCATTTTCTCAGTTGCTGGAATTTTTTTGATTTTTTCAAAATTTTTCTGTCATCATGCCCGGCCCTCGCGATGTTCTCCTCCTTAACTATTTGCGCAAAGAGGAGTTGATCTACGAATTAACTATTAGAAACGTGCAATCTGGAGGCACGGTTGCTATCGACACTAACAAGCTTAGAGACTCCCTTAATTTGCCCATTTCCATCCCCAATTTGGGAGAGAAAGAAATTGATGACTATCTTTCCACGATCGTCGAGAACATTACGGGGCTAGCATCGGTCGTTAGTTTCTTTGATGAAAATGATCCGTCGCCTAATCAAATTAAGCGTGTGCAAGGCAGACTATATCACTTTTCAAATAGAGTTAATGATCTGTTGTCTCTAAAGGTGAATGATGTTCAGAGGAAGGAAGCTAATACGCTCCTTGAAACTATTTCTGAATTGTCTAGTAAGGTGACTCAATTGCTAACTGGCGAAGTTCCTCCCAAAACTGATCAACCCGCCACGGTGAACGTAGGTAGTGATGAAGAGCCTCCTAA
Source organism: Anabrus simplex (assembly GCF_040414725.1). Lineage (NCBI taxonomy): Eukaryota > Metazoa > Arthropoda > Insecta > Orthoptera > Tettigoniidae > Anabrus > Anabrus simplex. The sequence continues at coordinate 451,394,048 of NC_090268.1, read as the reverse complement.
GGGAGAAGGCAATAGGATAACCGTTGCTGCTCAAACTATCTCTGCCCCATTGGACAACGAGTCTGAACGCCGCACATCGTTGAACAATGTACGTGCTGAATTATCTTCCTTGCCATTGAAACCTTTCCCTACTATGTCACCCGGGTTTAGCAGTTTGCCTCATCCATTGGCAATGTTGCTAAGAGGTATCTCTAAGATTTCCGTCAACACCACCAGTGAAGTTATTTCTTTCTTAAGGTTTTTAGTTGAATTTCAGGATCATGCCCTCGTTTTTTCTCTTTCGCCATGTCAAATTTTGCAAATTATCTATCCCTATGCAGTTGGTATTCTTTCTGATAAAATAGTAAGAGCCATAGCTGAACAGTCATCTATCGAGGATTTCCATGCACATCTGCTTGCAAATTTTATTCCTGCCCGCGCGAGGTCATCTCTGATTCAGAAGTACTATTATCGTGTACAGCGCTTGGATGAAAACTTAGCTGATTTCATACAGGACATTAAGTTTTATACTAGGGTGTTTGCCCTTCATTTTCCTGAAGATCAGATTGTACAGGCTATTGTAGAGGGAATTTCACCTCCCTATAGGTCATATTTGTGTTTCGCGGCGTGCCCGCAAACTTTCTCTGAACTTGAAGCATTGGCCGTCTCAGCGGAAGGAGTTACATACGCCGATTCTTTGCGTGTCGCGAAAGAACCCCCGCCTTCCTTTAGTAACACTCGGCCTCCACCTCGCCGACCAGTCAATCCCCGTAAATGTTATGCTTGCGGGTCGCCTGACCATCTGCGCAACAAGTGTCCACTGATCAAGTCAAGTGGGACGAGGAATGAAGCTGGGTCATCACAAGGCTGTTTTAAGTGTGGGGCCTTCTCACATATCGCCAAGAATTGCCCAAACTCAAATAGCACCCCCTCCTGCTCAACTTCTGTTGCAAATTCCACCTATGCCAAGAATAAAAAGTGACTAGTGGCTTCGGCTGAGTCGACTAATCTATCTTCCCGAGACTCAGCCCCTAGTAAACAGGTTGTAAATGCGGAGAACGATCAATTTTCAAATTCATCTTTTGAAGGTCCCAAAGAATGTCTTAGGATTGCGGCGGATACCCCCGCACCGGTTCCTTTTCTTAAGATTGAGGTAAATAACGAGCCTATAACAGCTCTATTAGATTCAGGCAGTGTTTGTTCCATTATTTCGGCTGAATGGTACTCGAAATTGAAATCGGTTTGTAAACTTCCTGACTATGTCTCATCTCCTATTCAATATGTTTCGGCTAATTCATCTCCATTAGAAATTCTAGGTTCCGTACTGGTCAAAATTCGGATTTTCAAATTTACATGGAAAATTAAACTGTTTGTGGCTAAGCACTTGTCTTGCCCCATCATACTGGGAGCGGACTTTATTTCTCACACTGGTCTTGTACTCGATCGCCAGTCTAGGTCGTGCACATTGAAATTTGCGTCCAATTGTAAAATTCCCTTGTTAAAGTGTAATTCTGCATCATGTTCTTCTGTTTCGCCTACCCAGGATGAGATGTTGTTAGACCTTAGATATCAACCTGAGGAGCAGGCTGATAGTATTCGTAAATTGTGTCAGTCGTTTCCAGAGGTGTTCTCTGATACTCTTGGTGTTACTGACCTTATTGAATACAAAATTGAGGTCACGGATTCGATAGCTGTCCGTTTTCCACCGTATAGGCTATCTCCACCTAAAATGAAGGCTCTGAAAGAAATTATCGATCAGATGTTGAAGGATGGTATTATTAGGCCCTCTAAGTCGGCGTATTCATCGATTATTTTTCTAGTCCCGAAACCCCAAGGAGGCTTCAGGCCTGTCATTGATTACAGGGCTCTCAATCGGAAGGTGGTGTTGCAATCTGCGCCCCTTCCTGACCTTCATTCTTGTTTTTCATGGTTTCGTAAGGCCATGTTCTTCACCATCTTGGACTTGAATCAGGCCTATAATCAAATTCCCCTTGCCGAAGAGTCTAAACACCTTACAGCGTTTGCCACGGACTGGAATTTATACGAATACAACCGCGTGCCTTTCGGGCTCCCCACGGGGGCAGCTGTGCTCACTAGGCTACTAGATAGGGTCTTCTCCGACATCAAATTTGAGTACTTATATCACTACTTGGATGATGTCGTCGTATTTTCGGAGACCTTTGAAGAACATCTAGGTCATCTGCGAGAAGTTTTGAATCGCCTTCGTAAGGCTGGGTTAACTGTTAAGTTGTCCAAGGTTGCCTTTGCTAAGCCCTCTATGTCATTCCTAGGGCATATTGTGTCACCCGATGGTGTAGCGGTCGATCATTCTAGAACACAGGCCATCCGTGATTTTAAACCTCCCAAGGACATTAAAGGCATCGCCAGGTTTATTGGGATGGTGAATTTCTTCAGAAAGTTCATTCCTAACTTTGCTAATAGAGCGGCGCCCTTAAACCTTCTTCGTAGGAAAGGCGTCAAATTCGAGTGGGGACCTTCTCAACAAGCCGCTTTTGAAGATCTGAAATTAGCTCTCTGTAATGCCCCTGTACTTGCTATGCCTGATTTCTCAAAGAAATTCATCGTCCAAACGGACGCGTCATCGTCAGCTGTAGCTGCAGTCCTTCTTCAAGAGACTGAACTAGGGAGGCGACCCATCGCCTATGCATCTAGGACTCTATCGGCTCAAGAAGCCAAGTATTCCATCTATGAGCTCGAAGGGTTGGCAGTCTTATTTGCCTTAGAAAAGTTCCGTCTCTATCTGGAACATGTCAAATTCGACCTGGAGACAGATAACCAAGCTTTAAGCTGGGTCTTAGGTAGACCGCGTCGTACTGGTCGTATAGCCCGTTGGGCCATCCGTATTTCTGCCTTCCAGTTTGATGTTAGACATATCAGAGGTACCGAAAATGTTGTGGCTGATGGACTCAGCCATATGTTTTCTAACGACGTCGAGACCCAGGAACCGGTCGACAGTTCATCACCTCCCGAGTCCATGCTATCTGATGTTAATGCCATCTTAACAGATGCCCCCATGCTCTTTAGGGATATCGAGAAATACCAACGTGAAGATCCTACGCTGGCTCCGATAATGGAAACCCTTTCTTCTGGGGAACATGTCGTCCCTTATATTCTGAGGAATGGTGTTTTATGTTGCCCTTCGAGGCATGACAAGATGATGAAAGTTGTCGTTCCAGCTGTTCTTGTGCCTATGATCTTCAAATACTATCATGAGACCCCATTAGGAGGGCATCTTGGTATCTTTAAAACTCGTGAAAAGATTCGTGAAATGTTCATCTGGAAAGGTATGGACGGTGAAATCCGTGAACTAGTAAAGGCTTGTAAATCATGTTTGCTGAGTAAGCCCACCATGTCCACCAAGGTAGGCCTTTTGTCTTCGCATCAAGCGTCGCGCCCCATGGAACGCCTGTATATTGATTATGTAGGACCCTTCCCCCAGTCAAAGGGTAATGCCAACAAGTTCATCTTTGTGTGTGTAGATGGTTTTACAAGATTTTCCTGGTTATTTCCGACTAAGCTGGCTACCGCTCAGTCAACCATTACTTGCCTAAATTCTATTTTTGCTTCTTTTGGTCCGTGCCAATACATTGTATCTGATAATGCTAAGGCTTTTACATCTAATTTATTTCGTAAATTCTGTTTTGACTTGTCCATCTCTCATGTAACTACTTCTGCTTATTACCCTCAACCATCTCTGGCTGAACGGGTTAACCGTAATCTCAGGTCCGCACTTATTGCCTATCATCATGAAGATCATTCTAGGTGGGACACGTCCCTGCATTGGTTAGCTTTTGCTTTGAATTCGGCGGTTCATGAATCACACAAATTTACTCCAGCTTCTTTGAAGTTTAAGTTCGTTCCCAACACGCCGCTCTCTAACCTCTGGTCTCTGAATGACATTCTGCCCGAGACAATAGATCCGGACAACATTAAAGATCTTTGGAAGAAGGCTAAAGCTAATCTTAAAGTATCTCATGAAAAGGTTAGGGAAAGGTATGATCGTGGACGGAGACCCACCACTTTGAAGGTAGGTGACCAGGTGATGGTCAAGAATTTTGTTCCCGCGGGCAAGCTTGCCCCCAGATTTCAGGGGCCTTGTGTCATTCTCGATTTTCTTACGCCGGTTACCTTATTGTTAAGTAATCCAGCCACCGAGAGGATATTTAGGGTTCACCTGTCCCAGGTGAAACCGGTGTAATTTCTGTGTTAACTTGCTTCATATTATTTTGAAAGGAATATCAAGGTTATATATTTTTTGAGTTTTCACTTTTAAGGCATTCTGCTCCTTCTATTTTATTTTATATGTAAGCATTTCTTGTAAACCTCCCCCGATTGTTAAACTGCCATCCTGTCCTTGTCACAGCCATTACCACGCTCCCGTCTCCTGCTCCACTATATACAGTGGCTGGCTTAGATGAAATGCCATGGATATCTCCACGCCGCTGGCCCCTCAATCTCTCTACATGCCTGTGCCCTCAAAAGAAACACGATGGTCCAACACCATTCTGCCGCCGAGCTTTTATGTTTCAGTGCCCCCGCAGCCGCGCAGCGCCGTGCAGCAACTGGGGAGGGGGATGGGCCCCCTCCTCTCCAGCGAGGACGATATGTGCACGGCGAGCCGGAGCTCTCCTCCCGGCCAAGGCTGATGTGCGGCGCACGACCTGCTACTTGCCCGCAGCCTGTATATGTTCACCGCGGGCGCGGCGTGCTTCAACACCTCTGCTCCCCTCATAGTGCGGGCGAGCGGTATCTCAGGGTACTTGAGGGGTCCGAGCGGCCTCATTTGGACGCAAGCTGCAACGGCCGGTCTGGCCATCCAACTTGATCTACATCAACTACATGGACAGTCACCATAAGCAATAATTACACTTGGGAATTCAACCACAATATTGGGTGGACATTGCAAAATTTTCTTCACTTTTAAGTAGTAAAAGTTTATCTTCAGAAATTCAAATTCTACAAACATAAAAACTTTCATTCATCTACAACAACAACATTTTGAAACTGAATTAAGAAATCTTGTAAATGCTCCTGCTATCTATCTTCATATCAACATCATTACTTGGACTTTGTTTCAAACTGATCTCATGCGTCACCCCTGGAGGAACTTTTGGGGGGGGGAGGTCTGTACCGGGCGGTACACCTCTACACCGTTTATTTAAAAGTTGCGCCTGTTGAAACTCCTCTTCTGGAGGAAGGTTGAACTTTATCTACTCTATTAATTCTCTACTCTCTCTGAAGATGTCACCACGTGGAAAATTTTGAGTTTTTGAACTATGTCACTTTTGATGTGTTTTTGTTTCGCTTGAAGTAAGAAGTGTGAACTTTCTCTTCTAGAGGACACTACTGAAGATCAACAATAGTGCACCCTAGTGCGGAGTCAAAGAACTGTTTTGGTTGGAGAAAATTTAATTTCAAGAGTTTGTTCTTTGTTAAATTTCTTTCTGTCTTTGTTTAAGTTGGCAATATTTACCCCTTTTTTCCCCTTGTTTTAGATTTATCCAATCCCGAAATTCTTTTAGTAATTTCTGACCAATCCGGTGTATCTTCCCCCAACTTGTATCGGTTGCGGGGTCCTAGCCAATAAAATAATTGTGGGCGGGTGTTTTCATTCCCCTAACGCCTAGAACCTTCCACGAGAGGATATAAACTGCTGATTTTTGGGTCTCTGCGCCACTTCTGTTCCATCTTTCAGTGTATTAAGTACATAGCAGGAAGCGGGAAGCGCCTCTTTCTTCGGCAGCGGTCAACAATAAGGTAATGGCCGATTAATAAATTCTTTCTTTTCTTGCTCAGCAGTTTAACTCTCGGGGCGGGTGCTAAGCGTTCCACCATGTAACCTTTTCCTAAATGTAACTACTCTTTCACATATTCTCTTTTAAAGCTACATTCTGGGATAGAGAGTGCTAACCCTCTCGAGCTCCCACTCATATTGTTTTGAGGTGAACTTATTGTTCTCAACCTATTCTTCGATAATGTAAAACAAATTGTTCTTTTCTAAGTCACCTCTGTAGTATGGGATTAGCCCTTGCCTCAGTGGCCTAAGAGCCAAAGTAGGTCTTAAAATCAAAGTGTATTAGGAGTGCAAGTTCGCCTCCTCTCAAATTGTTTTAGAGGTCATTTAATTAACCTGCTTTTCCTTTAATAGACCTCAGTAGGTTGGGTATTTTACCCCTGTGGTTATGTCCGTTAAGGACAATTTGAAGGTGGAGTTTGGTGTGGCCTGAGAGAGGCTAAAATTTGAGAGCGGGTGGCTCTTTTTTAAATAGAGTGTTGTATGCCTCGAGGAGGCTTTTCAGTGTAATTGGGAGTAAGGGCTCCGAGGTATGAATGGGGTTTTCTGCCCCTTTGTTAAAATTGGTATATCGGAAAGTTGGGCTAGTTGCTCAAGTATTGTGAACTCAGGGCTCGAAGCCCAAACTCTGGAACCCCTGTAATTGTACATTTCAAATTGTGTTTCGGCTACTAAGTACCTGTTCTTTGTTATTACTTAATATTGAAAAGAAAATATAACCTTGTTAAATTTTACATTAACTTTGATTCCGTAGTTTGAGACCCATTCACGCCCGCACCTTCTTACACCTCTACCTACCACCAAAACACGGTAACAATTATTATTATTTTCATTTTAATTTGATCGGTGGTTTTATGCCGATATATTTGAGCGTCAAGTTAAGGGATGTCAGGTACACTCTGTCGCCTCAGTGGTCAGAGATTAGGGAACATTGTTATTTGGTTGTAGGATGATGGAAGTGTGGTCAATGTTACGGGGAAGAGAACGTGTGGTTGAACCCCAGACCTCTGGAGAGTTGAGGGAATTTGATATGATTTAGCGGCCTAATTTGAGATAATTCTTGGATATAGAAAGTGTGTGAGCTGATTTGAGCATGAATACAATGAGTCAGTTCAATTGAGTGAATTTATTGACACAGTGACCTATAGTAAGCGGGTCGAATTGTGTATTTAGCCTGGTGGCAGAGAAGCAAGCGACAGCCGTGATTTATAACCAAGAGAGGAAGAGGTCAGCTGTGTTAGCAGCCCAGCGAAGGAATTTGGTTCTTTCTACCAGTATGCTCTTCTGTGAATAAAAGACTCTAAGACGAAATGTTCCCGGTGTAAGGGCATTTGTCGTCCCATGTGAGTGGATTAATTATAAAAAATCCCGATGAGACGGCATTGTCACAGGCCGAAAAGGTCCCTTGACTATCGCCTTCCATGGAGCATGGTCCCATGTGTTCATGACCCGACAGGGTTTCTTTGTCGCTACATGGGCCCATGAGCTACGGAGATGATGGGAAAGGTCCCAGTACATATTATCAAATAAAAGAAATCTTTAGACCCGATAAATAAAATGAACTAGTAGGAATGAAAATCTAAATGGCATCCATGAAAATTGGTAAAATAAATAATTTAGATATAAATAAAGTTAATATAGTTTAAAATAAAATCATTTCTTCATTTTAAAAGAAAATCCTGGTGCAACGGATAGCTAAAAATTAACAAGTTACCAGTAAATATTCACAAACAAACTTAAAATTTTAATAAGAATAACAACCAATTATTTAATAGAGGGCTTCCGACACACTCTAGTGGAAGGATAATTCCCCGTAAAACCCACATAACGTAGATCAAACAACGCATCAAAATAAATGGAACTCCACACAACAACCGACCAATATGAAAACACATGCCACAAAGAAATTAGAATAATATCAACACAAATAAATTATGAATTGAATGACCCCACATAGTAGACGTGCTAATTAACAAACACACGACCCATTATGTAATGAGGCAGGACACGCAACCACAAGAAAGAAAACACGCAATCTCGCCTCAGTACCACAAAAAATCCATAATTATATTCACAGCGGCACACACCAGCGGACGGAAATCCCCACGAGACAATAATCCCCAATTTCAGTTGCGTAACTGTCAAACGACGATAAGATAAGCAATAACAATCAGAATAGTAGATAAGGTCAAAGCTACGACCGCTCCACACTAGGGGTGCCCAAACTCTCAATTAAAACCACAAATTTACATTGTTAAGGAATTACATCTTTGAAATAAATGTGGGTATCCCCATTTCATAAGGCAATAATGAAATAAAATCACCCGTAGTAATGCGGAAGTATACAATCCTAATCCCTAACTATAAGTATCAAGCAAATAATAAATCTACGAAATATCCCATTAATAATAATAATAATAATAATAATAATAATAATATTTTTTAAAGAAAGGGGTGATGTTCAGTGCAAACGTAGTACTTAGGTTGGAACACGGGTAACAGGAGGCCGAAACTCACGAAACGATGCACTAAACAATAATATGAGAATCACAACATCAGAGAAAAGACGATAATGTGCACCACATAAAACACAGCAATATGAATATGAAACATACAAGTAGAAACAGCACGCGTATCAAAAACTCAGGGAAAACACACGTAGATAGACCAGAAATAAGAATAAACCAAAGGGAAACACAATATTTAGTGAAAGCAAGGACGATTTTTGACGGTTACCTAGAGACACACCGCACACTTCAAGTATAAACGCCGTCACCAAACAGTGGCCTAATTTCACTTACAATAAATACACTCATAGAATACAGTAACCCACCAAGAAAGTTATATACACAGTAATAAATCCAAAAGGCGTACATTCATGGTGACCAATTATGCTCAGGTATCCTCCTCGTGTCTCACCTAATTACTACGGCACTCACAAGTAAAAATAAAAAACTTTACATAATAAACACAACTACACTTAAGATACTATAAAACACTTTTTTGTCTTCCTCGCTTGGCGAGGTATACCCTGTTTAATTATCCAATACCTACCGGTTCAGTAGCAGCGTAGCCGTTAGGCATGGTGATTAGCTTCCAGCCACGAGCAAGTCCAACACTCCACACTTCATGACGTTGAGCGTTGTATGCGTTCTTGAACTCTTCTACAATGTTTGCATTGAAAAATTGTCCTACATGATATCACATGACGTCTCCTGTGATAGCTTCGGGAAAATGCTTTTCCACACTTCGCAAATGTACCTAGAAGTGGGTTTCTCCATGAAGGACTTTTATCTTCTACTAACAGATTCTTCTTTAAATCTACTTGACATTTGTTACTCTCTACTTCGATGATGCGAACAGCTTAGCGATTAACAGTAAACTAACACAAAAGCGTATAACCAAGGTAGCAACAGTAAGGTTTAAGCCCATCAAATGGCAAGAGTGAGGTTAGCGACGTTCTGTTGTTGGATTTTAAATTCCGCGCTATAACATGCATAAGGTGGCAGCCTTGAGGTTTACTGCCGTAAAGATGGCAGCAGTGAGGTTAGCGACGCTCTATTGTCCTTCAATGTGAGGTTAGGGTCCGTCAAGAAGACAGCTGTCAAAAAAAGCACGTGGCTTGGTTTACTAAACAAGAGCACGTGGCAGTGACGTCACGGTCACGTAGTATGCTGCTTCAGAATGCAAAGTTCAATGTCTACACCTACGTAGTTAACACTCTGCTATGTTCACAAGATTTTTTTCACATAGTTATTCTTTATGCTTTAAGTTCGTGCACATAGGTTATGTTAATATAGCAGCACATGTACAAGCGATGGTCGCACGCTCGCGTAGAAGATGCATGCATTATCAAAAGGTGGTGTGTACACGCTTTTAAACCTTGCTATTCTTACCGCTGCCATGTTCACAAATTTTTTAAACACCGCTATTCTTTGTACTTTAAGTTCATTCGCATAGGTCATGCTAAAATAGCAGCGCAAACATATGTGAACCTTGTACATCCTAGCAGGATGTGTTTAGTACGATAGTTGATGCATGCAAAATCGATAGGTGTTGTGTACACACTTTGAAACTTAACTATTCTTCGTGCTTTAAATCCGTGCACATAGGTTATGCTAAGATAGCAGCACACTCTAGCGGGAGAAGTGTACTCTAGTTGATGCATGTATAATCGATAGGCAATGCGTACACGCTTTTAAAACATTGCTATTCTTACTGCTGCTGCTATGTTCACAAGATTTTTATACATCAGTATTCTTTATGCTTTAAGTTCATGTGTATAAGTTATACTAAGTTAGCAGCATACTTATAAGGTTGTCGCACACTCTAGTGGAAGAAGTTTAATACGAAAGTCGATGCATGCAAAATCGATAGGTGATGAGTACACGCTTTGAAACATAGCAATTCATACTGCTGCTCTGTTCCCAAGACTTTTAAGCATAGTTAATCCTAATGCTGCTCTTAACGACGTCGAGCTAAGGATTGATTACGTGACCGTGACGTCACGACCACGAAAGTCGATAGGTAATGTGTACACGCATTGAAACATGGCTATTCATTGTACTTTAAGGTCACGCGTATAGGTTATGCTAAGATAGCAGCACAATCTAGCGGAAGAAGTATAGTACGATATTCGATTCTTGCAATATCAATAGATAATACCTACACGCTTTGAGACATGGTTATTCTTTGCACTTTAAGTTCATGCGTATAGGTTATGCTAAGATAGTGGTACAATCTAGCGAATGAAGTTTACTTCGATATTCGATACATACGTTATCGATAGGTGATGTGTACACGCTTTGGAACATAGCTCTTCCTTGTGCTTTAAGTTCGTGCACATGGGTTAGGGATACACAAAAGCGATTGCTACATGCTCTAGCGGAAGAAGCCTAGTACGAGAGTCGACGCATGCATCATCAATACGTGATGTGTACACGCTATTGTTTATTCTTTAAATTCACACACATAGGTAGCAGCACAGAATTGCGAACGTTGTACACTCTAGCGGCAGAAGTTTAGTACGATAGTCGATGTATAAAATACCGATAGGTGATGTGTACGCGCTTTGTAATATAGCTATTCTTGTGCTTTAGCTTTATACACATACGTTAGCAATACACATATGCGATCGTTGTACACTCTGGCGGTAAAAATAGTCGATGCATGCAAAATCACTAGGTGATGTGTACACGCTGTTAAACATCGTTATTTGTTATGCTTTAAGTTCGCGCGTATAGGTTATGCTAACATAGCAGTGCAATCTAGCGGAAGAAGTTCAGGGTGATGTGTACACGCTTTGAAACATGGCTATTCTTTGCATTTTAAGTTCATGCACATAGATTATGCTAGATAGCAGCATAATCTAGCGGAAGAAGTTTTAGTATGAGAGTCGATGCATGCGAAATCGATAGGTGATGTGTACACGCTTTGAAACATGGCTATTCTTTGCACTTTAAATTTATGGGTATAGGTTATGCTAAGATAGCAGAACAACCTAGCGGAAGAAGTTTAGTGCGAGATTCGATGCATGCAAAATCAGTAAGTAATGTGTACACGCTTTGAAACATGGCTATTCTTTGTACTTTAAGTTCATGCGTATAAGTTATGCTAAGATAGAAGCAGAATCTAGCGGATGAAGTTTAGTGCGATATTTGATGCATGTGAAATCGATAGGTAATGTGTACACGCTTCGAAACATAGATATTCTTTGTACTGTAAGTTCATGTGTATAAAATTATGCTAAGATAGCAGCACAATCTAGCGGAAAATGCTTAGTACGAGAGTCGATGCATGCAAAATCAATACGTAATGTGTACACGCTTTGAAACATTGCTATTCTTTGTACTTTAAGGTCATGCGTATAGGTTATGCTAAGATAGCAGCACAATCTAGCGGAAGAAAATTAGTACGAGGGTCGATGCATGCAAAATCGATAGGTGATGTGTACACACTTTGAAGCATGACTATTCTTTGAACTTTAAGGTCATGCGTATAGGTTATGCTAAGATAGCAGCACAATCTAGCGGAAGAAGTTTAGTACGAGAGTCGATGCATGCAAAATCGATAGTTAATGTGTACACGCTTTGAAACATGGCAATTCATACTGCTGCTCTGTTCCCAAGATTTCTAAACATAGCGAATCCTAATGCTACTCTTAACGACGTAGAGCTGAGGATTGATTGCGTGACCGTGACGTCACTGCCACGTGCTCTTGTTTAGTAAACCAAGCCACGTGCTTTTTTTGACAGCTGTCTTCTTGACGGACCCTAACCTCACATTGAAGGACAATAGAGCGTCGCTAACCTTACTGCTGCCATCTTTACGGCAGTAAACCTCAAGGCTGCCACCTTATGCATGTTATAGCGCGGAATTTAAAATCCAACAACAGAACGTCGCTAACCTCACTCTTGCCATTTGATGGGCTTAAACCTTACTGTTGCTACCTTGGTTATACGCTTTTGTGTTAGTTTACTGTTAATCGCTAAGCTGTTCGCATCATCGAAGTAGAGAGTAACAAATGTCAAGTAGATTTAAAGAAGAATCTGTTAGTAGAAGATAAAAGTCCGTCATGGAAAAACCCACTTCTAGGTACATTTGCGAAGAGTGTGGAAAAGCATTTTCCCGAAGCTATCACAGGAGACGTCATGTGATATCATGTAGGACAATTTTTCAATGCATACATTGTAGAAGAGAGTTCAAGAACGCATACAACGCTCAACGTCATGAAGCCGCGTGTAATGTAGCTTCATCGGGAACAAAATACAAAGAGCTCAACCATATTCAAGGGAACACTGATTTATGTTTAAAAAGTACACCTCTGCGAGAGATTTTTAATTCTCCCTTGTTGTCTAGACCTGCTGCGAGTTCTGTTACTAAGCACAAACTTCAAGATAAAGAGAGGCAAGATCATGATTATGATAATAAAGATAATGATGTTGATCAAAACAGTAGTAAAGGGAAAGTAGAAGAAGAAGAAGAAAATTCATTGCCATTACAGCTTGATGATTTTACTTCATTTCCTAAGCCTACTACACGTTCTGTCGCAGTGCAAACATCTCAAGAAGAGATGCAAGGTAAAGAAGAAGGAAATTTCAACGCTTCATCGCTATCGAAACAAGTTAAGTTTGTACCTAGAAACGCTACTGCTGAAGCACGTATTACATCAAAACAAATCCCTACAAATCAACTGTCTGCATATAGACTCCAAGTTCACAACAAGCCTCTGTTACCCTATGTAGATATAAGGTACTGTAAAGACCCCAACGTACTCGTAAAACGTTTACAACTGCTAAGAGCCTATCATGATGCTGGTTACACACAGTACAAAGAAGATATTTTTGAAATAGAGCATGAATTACGTCGTGTAGGTATTATTAAGTAAGCGCTTACCCTCACCTAAGTCATCCATCTGTAGTATATAGTCGATCGAGTAGCTATATTCGTATAGATTATTTCCCAACATTCTTCCTTCCTTAGTGGTGGTGGTGGTGATTATTGTTTTAAGAGGAAGTACAACTAGGCAACCATCCTCTACATAACACTAATCAGAGGGAAAAATGGAAGGGATCCGACACTTCGAAAACTGAAGATATCGGTCAAAGAAAGACAAGGGCCACGAAGGGCGTGAAAATGAATGACTCCCTAGCCCTCGCAAACCTAATAGCGTCGGGGTCGGAAAAGGACAAGAGTGGACCAAGAGAGGTCGAATAGGATAGATGAAAGTGAGGAGCCTGACACAAGTAAGTGGAAGCAATGTCGGGACTCAGCTGAGGGCCCCGTGGTCGCCAACCCACGCTCCAAAGTTCAGAGCCCCTGGGGCCCCTTTTAGTCGCCTCTTATGACAGGCAGGGAATACCGTGGGTGTTATTCTACCGCCCCCACCCACAGGGGGATTCTTTCCTTAGGGTGTTAACTCCGCCTCTAGTTGTAGAGCCGGTCTCAAGCCCGGATAAAGAGAGGAGAGGCACCCTAGCCCTTTAGCCCATTAGCCCTTTAGCCCTTTTGCCCTTTTGCCCATTAGCCCTTTAGCCTATTAGCCCTACAAGGAATGTGCAGTAACCTAATCTTCATAGAACAAAGGTATCCCCTGACATGTTCTAAACACATGTTGTATGGAGTACAGTGTTCGGTTCTACTTATTTAGCGTTCTAAACACTTCAATCAATGTTCCGATCACATGATAAAGTTAACGGCATAGGGTGCAGTGTTCGATTCTAGTCTTGTTATGTTTCTTTAGTGATTTGCAAATCTAAACATGCATAAGGACGTCATCACTGCAGCACGTGCTTACTCTAGCTATCCCGATGCAGGTTTAAACTTGTTCGATAGTGCTATGCCTTGACAATAAGAGGAGGCCTTAACAGCTTATGTATAGCCGCTATTGTTTAAAGATAGCTGCTGTTAAGAAAAAGCACGCAGAATTTTTCAAATTACCCGCCACCACATTTCAAAGGTATGAGGTTTAGTGCTGTAAAGATAGCTGCACGATGCAAAGCTAGCTTTCTTCATCAGAGCAGCCCCCATCTTGTGTGAGCACCTCTAGGCCGTATCATAAGGAGCTGTGAATAGTCACCGTCTTGTCGCTGCTACCTTCCGCAAGCACCGCTAGGGCGTCTCATAAGAGCAGCAGCCATCTTATGCAAGCGCTCTTAAGCTGTCACATAAGAAGCTATGTATAGCCCCCATCTTGTAGAATTAGATAGCTGCAAATGCCAAAGAGCCTAAGTAGGGATCGATCTGTCGATCTCATCATTAGACTATGTTTTTCTTATGCTATCATGTTCCTGATACTGCAAACCTAGGTATCAGGTTTTGCTCTACGATGCACCGTTTTCGAGATATTTAACATTTTGCTTTTAAGCCCTAAATTTAATAAATCGAACCTGCACGGCACGTTATACTCTCTACCATAGCTAAACCTGATCATGTTACGAAGACTTGCTTCAATACAAGCTAAAACAGAGCGAATGCCAAAGGGCCTGAGTAGGAACTGAACCGTTGATCTCATCATTAGACTATGTTTTTCTTGTTCCTCGTACTGCGAACCGAGGTACTGGGCAGAAATTTTTTTGTCCGTTTTGCTCTACGGTCCATCGCTTTCGAGATATTTAACATTTTGCATTTAAGCCCCAAATTTAATGAATCGAACTAGCACGACGCGTTAGCCTCTAAGCTAGCTTTCTTCATAAGAGCAGCAGCCATCTTGCGCAAGCACCCTTAAGGCGTCTCATAAGGAGTCGTGTATAGCCACCATCTTGCGTCCGCCATCTTGCGCAAGCATCCTTAGGGAGTCTCTAGCCATCTTGTGCAAGGACCCTTAAGCCGCCTCACAAGAGCAACCACCATCTTACGCAAGCATCCCTAGGGCATCTCATAAGGAGCCATGTATAACCGCCATCTTGCGCAAGCATCCCAAGGGAGTCTCATAAGAACCTAGCGGCCATCCTGCATAAGCACCTTTAAAGAGTCATGTATAGCCACCATCTTGTGCAATTAGCGCCGAGAGATGGCTGCTGTAGAATTTTTCTTTTTAAATTATCCGCCACCATATTTCAAAGGTTTGTACCTAAAGAGTGTAGCACTGAGGTTTGCGATGTAAGATGGCGGATGACAGCTGAAAAAAAAAGCGCGTGAGTTTGTTTACTAAACAAGAGCACTTGGAATTTTTCAATTTGCCCCCACCACATTTCAAAGGTATCTAGCTAAAGATGGCAGCACGGTGCTCTCTTGATTAAAGATGGCGGATGACAGCTAACAGAACTTTTCAAATTGCCCGCTACTACATGTCATAAAGAGGGCAGCACGGTGCACTGTAGATTAAAGATGGCGGATGACAGCTGACGAAATTGTCCGCATGATAGCAGCACAGTGCTCTATTGATTAAAGATGGTGGATGACAGCTGTCAAAAAAGCACGTGGCTTTGTTTATTAAACAAGAGCACATAGAATTTTTCAAATTGCCGCCACCACATTTCAAAGGTATCTAGCTAAAGATGGCAGCACGGTGCTCTCTTGATTAAAGATGGCGGATGATAGCTAACGGAACTTTTCAAATTGCCCGCTACTACATGTCATAAAGAGGGCAGCACGGTGCTCTGTGGATTAAAGATGGCGGATGACAGCTGACGAAATTGCCCGCATGATAGCAGCACAGTGCTCTATTGATTAAAGACAGCTGTCAAAAAGCACGTGGCTTTGTTTCCAAACAAGAGCACATAGAATTTTTCAAATTGCCGCCACCACATTTCAAAGGCATCTAGCTAAAGAGTGCAGCACTGAGGTTTGTGATGCAAGATGGCGGATGACAGCTGTCAGAAAAAAGCACGTGAGTTTGTTTCCAAACAGAGCACGTGGAATTTCCCGCCACCACAAAGAGGGCAGCACTGTGCTCAAAGATGGCTGCTGTCAAAAAGCATTTTTCAAATTATCCGCCACCACATTTCAAAGGTATGTAGCTAAAGAGGGCAGCACTGTGCTCTATAGATTAAAGATGGCGGATGACAGCTGTCAAAAAGCACGTGGATTTGTTTATCTCGCGCTAGTGAGGTTAAGTTGGTAGCACTAAGGTTTAGGCCCGCCAAGATGGCAGCACTGCGGATGACAGGTGACGAATTTGCAGCTACTGCGATAAAGATGGCAGCACAGTGCTCTGTGGTTTAAAGATGGCGGATGACAGCTGTCAAAAAAGCACGTGGCTGTCAAAAAACACGTGGATTTGTTTATCTCGCGCTAGTTAGGTTAAGTTGGTACTACTGAGGTTTAGGCCCGTCAAGATGGCAGTACTGAGGTTAGCGATGCATTGTTGTCTGTCAAAAAGCACGTGGCTGTCAAAAACACGTGGATTTGTTTACCTCGCGCTAGTTAGGTTAAGTTGGAACTACTGAGGTTTAGGCCCGTCAAGATGGCAATACTGAGGTTAGCGATGCGTTGTTGTCGATGACAGCTGTCAAAAAGCACGTGGCTTTGTTTACAAATTCAAATTTCCCGCGGGTGGTGGAGGAGACCTCTGGGATGCCTCTGGCTGTGGTGGTGGTGGAGGGGGCATCTGGGAGGCCTCTGGCTGTGGTGGTGGTGGAGGTGGCCTCTGGGAGCCGGTGGGGGTGGTGGCGGCCGAACTGTCCAATTATACTACTTGCATGCACTCTGCTCATTCCAACCAGTGCTTCAGAGTAGGGATTGAATGGCTTGAATGCATACTAAAGAAGAAAGTTATTTAACTCCCAGCTACTTCCCGCCAATATTCAGGCAGGTTGTTGCACTCGGTACGACCGGGCGAGTTGCCATGTAGTTAGGGACGCACAGCTGTGAACTTGCATACCGGAAATAGTGGATTCGAACCCCACTGTCGGCAGCCCTGAAGATGTTATTCCGTGGTTTCCCATTTTCACACCAGGCAGATAATTTGGCTGTACCTTCATTAAGGCCAAGGCCGCTTCCTTCTCACTCCTGGCCCATTCCTATCCCATCGTCGCCATAAGACCTACTGTATCTGTGTCGGTGCGACGTAAGGCTGATTTTAAAAAAATACTCGGTACGTAGCAATAATCCCATCTATCGTAGATGAGTGGCAACAGAAGACACAAAGCACATCCCAACAATCAATGGTTAATATAATGTTATTGTTGATCAATTTTATGAGCTTTCTATATTGTAAGCCTTCACATTTAGTTTCCTTTCGACTCTGTAACATTAGGTCGTCTTATGAAATTATTTATAGCGTAGACTGTAGTTCCTTGTTTTCCGGCTTTACATACCGATTTTCATTAAATTCTGTTTATCTATTTTCTCGTGACTCGGCGCTGATTTGTACTTAGTAACAAAAATTCAAATTCATGAATATGTCTGTGATAATTGCCGGTACGGTAACAATGTATGAGATATAAATGATCGGATATTTAATACTATATAACTTTCGTTATGTAGTATTTATTGTATATCGATACGACCACCACTAACACGATTATTTGAAAAATTAATTTTAGGCCGTCCCCTAATCCATTTCACTCAGCGTGAATAAAATTAGTTATGGCCTAGATTATAGTGACTTATTCCCCGAATATGTATACCAATTTTCATTAAGATAGGGCCCTTAATAACATAAATATTTGAGAATAAAATTTTAGGCCTTCCACTAAACTACCATTTCTCTCAGCGTGAATACAATCATTTATGGCGCAGATTGTAGCGATGTATTTCCCGACTTATCCTGTCGAATGTTGTTAAGATACGACCACTAATAACAAATATTTGAGAATTAAATTTCAGGCCTTCCCCTAAAGTACCATTTACTCAGCATGAATACGATTATTTATGGCCTAGATTATAGTGACTTATTCCCCGACTTTGCATACCGATTTTCATTAAGATACGACCACTAATAACAAATATTTGAGAATTAAGTTTTAGGCCTTCCTCTGAACTACCATTTTGTTCAGCTTGAATACAATAATTTATAACTTGGATTATAGCAACGTGTTCCTCGACTTTATATACCGATTTTCATTAAGATACGACCACTAATAACATAAATATTTCAGAATTAAATTTTAGGCCTTCCCCTAAACTATCATTTCAATCAGCGTGAATACAATTATGTATAGCCTAGATTGTAGCGATCTATTCTCCGGCCTTGCATATCGATTTTCATTAAATTCTCTTCAGCCGTTTTCTCGTGATGTGTATACATACATACAGACAGACATACAAACAGACAGAAATTGCGGAAAATCAAAAAGGGCATCTCCTTGTTACTGTGGATACGACAAATATTCGTTTATAGGAAGGGGAGTTAGGGATTGGAATAACTTACCAAGGGAAATGTTCAATAATTTTCCAATTTCTTTGCGATCAATTAAGAAAAGGCTAGGAAAACAACAGATAGGGAATCTGCCACCTGGGCGACTGCCCTAAATGCAGATCAGTAGTGATTGATTGATTGATTGATTGATTGATTGATTGATTGATTGATTGATTGATTGATTGATTGATTGATTGATTGATTGATTGATTGATTGATTGATTGATTGATTGATTGATTGATTGATTGATTGATTGATTGATTGATTGATTGATTGATTGATTGATTGATTGATTGATTGATTGATTGATTGATTGATTGATTGATTGATTGATTGATTGATTGATTGATTGATTGATTGATTGATTGATTGATTGATTGTGATACAGAAATACCATCCTTTTTAAATTCTGAGCAAAGTACAGACAAAACTCTTATTTTATATATAGATGTATGATCCAGAGGAATGGCATGCTAAAAAGAAAGTTTTCTAAATCCCCGGCTATTTTCCGCCAGTAATCAGTAACGCTATTATACTCGTTACGCAGCAGTAATCCCATCTATCGGAGTTGAGAGGCAGCATAAGAGACAAAGAACACCCCCACAAACAATGGTCAATGTAATGTTATTGTTCATCAGTGTTATGCGCTTTCGGTATTGACATGGACGTCAAGGAACAAAAGGCCACTATGGGTTGAAGAGTAAAATCACTCCTTCGGTCCTCGTCTAAACACCTAGTCCATTCAAGGATTTTGAAATTTTGTGGACCATAAAACATACTTTTGATTGGCTGGATTATAAATATGAATAGTGGTTAAAATATTTCCAGCAAACTTATAAGAAATCGGTTCTTGACGTACCCAAGTTTTTGGGTATGTGCGCCAGGATATAGACTGTAAAACATTCCGATCTCACATATTGCAGGAGAAAAAAGTTTTATAAATTGATTTCTGGGTATAGATTTTCATTAAGTTTGGTAATGTATCCTTTGTGGGAAATTTAATGTTTCGGTCTTCCTAGTCACTTGAATTCGGGGAATTTCTTTTTGTTTCTGGAATTTTCAAAATTTGGCAGGATTTCATTCACTATATCTAGTTTTCGAGAAGTCCTTACCCCGGGGTACCTGCGCAGGGAGGAATTAATTTATGAATTTTTAATTGGGAAGTTCCTGTCTGGTGGCACGGTTGCTGCAGATATTGCGAAACTTAAAGAATCTTTAGACTCTCCCCTCTGCATTCCATATGGGGAGAAGGATATTGATGAGACTCTGTCCACCATCACTGACAATACCACCGAGCTAGCGTCCGTTATAAGTTTCTTCGAAGTATGTGACCCTTTTACAAATCAGCTAAAGCGTTTCCAGGCTAGATTGTTCCATTTTTACAATGGGGCTAGGGACCTATTGTTTCGGAAACTGAGGACGAGCATGCTAAGGAAGCTAGTAACCTTGATGAACATCTTTCTGACATGTCGAATAGGGTTGATCAACTGTCGTCTGAAACTGCTAGTGCTAAGAGCGACTATAGTGAAACTGTAAACTTAAGAACGGAAGGGGATCCTAGTAAGTCTGCTGAGAGTAGTAAATCAGTGGTCCCTCAACAAACTTCGGCCCCATCTGAACAAGTATCTGATAATCAAAAACTACTTCCACCTTCCTTTATCAATAACGCAGCTTTTGAACCTCCTAAACCGTCAACGCCGTCACCTATTATTTCACCATGTTTTAGCAGCTTGCCCCACCCCATAGCTATGTTGCTTAAGGCCACCTAAAATTTTCAGTAAATTCAACTAACGAGGTGATTTCGTTTCTAAGATTTATACTAGAATTCCTGGATCTTGCTTTGGTGTTTGCTTTGTCTCATTCTCAAATTTCCCGAATAATGTATCCATATTATCTGGGCGTCCTCTCAGATAAAACTGTGAAGGCAATAGCTGACAGATGTTCTATAGAAGACTTCCATGCCCATTTCTTGGCCAATTTTATTCCAGCTACAGCAAGGTCATCCAATACGGAAGTACAATTTCCGAATCCAAAGGTTGGACGAGAATTTGGCTGACTTCATCCAAGACATAAAATTCTACACGAAGGTGTTCGCCCTTCATTACTCAGAAGGTCAAATGGAACAAACCATCGTCGAAAGAATTTCTCTGTCATACAAGTCGTACTTATGTTTTGCTTCTCTACCTCAAACTTCCTCCGAACATGAGGCTATGGCAGTGTCAGCTGACGGAGTGAGGTACGCTGTCCTTCCCATCATATAAACGTTTTCGGGCACCACCTCGCCGAACCTTCTGTCCACGCAAGTCTTATGCGTGCGGATCGACAGAACGCCTTCGCAATAAGTGTTCCTTGGTAAAACCTAGTGGAGCTAGAAAGGAGCACGCCCATCCCAGGGTTGTTTTAAGTGCGGATCGTACCCCTACCTAGCCAAAAATTGTACTTCACCTAACAGCACACCTTCTGGTGCTGCCACCACTAACTTAGGCGATAAGAAGTGACTAGCGCCGTCGGCTGAGTCATCAAGTTCAGTTTCATGACGCTCAGCCAACGTTAAACACTTCGAGAAAGAAACTATCACTAGTTTACCATTTAATGAACCCGAGGAATGCCTTAGAATTGCTTCTGAGACCCCAGGATTCGTGCAATTTCTAAAAATGAGATAACTAATGAACCCGTCACAGCGCTATTGAACTCAGGAAGCTCTATTATTTCTGAGAAGAGGTACTCTAAATTGAAATCGTACTGTAAATTCCCAGATTATTGTTTGTCTTCTATCAAATGCGTTTCGGCAAATTCTTCACCTTTAGAAATTTTAGGCTTCATTTTAGCTAAAGTTCGCATTTCTAAATTTACTTGGAAAACTGAGATGTTCGTTGATAAACAGTTGTCTTGCCCTGTAATATTGGGGGCCGATTTCATGTTGCATTCTGGTCTTGATCTTCAGAGCAAGTCTTGCACATTTAAAATTAATTGTAACGTAAATATATCCCTTTAAAATGCAATATTCTTCTTCGTCGTCATACATTTCGCCAACCCAGAGTGAGATGTCGTCAGCCCTTAGACATCTTCCTGAAGACCAGGCTGAGGGTTTTCGAAGTCTTTTCTCGATCTATTTTCGGAAACCCTTGGTGTTACTGACCTAATTGAATATAAGATTTCTTGTAAGATTCTCCCCATTTACGAAAAAGTCCAAATGTTGAAGGATGGCATTATTTGACTATCAAAGTCGGCGAATTCATCGCCCATTTTTCTTGTAAAGAAACCCCAAGGCGGTGTCAGGCCTGTTATCAATTGCAGGGCTTTAAACCGAAAGGACGTATTACAATCAGTGTCCCTTGCTGAACTTCATTAATGTCTTTCATGGTTTCGTAAGGCTAAGTTCTTCAGTATCCTAGATCTTAACCAAGATTCCTCTGGCGGATGAATCAAAATATCTGACGGCTTTCGCTACTGATCAGAATTTTTACGAATACAACCGCGTGCCTTTCGGGCTCCCCATGGGCGCAGCTGTTCTTTCTAAACTACTGGATAGGGTCTTCTCCGACATCAAGTTTGAATATCTTTACCATTACCTTGACGATGTCGCGGTGTTTCCTGAAACCTTTGAGGAACACTTAGATTACCTTAAGGAAGTCCTAAATTGCCTTCGTAAGGCTCGGTTGACAGTAAAGTTGTATAAGGTGGTATTTGCTAAGCCTTCTATGTCCTTCATAGGGCACATTGTGTTGCACGATGGAGTTTCTGTCGATCACTCTAGAACGCTAGCTATTTGTGACTTGAAGTCTGTTAAGGACGCTAAAGGAATTGCTAGGTTCAATGGCATGGTGAAATTCTTCAGGAAATTTATTCCCCACTTTGCTAAGAGGGCGGCGCCGCTAAACCTACTTTGTAGGAATGGTGTCAAGTTCGAATGGGGCCATCGGAGCAAGCTGCGTTCGAAAGTCTTAAGTCACCTCTCTGTAACGCCCCAGTCTCAGCTATGCCACACTTGTCTAAGAAATTCATCGTTTAAACCGACGCCTCAACATCTACTGTTGCTGCGGTCCTTCTTCAAGAGACCGAACTCGGAATGTGGCTTATTGCCTATGCGTATAGGACCTTATCGGTTCAAGAAGCCAAGTACTCCATCTATGAATTTGCTGGACTCGCAGTCCTGTTTGCGTTGGAGAAATTCCGCCTGTATCTGCAGCATGTTAAGTTTGAGTTAGAAACGGATATTCAGGCTTTATGTTGGGTCTTACTTAGGCCCTGTCGCACAGGACGTATCGTCGACTTATCCACATCCCATATCCCATGTCACAACTTCCGCTTATTACCTACAACCGTCTCTTGCTGAGCGGGTTAATCGTAATCTTCGATCTGCTTTGATAGCCATTCATCACGAATATCATTGTAGGTGGGATACTTCTCTGCCTTGGTTATCTTTTGCGCTAAATTCGGCTGTTCACGAGTCACACAATTTTACTCCTGCTTCTCTCATGTTTAAGGTTGTACTTAACACGCCGTTGTCTAATCTGTGCTCCATCAATGAGATATTGCCAGAGACAATAGATCCGATAATATCAGGGACCTGTGGAAGAAAGCTAGAAGTAACCTTAAGGCTTCTCATGAGAAAGTTAAAGAGAGATACGATCGTGGACGGAGACCCACCAATTTAAGTTTCGAGATCAGGTCAAGGTGAAGAAATTGTACGCGTAGGCAAGCTTGCCCCAGATTGCATAGACCGTGTACTACCGTATTTGCGCGTATAATCCCCGCATATTTTTAAAAAAAATTGAGGCACGAAATTGGGGTGGGTTTTTTTATTTGCTTCAAGGCTGGCAACACGCTCCTGGTTCACGTAGTTTTCAATGTTGGGTATGCATTAATGCTTTTTGTAACTGCAGTTGTAAGAAAAGTGCCCATATGCCATATTTAAACTGAAAACAATTCAGACTTTTGTTTCAAAACAGCCTTTACATTTTTATAGTAATTTAAATTAGAATTTTCTCGAATAATAAGCCACGATGTTTGAGCGCAAGTACAACGCATCTAAAAATGCAGTAATCCAAAAAGTAAGGCACTTGCACAGGGGAACCAGTCGTCTTTAAACATTATTTTTTCTTTGCATGAGGTTATGTTTGCCAGTGATTTATCCAAGTTCTTTATTTGAATAACCAAAATTCACCTTGTTGGATACATTTCGAAAGTAGCCTTTCTCCATGGCATTTGAAAGGTTTAAACTGTGAATCAAGGTGATTGAATGCAGTCTTACAGTATTTTGTGACGCGGCAAGTTTTGGCAATTCTGAATTACGAGAGAAATTCCATGGCGGGAAATCGTGTAAGAATAGAGTCATAGAACTGTGTTGCAATGCAGACGTAAGCGAGAGACTTCCCTCGTCATAGGGATGTTCGATAAGCCGCGATGTTTCAAGGGCATGGAGTACTTTCCGTGCAAGTGCAAGGCATACAGTACAGTAATTCAATGAATAAAGCACTTGCACAGGGGAGCCACTATAGGTTTATCCTCGTCTTTGAATCATGTCTTCCCTTGCGTGAGGTTTTGTTTGCTACCGAGTTATCCAATTGCATTATTTCAATACTATAAATGCGCCTTGTTGGATACATTCTGGAAATAGTCTTTGCCTTGGCATTTGAAAGGTTTAAACTTTGAATAAATGTTATTTTTCATTTTTGTTAAATGCTATTAGTTCGGGGCGTCGACCTATAGGGATCTTTTGCCCCTTCTTGCACCAGAGGATGTGAACCTGCGTGTAATTGGAATTGCGAAAGTGTAGAATGTTGAATGTGAGGAAAGGAACGTTAAGGACGACGCTAACACTCAGTCACCAGGCAATGCGGACTGGTCCCGAGAAAACTCGTGTTTGCCTAGCCGAGTTATCACGTGTCAGCAGCAGACTGAACTTTAGTGCTATCTTTTGAGATATACGGGAACTGTTTGGAGGTCAAGGGTGATAGAACTCTGTTATGTATGGTTCTTCACAATCGACAGTCGCATTTCTTTTCGAGTATTCTTCATATCATAGATTTTCTTTGCATTTCTTGACAACATGTTTACAAAGTTCGAAGAGCCATGCAAGATGGCAGCGCCCAGGGATCTCGCGTGTTTAGACAAAGATGGAATTATTCGCGAATTATGTGCTGATACAGGCTCCAAATATCCAAGTGTTGCTGAATATTTAGAGTTCGATGATGAAATAACTTCTAACGGAAATGTTTGAAGTGATGACGAGGATGTAGCCTTATTTTCAAGGTGTGGAACTCACGTAGCGCAGAACGAGTCTGATAATTGTGTAAATATTCTAAATATTGTAAATAATGTATTGTTTTCTGAGAACTGGGTTATGGACAACAGTGAACCCAGGCTAAGGATTTTGAAAGTGCTCCTGGTATAAAGGTATGGCCTAATGAATCTGAAAACACAGCACAAGTAGCAGGACTTACGTTTGGTGAGGAATTTTTTCAGTATGTAGCTAAGCAGACAAACTTATACTATGAGCAGTATTCACATTCTCATAACGTATCCACTAAAACACTCAAGTGGACTAATGTCACAAGCAGGGAAATTTAAAAAATATTACTCTGTGTATATTGATAGGGCAGGCGAAGAAATCCTGTCTGAAAAATTACTGGCCAACGGTTCCCCTAATAAAAATCCATATTTCCGAAAATTATGAGCCAAAATAGATTTCAAGGAATACCCTGCATTTCAATAACTATTCAGGAAGGAAACTAGAAAAATACACAGTAGTCCTTCAGGTAGTTAGAAAGTGGCCGGGAACAGGGCTGTGCATGGGGTAAAGGGCACCCGGTCCGCAATGTGTTAATCATTTACAATTTAAAACCCCTGACCCAGCCGGGAATCGAACCCGGGGCCGCTGGGTGAGAGGCGGACGCGTTGCCCCCTACACCACGGGGCCGGACTTGAATCAATGTTAAATGCTTGCAGTAACGGATCTTAGAATATTTTGTGACGCGGCAAGGGTTGGCATCTTGAATTACAAGTTGGTGGTTAATTCGAAATCACATCTTTCCGTCCATACGACTTGACATTAACGAGGTTTTACTGTATCGCAAAACTAACAAACGAGTTGGCAGGTGTGACTGTTTACATTGCACGAAATGAGGGCGTATCCGAGTAAAAAGAGACCACGTGTGAGAAGTGTTTTAGACGTGGAGTGGAGAATCTTCATATCTGCAGCGAATGATATATCTGTCACGTAAGAAGGCCTACTTGCTAATTTTCATGGCAAATATATTTTATCAATCAATCAATCAATCAATCAATCAATCAATCAATCAATCAATCAATCAATCAATCAATCAATCAATCAATCAATCAATCAATCAATCAATCAATCAATCAATCAATCAATCAATCAATCAATCAATCAATCAATCAATCAATCAATCAATCAATCAATCACTACTGATCTGCATTTAGGGCAGTCGCCCAGGTGGCAGATTCCCTATCTGTTGTTTTCCTAGCCTTTTCTTAAATGATCGCAAAGAAATTGGAAATTTATTGAACATCTCCCTTGGTATATTATTCCAATCCCTAATTGCCCTTCCCATAAATGAATATTTGCCCCCCAATTTGTCCTCTTGAATTCTAACTTTATCTTCATATTGTGATCTTTCCTACTTTTAAAGACACCATCCAAACTTATTCGTCCACTGATGTCCTCCCACGCCATCTCTCCACTGACAGCTCGGAACATACCACTTAGTCGAGCAGCTCGTCTCCTTTCTCCCAAGTCGTCCCAGCCCAAACTTTGCAACATTTTTGTAACGCTACTCTTTTGTCGGAAATCGCCCAGAACAAATCGAGCTGCTTTTCTTTGGATTTTTTCCAGTTCTTGAATCAAGTAATCCTGGTGAGGGTCTCATACACTGGTACCATACTCTCGTTGGGGTCTCACCAGAGACAAATATGCTCTCTCCTTTACATCCTTACTACAACCCCTAAATACCCTCATAACCATGTGCAGAGATCTGTACCCTTCATTTACAATCATATTTACGTGATTACCCCAATGAAGATCTTTCCTTATATTAATATCTAGGTATTTACAATTATCCCCAAAGGGAACTTTCACCCCATCAACGCAGTAATTAAAACTGAGAGGACTTTTCCTACTTGTGAAACTCACAACCTGACTTTTATCCCCGTTTATCATCATACCATTGCCTACTGTCCATCTCACAACATTATCGAGGTCATTTTGCAGTTGCTCACAATCTTGTAACTTATTTATTACTCTGTACAGAATAACATCATCTGCGAAAAGCCTTATCTCTGATTCTACTTCTTTACACATATCATTGATATATATATATATATATATATAAGAAAACATACAGGTCCAATAATACTGCCTTGAGGAATTCCCCTCTTAATTTTTACAGGGACAGATAAAGCTTCACCTACTCTAATTCTCTGAGTTCTGTTTTCTAGAAACAGAGCCACCCATTCAGTCACTCTTTTGTCATGTCCAATTGCACTCATTTTTTGCCACTAGTCTCCCATGATCTACCCTATCAAATGCCTTTGATAAGTCAATCGTAATTCAGTCCAATTGACCTCCTGAATCCAGGATATCTGCTATATTTTGCTTGAATCCTACAAGATGGGCTTCAGTGGAATAACTTTCCTAAACCCAAACTGCCTTCTATCGAACCAATTATTAATTTTGCAATCATGCCTTATATAATCAGAAAGATTGCTTTCCCAAAGCTTACATACAATGCATGTCAAACTGACTGGCCTGTAATTTTCAGCTTTATGTCTTTATATCAGTGATAATGCATTTTTATCATCTCAAATATGTTCAATCGAAGTAGCTATATCCGTCGTGTTCATATTTGCCTAAATACCACATGGAACTGTAGGAGTGATATGAAATTTTCGTTTATGCCTATGTTAATCTTTCGATGGAAGGAATTTTAGTCCATTTCATTTTTTCAAAACGTTCCTTCCTAAATTTGGGGTGCGGAGATTATTCGGCGGCGGGGATTATTCGCGTAAATAAGGTATTTTGGATTTATTAACCCCGGTCACGTTATGGTGAGCGGTCCAGCCACCGAAATAATTTTTAGGGTTCATTTGTCACAAGTAAAACCCGTGTGAAATCTCTGTTTTCAGTGTAGGCTGCTAAATCATGGAAGTGATAAAGTAGTTATATTTCTTTCCTTTACAGCTTGGAATATTTATCTGTGTAAGTATAATTGAGGCCTTCTGCTCGGTTAAAATTGTAATAAACCTAAGATATGTGTTCGTGACCTAGTACCACCTGTATGCAAACCTTCCCCTCTAGAAAGATCGCTTTTCTTCCGTTGCCCGTCTGCCATTACCTTTCCCCTCAATTCCACACACTCATTCTCGATACCGCCCGTATTATCTGCACCACCAAATCTCTCTCTCCATAAAAACAGTCCCTGTCACCCAGAAAATTATGGCTTCAGTGCGGTAATTGTCATATGAAGCCGTGTCTTAACAACTGACGAGTAATGCTGCCACCCCACTCTGGTCCAGTCTCCTTCACAAAGGAAAACATGTGATCCATCATTGGGCAGAACATCAACTGTGGGTCAGCAGAGACCATGACCATGGGGACCCCTCTCAAGGTAGCGGTACAGGCGTATCTGAGGGTGCCTGAGGGGTCCAGGGAACCCCATCCTGGCATCGCCAGTGGCAGCCGCTCTTGTCGTCAAACTTGGACAGTACTTACTGCACTTCTACGGCTTCATAAACACCTCAACACTTATTTTCTGCAAAGTAACATGGAAATGAACTCTCCATCAACAAGATTTTCGACTCCAAGTTCCAATTCAAATATTTTCTAAAATGTAAAACTTCTAAACCGTGGAAGGACATTACGTATTGGCGGTCTGTAGCGGAGGTACGCCCGCTCCGTGCATTTAAATTGAGCGCCTTTTAGAAGGCCATCTGAAACTTGTACTTCAAACTATGTGGTAGAGGAAGTGTGAACGTTTTTCGACAGAGGTCTCTACTGTCAACATAGATGCTCCCTCTGATGAGAGGATGGACAATTGTAATTCAAGATATGTTTGATATTCATTCGTTGGTAAAAATGAATTGTTTTGGTATTCTAAAGTTATCAACAATTCTATCTGTTCCCGCCAACCTAATATTATAACCAATGGGGAATGTTAAAAATGTATTTAAATAGCCAATGTGAACATTTTGATATTTATTTGACTATCCAATAGAAACGGTGGGTGTGTCAGGATTCGGCCCAGAGAAACATGGAACATTCCCCTCCATTATAAAAGCTGGGGTCTTGTGATTGTTCCAGTCAAGAGGTTCAGAGTGTGGGCTGCCTCGTCCATCTCCTGAAGGCCCATCAGCTCAATGTAATAGCAGACCGGTTTTAGATATTTAATGGCCTCAGATGGCTATTCTGAGGGAAAGGTATCAAAATTCTTTCCTAATGTAAATTTCAAACTTTAAATGTAACTTTGACATAATTCTGAGAACTCTAGTTTAACTAAGAGTGGTACTCTATTTGGTGTTCAGGTGACTATGATTTGGTAACCTTTAAAAGCTCTCTCGTAATTCTGTAACATAAATACTAAGCTCCATCTACTCACCTCCGCTTAGGTCTTTAACTTCGAGCCATAAGCCCACAAGTGTTCGCCTCCTAACATTTTGATTTTCGGCCTGTGACTTTAAACTACCAGTATTCCTTTTTAACTAAGGCTATTTCCTTGTAAAAGTAAACGAAACTGTTGAGCAGATAAGACAGCGTGTGTGCCTTTAAGTGGCCTGGATTGTTAATAAAGTTTGGAGAGTAGTCTTCTAGGTAATTATGTGGAGCAAAGTGCTCTGGTAATATACGATAGGTTGTGATCTCAATTTCCTCGAGGAGTTTTGAATGGAGCAGCGGTTGCTCTTTTCACCGTTGTAAACAGGGAGCTTCAAACTCAGTCCGTATAATTCTTATCTGATTATTCTAGATTTTTTAACATTGTCCCTTGAGCTCACGAGCTAAACTTTCTACCTGATTTTTCATTCCTTAGTCAAGTTTAAAGAAGATGAAAAACGAAAGGAAAGAAATATATTCCAAATTTTGAAGTTTTAAATTGCAGTTTGATCTTTCACTCTCTACCCATTCATTCCCGCACCTTCTTTCACATCTCTCTTCCACTATACTTTCTTATCAGTTTACGAAATGCTATTGACACTGAACCTTCACTAGAATCGGTGGATTCTAAATATGAAGTGTGATTGACATAATATCCGGTAGTTTTTCATTTACAAGAACTCAGATACAGGGTCATTATTAGACCTGAAAAGTATATCTGTAAGACAATATTGCTTAAATAATCAATGTACGGACAAAGGGTACCTGTATATGATTATTCACTTATCTATTATTAATTAATTAATTAATTAATTAATTAATTAATTCTATTTATTTTTCTATTTATTTGTTTATTTAGTTATTGTTGTACCGGAGGTACACCTTTCCCGGCCAGTTAAACTGTGTGCCTTCTGTAAGGCTATCTATGTACTCTAACTTGAACTGATGTTTTTCAAGGCACTTGGGCTTTTACCGTTAGATGTCTTCACAGTTGGCTAACCTTAGTTTTTGAAGATTGTTTTGTTCATGTAACAAAGTTGGCAACACTTCCAGTGGTTCCTTCTCCAATATCAATCTACCTATCAGAATTTTGTAAATATTTCTTCCAGCCAAATATAACCCCCCTGTGGGTGGGGGTGGTAGAATAACACCCACGGTATCCCCTGCCTGTCGTAAGAGGCGACCAAAAGGGGCCTCAGGGGCTCTGAACTTTGGAGCGTGGGTTGGCGACCACGGGGCCCTCAGCTGAGTCCTGGCATTTCTTTCACTTACTTGTGCCAGGCTCCTCACTTTCATATATCCTATCCGACCTCTCTTGGTCAACTCTTGTTCTTTTCCGACCCCGACGCTATTAGGTTTGCGAGGGCTAGGGAGTCTTTCATTTTCACGCCCTTCGTGGCCCTTGTCTTCCTTTGGCCGATACCTTCATTTTTCGAAGTGTCAGACCCCTTCCATTTTTTCCCTCTGATTAGTGTTAAATAGAGGATGGTTGCCCAGTTGTACTTCCTCTTAAAATAATAATCGCCACCACCAGCAAAATATAATCGGTGCTGTGTACAGGAATCCAGCCTATCATTAAAAGGGTTCTGGAATATTCCCCTCAAAAATACTTTAAAGGCTGGGCACGTTCGGGCCAAATTGCCCCTTTCTTGCTCCAGGTTATTGAGTGCGGCGTTCGGAAGGCCCGGAAATCAAGGTAATGGCAGAACTTTTATAAGTTTGAAAAGGGTGAATGGGTGGACAGAGATAATATCAAGACATAATTTAAAGCACTAAAATTTGAAATTTTTCTACTTTCCTTTCTTTCTGATTTTAAACTTTGATATATAATCTAACTGACCAACAACCGAAAAATGACCTAAAGTCAATAATCAGTTACAACGAAGGGGATTTTTCGATACAATAGTTTACAAATGGCTGAGCATGGTACATCATTTGAAAGAGCATTTTATTCCACTGAATTACACTCAAAGAGACTGAGTCCCCCCTCTCAAAGGCACCCATTCCTTATCCTAATTTTACACGAGAACACTTCGAAAAGAGTACTTACTGTCATTTCTGCTCCACAGTATGATCCCCACTTGTCTATTTAACTAGCATTTAAAGAGGGCACTGAGTGCCTATCCTAAACGGCCTAAATATACAAAAGGAAAGGTTTGGGAGAATCGATCATGAACAAAATGCTAGGAGGCGAAAATCTTGCACTCCTTTTTAAACCTTTTTGAAAAGATTTAATATCCTGTACGGGTTATGGGCGGAAGTTACAGAAGCTAAGCCTGTACTACGGAGGGTGAGTAGATGGCTAAATGTTAAGTTCCAAAATAGAGTTAAAACCCCAATAAAACTTGAATAGGATTTAATAGAGGGTAAACACACTTTATTCAATAAATTACATATTTCCCAGCAGGGACGTGAATAGAGCCCTTAGACTTGATTGAAAATTTACATTTAAAGGTGATATTGAAATTTGAAATTTATATTGAATGAATTTTGAAACTTTCCCTTCAAGTTAACTTTCTGGAGCTATCATGTATTTAAATGATGCCTGTCATTACCTTGAGCGGGTGGGCCTTCTGACGACGGGCAAGGCTCCCCTGCCTCCACTTACACCGTAATCACTCTGGACAGGGGATAGAGGGTATAGTTCCAGAACTCTCCGAGCAAAATGCCTGTACACACCCCAAGCTTAATTTGGCTACGAAAATGTATACACAAATTTCTGATTGGCTAATAACTTGAAAATGAAGGAAGCCATGATAGTGCCAAAAACTTTAGCGCATAAAGAAAACAATTTAGAAACACATAAAGTTTACCAACACAATCACTGGCAATTCTCTTAGATCCTGCATCAGTGTGAGTTTTTCTGATTGAGGTGAGCCCTCCGGTAACCAGCATAAACGTGTTCAGGCTAGACCCATTCATTTTTGTAATAGAGTGAGCGATCTGTAGCCTCTCAAACTTAGCGAAGAACATTCTATTATGATTTAACTCCTTGTGCCAAGATATTTCAGAGCTGTCCAGCAAAGTGAACCAATTGTTGTCTGGGTCCGTTAGTGGGAAGAGTGATTATGTTGCCCCATTAACTATGAATACGGAAGAGGACCCGAATAAGTCTTCCGATTGTGGGGAATCGGTCGAGCAAAAACAAGCTTCTGCGGCAATCCACAACATCTGCCACCACTTTCCATTATTAATGCCGCTTTCGAACCCCCTCAACATCCGGCGGCCATTCCTGTTATATCATCAGGCTTTAGCAGCTGCCCCATCCTTTAGCCATGCTGCTTAAAGTTCTGTTAACTTAAGAATTATTAAGAATTCTAGTAGAATTCCAGGATCATGCTTTGGTGTTTGACGTGTCGCAATCACAAATGTACAAACTCTCAATCCTTACACAGTTGGTATTCTATCAGATAAGATTGTTAAGACTATACCGAAAAGGAGTTCCATTGAAACCTTCCATGCTCACGTGTAGGCAAATTTTATCCCTGCGAGAGTCCTGTCATCTCTAATTCCAAAATATTACATCGAACTCCAAAGGTTAAATGAACACCTAGCTGATTTTATGGAGGATATTCAGTTTTATGCTAGAGATTTTGCCTTGCACTATTCTGAAGTTCCATTTGTACAAACTATCACTCAAGGGATTTCGCCCTCGTATGGATCATATTTGTGTTTTGCTTCCCGTCCTCAATCGTTTAGGGAACTTGAGGCCATGTCCGTGTCTGCGGAAGGAGAAAAATATGTCAATACTCTGCTAGTCGCCCGGGATCCACCACCTTCTCTTAATAGTTCTCGGCAACCCTGTCGCCGAAACTTCACTCCCCATAAATGCTATGTGTGTTGGTCTGCGGACCATTTAAGAAAAAAGTGTCCTCTTTGAAAACAAGTGGACCAAAGAGTGATCCTTCGCCTTCTTCAGGTTGTTTCAAATATTGGATCATTTACACACCTGGCTAAGAATTGTAAATTACAGGATAGTTCTCCTTCATGTTCTGCCTCTAATATCAACAGCAATAGAAGTTGACTAAAGTTCCTGGCTGACTCCTCACCCCGAAATCTTTCTGCAGGCTCAGTACAGTTAAATCCTGATGGTACTATATTACATACTGAGGAAGGAAGATTATCCGGAGTTTTTTTAGGGTCCTGAAGAATGTTTGAAAATTGCCTCCGATACCCCAGAGTTTGTTCCATTCCATAAAATTGAAATACACAATGAACCTGTTAGGTCCCTCTTACTGTAGTTTCAAGAAGTGATGTGTCCACTACTTCCGAAGCATGGTACTCTAAGTAAAACTTCTGTTTTAAATTTGCTGAATATGTTTCTTCTTCTGTAAAAATGTGTTTCGGCTAGCTCTTCCCTAGTAGAAAAGTTAGGATTAATCCACGCGAAAAATCTTACCTCATTTTTATCTAGAAATTTAAGTTGTTTTTTACTAAAACTTTGTCATGCCCTGTAATATTACGGACTGAATTCATTTCTCACTCCGATGTGGTGTTTGACCTTTAAAAGAATTCATGTACCATTAAGTTTGATAATAACGTCCGTACACCCATTTTAACATGCAATTCTGATTCATGATCGCTAATTTCCCCTCCTGAGAGTGAGATAGCGTTAGACCTTACGCATCTACCTGGGGATCAGGCTAACTGCATTCGTAAATTATGTCAGTCACTTTCCGAAGTGTTTTGGGAAAATCTTAGGGTGACTGAGTTAATTGAATAAAAGATAGACGCTATGGATTCGATTCCGGTATGATTTCCTCATTATAGAATATCTCCACCTAAAATGAAAGCCCTCAAGGGAATTATAGACCAGATGTTAAGGGATGGTATCTTTCCAGCCTCCAAGTCGGCGTATCTTCCACCTAATTTTCTTGTGCCAAAAACACAAGAGGGCTTCGGGCCAGTAATTGATTACAGGGCATTGAATATTGAGATAGTTCTAAAATCAGTACCCCTTCCCGACTTGCATTCTTGTTTATCTTGGTTTTGTAAGACTATAATCAGATCCTCTGCCGGTAGAATATAAACTTCTGACTGCTTCCGCTACTGACTTGAACCAGTGTGGGTACAACCGTGCGCCGTTTGGAATCACCTCGGGCGCAGCGGTTCCTACTAGGTTGCCAGATAGGGTCTTCTCTGATGTTAAATTCGAATATCTTCAACAATATCTAGATGATGCTATTTTCTCTGAAAATTCCGGAGAACATTAAGTTCACCTAAAGGAAGCTGTAAAAGGCATTTTCAAAGAAGGTTTGAAGGCCAAGCTGTCCTAAGTATCTTTTTCTAAACAATCTATGTCCCTCTTGGGTGATATTGTGTCACCCAATGGAGTTTCAGTGGAACTCAAGCCATCCGTAAATTCCGGGCCTCCCAAAGATGTTAAAAGGATTTCTAGATTCATCGGCATGGTAAACGTCTTTAGGAACTTCATCCCCAACTTCACTAATAGCTTGGTACCACATAAGAATCTTCGCAGGAAATGTGTCAAATATTAATGCTGCTCTTGTCAACAGGCCACTTTCGAGGATCTCAAATTAGTCCCCTGTAATGCCCCGGTCTTGGCTATGCCGGACTTTTCTACCAAATATATTGTACAGCCCGACGCGTCTTCATTGGCCGTATGAACCCGGAAGACGGCACATCGCCTATGCATCTCGCACACTTGCTTTTAAACACGCACTTTATGGCCCGATTTTTGATCCAATATCCCAAGGTCAGAAATACTAATACAGGGCTATTAATTTACTAGTGATACATCTTGGTGTCAACCCCTGAATCTCTGTTCAATATATTAATTATGATGGTTCCAATAGTCCGTTCATTGTTTCGGATGATTAAGCTAATAATAATATTAATAATCTCAGTTCAAGTTCGTGCTCCAGATGACGGTCAAATATCCCGAACGCAGACTTTATTATTTCACCAGCATTAATTCCCCTTGAATTAAGTCACTTCAAACATTCTCTAAATTAAAAATTCGCACACTAAGAAAACTATGGCCCGGGACTCACGTACCTCTGTGCGTCACGAGATAAAAGCGAAGAATTCTCTAGGGTAACGCTTCCCGCATCTTATATCAACTAGGAAGATTCCCCCTTTCAAAAGTTCCATTCACTCTGTTACCGTGGATTACAGAGGTCGATATAGGACAATCAGGAGATTAATAAAAAACTTTAAAATTATACCTATATTTTCTTTTGCTGCTATTGTTTTACTTCTTTTCAAAAAAAAGCTTTACAATTCAGGTACAAAAGTTCATAAGATTGGGTAACAGTTTTAGAAAACGGAATAACAACAACTTTAAGCTTGAAGCTCGCTAATTATACACTCTCCAAGAGCGCTGTGGCTCCTTTCAAAAACAGTCAAGGACACGGATCTCCCAATACCCTCTACACCATAGTCAGAGCACGTTTATCTAGGAGACTGCCCTCCAAATATTATAACATTACAGCCTTCTAAAGGCAACATTCAACGTTCACATTAATAAACAGGGCATCGTTGCTCTCTCGGTTTACGATTCACACTTTCCAGGCCTCTCTAGGCACAACCTACAGTATTAACTGTCTTCTATGCTCAACAGTCTGACATTTTTATATAAAAGGAATGAAATAGAATTTTGCAGGGCTATCTAATACCCATTCTGCCGGGCCTTTGTGAGAAACACATAGATTAAAGTTACTGGCCCAAAAAACAAGATTGTGTGCAGGCGGACACTTGCGCTCCTTGAAAATTAAAATGAAAGTTTAAAACCCTTTTTGGGGCTTATGGCCTGAAGTTACGGGGGCTAAGAATATATTACCGAGGTGACTAGATGGAGTTACAAGAACTACAAATAGAAAAAGGTTACAAAATCGTAGTCACTTCGAAATTAAGTTGATGGGGAACATGAGAGGGTAGCTCACTCTCTATTCCCCGATTACTGTTCAGTTCCTTTGGCTTATGTGAAATTTACATTAGAAGTCTGAAATTTACATCTTAGAAAATTAACGTTACATTATAAGATTGGAAACATTCCCCTCGAGCTAGCTGCCAAAGACTATCAGAACCAGGACTGCCATTACCTTGAATTGATGGACTTTCGACGATAAAAGAGGCACCCCCGCCTCCCTTCACAACCACACACACTAGACTGGAGCGATGAATAAAAACACCTGGCTCGAAATGTGTGCCAAGTTTTATACCTGAGAGGATGGTTTCAGAAAGCTCTGGGCTAAGGCTCGACACACCCGCAATTTTGAGTTGGCGGGAAGAGATAGAAGTGTTGCAAACTTTAACACACGGAAAAAAGAATAATCAATTCAGTTTAGGAAAGCTTAAAATGCAAAATTTCTTAATATTTTTTATATTCTATCTTCACACCAGAGGGCATAACATAGTTTGTAGTAGAGACGTGTGATGAGAATAGTTCAATCTTCTTGCGCTAGTTGTTGAAAGTATTAGATTCAAGATGGCATTTTCAAAGGCGCTTCATTTATACGAACGGGGCGGGTGTACCTTCCAGTACAGATCCCCCCCCCCCACCAAAATCCTTCCTCCCGGTGATAGTTTGAATTTAGCTTGTTAGAAAAATTAAAGTTTGATTTTACAGATAGAAAATGTCTTGATGAAAGTTCATTTGTAAGAAATTACATCGAAAACAAGACTTGAAGTCTTCCTGAAGCCCTAGAATTCCGGGATGTACAGTTCAAGTTTGTCGGCAAGAGCGGCCGCCGCAGCCAATACCCAGGTGGTGTCCGCTGGACCCTCAAGTAACCTCAGGTACGCCTCTCTGGCTACCTTGAGAGGGATAGCCATGGTGATGGTCGCCGCAGATCATATATAATAACATTGCTCCCAGATGGGTAGGCAGTTGAGTTATCGCACCTCAGGCCTTGCCGAAAAGATTGGTGCTCCAGCACGCCGTTATGAAGAAGACTGGGCTTAAAAGCAGTGTGGACCCTTATCCCACGCCAGCATCACTCCCCAGATGTTGAGACACGGCCGCACATGACAGGGAGAGAACTAAAACTGTAATTGACTTAGCGACTGAGATTCTTCTTACGGATAGCGTGAGTTTGTTTATTTTTCTGCAGGTTCAGATGAGGTGGGTGGCAAAGAGGAAGAGTGTGTGAATATCAGGCTTGATTTTGTAGGCGGGGAAAGGTAATAACAGTCAGACAACGGGAGAAAATGAACCATATTAGAGGGGAAGGTTTGTACAGGATGATATTCAGCAACGAGATAATATCCTTAGATGGATATGGGCGGGGATGAAGGCCTCCGCATAGCCCTTACAAACTGATTTAAATAAGAAATTGTAAGTTAGTGAGCTGTTACCGAAGAAAATATAGCTGATTTCTTACTGCCATAACTGAGTAGCCTAAAAAGTACGGAATTTCTACAGGTTTTATCTGGGAGATATGAACCCTAAATATCTCTCAGTAGCGGGGTTCCTCACCAAAAGCGTCACCGGTGTTAAGGAATTTAAAATGATACATGGTCCATGAAATCTGGGGGCAAGCTTGCCTGCAGGGACAAAATTCTTAACCATGACCTGATCTCCAACCTTAAAATTGGTGGGCCTCGGTCCGCGATCATATCTCCTTCTAACCTTCAAATGAGAAGCCTTAACGTTACTTTTAGTCTTCTTCCACAGGTCTCTGATATTATCGGATGTATTATCTCTGGCAATATCTCATTGAAGGACCTAAGATTAGATAGTGGCGTGTTGGGAACAAATTTAAACGTGAGAGAGTCAGGAGTGAACATGTGGGACTCATGAACGGCCGAATTTAGAGCAAAGGATAACCAATGCAGAGAGGTATTGGGACCTTTCCCATTAAACCACATAGCTCATGGGACCATGTGACAACGCAAATTTTCCCCGCCCGGGTCATGAACACGTGGGACCACGCGGCACAGGGATCAACAGTCAAGGGACCTTTTCTGTCTAGTGACAAATGCCACCTAATCTGAACAAAAACAAATAATCCGAACTCATAAGGTAAGAGATTCCCTTACGACAGTACGAGATCAACAGCATCTCTTCCGTTCCGAAGTACGAGCGGCTACGAAAATACAACTAACTTAAATCTACCTTAGCATAATGAACGGAAGAAACTAGGATGCATT
Source organism: Anabrus simplex (assembly GCF_040414725.1). Lineage (NCBI taxonomy): Eukaryota > Metazoa > Arthropoda > Insecta > Orthoptera > Tettigoniidae > Anabrus > Anabrus simplex. The sequence continues at coordinate 451,355,728 of NC_090268.1, read as the reverse complement.
CTTGGCAATAGATAAGCAAAAATAAAGTTTTGAAAGGTTTAATTAACTGTCGTTAAAACACATAATCATAATTTAATAACCCAATTAAATAAAGTACATTACTTTAAATAAATATTTATAACACTCAACGGAGCAACGGAGAACCAATTCCGTGCTATCAAAACCAGATATAACACAGATCGCACGATCACGAATGTCTTAAATCGGACTATTAAGTTCATGGTTTCAAGACTCAATTAATTATGGGAAAATTTATTCATATGTCAATTATGTATTTGAGTGTTTCTTCTTTCGATTATAACAGATTAAAATGTTGAAATTCTTTTGAAATTCAAATGCTTTGATGTTGACCAGCCCCTCTTGAAAAGTCACTTGTTGAGTACGACTCATAAAAACCTTTCACAATAACATCAACAAATTATTTACATACGATTAACGACTTTGCGAATGCGAAATATTCCCCGGGAAGACTCCCAATTTACATATTCAAGTATCACTTATTTACCCTGGTATTAGCCTTAGAGTGGCCGCCTAATTAAAATATAACGCAGTAAAATTATACACAAAACGTAAGCTAAAGGAAAAGCTAAAAACTCATAATAAAAATAAACTGAATCATCATGGTGAATACAAATCACCACGTTTGATGACCAACAGTACAAAGTCAAGAGGATCAGAACCTCTTCCCTTCAACAACACTATAAATGGATCTCACGAAGTCTAATTTCAACAAACAATATTTACTTTAAAAAATACACAGACACTTACAATACTTACAACACCTGGAAAGGAAACACATATTACACAAACATTGGCTGTGTTCTTGTATTTACATGTTGCTGTGTGACTGGTGATCCCCATGTGCCCTGGGATTCAAACTAGTGGCCTCGATATCATCATCAGTAGGGAATCCTGAAAAACCCTAGCTATCGCCTCAATAGGGGGTAATAATTAGTTATTCAGACTTTAATTTCATAATATCTGGTTACAAATAGAAATACATCTTCTACTAATGGCTGGAAATTGTATGTAGGAACCCGGCATCTTGACAACATTGAGATTCCTGTTCTCTTGACAATTTCTTTCAACATCTCCCCTTCGACTCGAGGCCCAGCGGTCAGCCATAAATCCATGTCTGACCACGCCTGCGACATAAGGAAGGTACGTTACTTCAAAACAAGCTTCTCTACAAATAAATACAAATAAATCCATTCTCAGTGCATCTTCTGTGTCTAATTATTTCCACACAATAACATTGATGCATCACTCACAACGCTCAAATCAGCTCGTGCGTTCATTAAACTCTTTAAATATCTCTCAGTCTCAAGCCGCTCTATCATTTTAATACATCTCATATACGCAGATGGCCGGGGTTCAGACACTGCCCCTTACATAGGAGAGTTAAGCACGGTTTTCCCTTTCTCATTACCTCAAACAAAGTTATGTGACTGTAAAAATGAATTTACTTTTAAAAAATGAAGCATCTAATCTCAAAAATGTTTAGAAAAATACACACGGGACTCGCTACTTGTGGGAGGAAGGACTTTCGAATCCAGGCACGCCGTCTTCTTCACACACAGGCTGGTCAGCCATTACTTAATTTAACAAGCAATCTACACTACAAATTTACCTCATGAATAGAGTTATTTTACTATTCCCGCATTAAAGATCCACAGGCAGTGGTGAAGACCCTATCATCATGCTAACCTGACTCATAATGATAATTAATTCTGTACCGGGCGGTACACCTCCACGCCGCTAATTTAAAATATGCGCCATTTGGAACTCCTCGTCTGGAGGAAGTCTGAACTTTATCTATGGTCTTAATTTCCAAATTTCTCAGAAGATGTCACCACGTGGAAAACTTTGAGTTTTTGAACTGTGTCATTTTTGATGTGTTTTTGTTTCGCTTGAAGTAAGAAGTGTGAACTTTCTCTTCTAGAGGACACTACTGAAGATCAACAATAGTGCAACCTAGTGCGGAGTCAAAGAACTATTTTGTTGGGGAAATTTTTATTTCAAATGTTTGTTCTCTGCTAAATTTCTTTCAGTTATTGTTTAAGTTGGCTGTATACCCCTCTTTTTCCCCTTGTTTTAGATGTATCCAATCCCGAATTTCTTTGATTAATTTCTGTCCAATCTAGTGTATCTTCCCCCAACCTGAATCTGTTGCGGGGTCCTATCCAATAAAATCTTTGTGGGAGGGTGTTTTTCTTTCCCCTAACGCCTAGAACCTTCCACGAGAGGATATAAACTGCTGATTTTTGGGTCTCTGGGCCACTTTTGTTCCATCTCTCAGTGTGTAAAGTGCATAGCAGGAGGCGGGAAGCGCCTCTTTCTTCACCAGCTGTTCAACTCCAGGTAATGGCCTCTTAATAACATCTTTCTGGCTAGAGTCGGCAGTTTAACTCTCGCGGCGGGTTCTAGGCCTTCCACCATGTAACCTTCCTTTAAAATGTAAAAACAACTGGTATCTATTCTATCTTTCAAACTACATATCGGGATAGAGAGTGCTTAACCCTCTCGAGCTCCCACTCACATCGTCTTGAGGTGAACTTATTTTCTCAACCTACTCTTCCGTAATGTAATGTAAATTGTCATTTTCTTAAGTCACCTCGGTAGTATGGGATTAGCCCTTGTATTAACGGCCTAGTGCCAAGTAGGTCTTAAGCAAGTGTATTAGGAGTGCAAGTTCGCCTCCTCTCAAATTGTATTGTAGAGGTCATGTATTAACCTTCCTTTCATTTAATAGACCTCAGTAGGTTGGGTATTTTACCCCTATGTTTATGTCCGTTGAAGACGGTTTGAAGGTAGAGTTTGGTGTAGCCTTTGAGAGGCTTAAATTTTGAGAGCGTGGGGCTCTTGTGAAAATCGAGTGTCATATGCCTCGTGGAGGCTTTTCAGTGTAGTTTGGAGCCAGGGGCTCCTAGGTATGAATGGGGTTTTCTGCCCCTCTGTTAAAACTTGTGTTTGGGGTAAAACTGAGCTGATTGCTGAAGTCAGGGCGCGAAGCCCAAAACCTGTAAAGATTGTAACTCCCTTTTTGCTACTTTGTACCTGCCATGTTTGTTATTGTTTTGTTTTGAAAAGAAAATATAACCTTGTTAAATTTTAAATTAATTTTACATTGCACTATAATTTCGTAGCTTGAAACCCATTCACACCCGCACCTTCTTTCACCTCTACCTACCACGGAAATCTCCGTAACAAGTGGTAGCAGAGCGTGGTTGAATGGGTCTCAATTTAGCCCCTTTTTGACGGCTAGACATTGTTTTGATCCGAACTCTAACCATTTTCTCAGTAGCTGGAATTTTTTTTGAGTTTTTCAAAATTGTTCTGTCATCATGCCTGGCCCTCGCGATGTTCTCCTCCTTAACTATTTGCGCAAAGAGGAGTTGATCTATGAATTAACTATCAGAAATGTGCAATCTGGAGGCACGGTTGCAATCGACACAAACAAGCTTAGAGAGTCCCTTGACTTGCCCATTTCCATCCCCAATTTGGGAGAGAAAGAAATTGATGACTCTCTTTCCACGATCGTCGAGAATATTACTGGGCTAGCATCTGTAGTCAGCTTTTTTGATGAAAATGATCCGTCTCCTAATCAAATTAAGAGTGTGCAAGGCAGGCTGTATCACTTTGCAAATAGAGTTAATGATCTGTTGTCTCTCAAGGTGAATGACGTTCAGAGGAAGGACGCTAATACGCTCCTTGAAACTATTTCTGAATTGTCTAATAAGGTCACTCAATTGCTAACCGGCGAAGTTCCTCCCAAAACTGATCCACCCGCCACGGTGAATGTAGGTAGTGATGAAGCGCCTCCTCAGGGAGAAGTCAATAGAATAACCGTCGCTGCTCAAACTATCTCTGCCCCATTGGACGACGAATCTGAACGCCGTGCATCATTGAGTAACATCCGTTCTGAATTAACTTCGTTGCCATTGAAACCTTTGCCTACTATGTCACCCGGGTTCAGCAGCTTGCCTCATCCATTGGCAATGTTGCTAAGAGGTATCTCTAAGTTTTCCGTCAACACCACCAGTGAAGTTATTTCTTTTTTACGGTTTTTAGTTGAATTTCAGGATCATGCCCTTGTTTTTTCTCTTTCGCCATGTCAAATTTTGCAAATTATCTATCCGTATGCAATTGGTATTCTTTCTGATAAAATAGTAAGAGCCATAGCTGAACAGTCATCTATCGAAGATTTCCATGCACATCTGCTTGCAAATTTTATTCCTGCCCGCGCGAGGTCATCTCTGATTCAGAAGTACTATTACCGTGTACAGCGCTTGGACGAAAACATGGCTGATTTCATACAGGACATTAAGTTTTACACTAGGGTGTTTGCACTTCATTTTCTTGAAGATCAAATTGTTCAAGCTATTGTAGAGGGAATTTCACCTTCCTATAGGTCATATTTGTGTTTCGCGGCGTGCCCACAAACCTTCTCGGAACTTGAAGCATTGGCCGTCTCAGCGGAAGGAGTTAGATACGCCGATTCCTTGCGTGTCGCGAAAGAACCCCCGCCTTCCTTTAGTAACACTCGGCCTCCACCTCGCCGACCAGTCAATCCCCGTAAATGTTATGCTTGCGGGTCGCCCAACCATCTGCGGAATAAGTGTCCTCTGATCAAGTCAAGTGGGACAAGGAATGGAGCAGGGTTGTCACAAGGCTGTTTTAAGTGTGGGGCCTTCTCACATATCGCCAAGAATTGCCCAAACTCAAATAGCACCCCCTCCTGCTCAACTTCTGGTGCAAATTCCAGCTATGCCAATAATAAAAAGTGACTAGTGGCATCGGCTGAGCCGACTAATCCATCTTCCCGAGACTCAGCCCCTAGTAAACAGGTTGTAAATGCAGAGAACGACCAGCCTTTAAATTCATCTTTTGAATGCCCTAAAGAATGTCTTAGGATTGCGGCGGATACCCCCGCACCCGTTCCTTTTCTTAAGATTGAGTTAAATAACGAGCCTATAACTGCTCTCTTAGATTCAGGCAGTGTTTGTTCGATTATTTCGGCTGAATGGTATTCTAAATTGAAATCTGTTTGTAAACTACCTGACTATGTCTCATCTCCTATTCAATATGTTTCGGCTAATTCATCTCCATTAGAAATTCTAGGTTTCGTACTGGTCAAAATTCGTATTTTTAAATTTACATGGAAAATTAAACTGTTGGTGGCTAAGCACTTGTCTTGCCCCATCATACTGGGAGCGGACTTTATTTCTCACACTGGTCTTGTGCTCGATCTTCAGAGTAAGTCGTGCACATTCAAATTTGCGTCCACTTGTAAAATTCCCTTGTTAAAGTGTAATTCTGTGTCATGTTCATCTATTTCGCCTACCCAGGATGAGATGTTGTTAGACCTTAGACATCTACCTGAGGAGCAGGCTGATAGTATTCGTAAATTATGTCAGTCGTTTCCCGAGGTGTTCTCTGATACTCTTGGTGTTACTGACCTTATTGAATACAAAATTGAGGTCACGGATTCGATTCCTGTCCGTTTTCCTCCTTATAGGCTATCTCCACCTAAAATGAAGGCTCTAAAAGAAATCATCGATCAGATGTTGAAGGACGGTATTATTAGGCCCTCTAAGTCAGCGTATTCTTCGATTATTTTTCTAGTCCCGAAACCCCAAGGAGGCTTCAGGCCTGTCATTGATTACAGGGCTCTCAATCGGAAGGTGGTGTTGCAATCTGTGCCCCTTCCTGACCTCCATTCTTGTTTTTCATGGTTTCGTAAGGCCAAGTTCTTCACCATCTTGGACTTAAATCAGGCCTATAATCAAATTCCCCTTGCCGAAGAGTCGAAACATCTCACAGCGTTTGCCACGGACTGGAATTTATATGAATACAACCGCGTGCCTTTCGGGCTCCCTACGGGAGCAGCTGTACTCACTAGGCTGCTAGATAGGGTCTTCTCCGACATCAAATTCGAGTACTTATATCACTACTTAGATGATGTCGTCGTATTTTCAGAGACTTTTGAAGAACATCTAGATCATCTGCGAGAAGTTCTCGATCGCCTTCGTAAGGCTGGGTTAACTGTTAAGTTGTCCAAGGTGGCCTTTGCTAAGAACTCTATGTCATTCCTAGGGCATATTGTGTCACCCGATGGAGTAGCAGTCGATCATTCTAGAACACAGACCATCCGTGATTTTAAACCTCCCAAGGACATTAAAGGTATCGCCAGGTTCATCGGTATGGTGAATTTCTTCAGGAAGTTCATTCCTAACTTTGCTAATAGAGCGGCGCCCTTAAACCTTCTACGTAGGAAAGGCATCAAATTTGAGTGGGGACCTTCTCAACAAGCCGCGTTTGAAGACCTTAAATTAGCTCTCTGTAATGCCCCTGTACTTGCTATGCCTGAT